>NC_133658.1:165456174-165813674 GCF_037893015.1 Macrotis lagotis | reverse complement strand
TGTAAGTACATCTCCTTTTGTCAAAAAAATATTCCTTTTATCTCACCTGATAGAAATACTATTCTCAAAGATTGATTGATTGATAAGCAACATTACCTGATAGTCACCAAGTATACTCCCCTCTTCTGTCTCATTAGAAATATACTTCTCAAAAGTCATGAATCATATCAAGTTATAATTACTTTATACCTTATCACATTTTCCTTTACCTTCCATGGACACAGAATCCTTATGAGTCAAAGCATCACAGAACGTCAAATAATTTCATGAAGTATTTATCCCATCCCTTCCACTGCCAGCACACTCCCTCCAATTGTAACCACCAAAACACCAAGCAAAGCACAATCTTTTCATGATGTTTTTATGTCTAGTCCCTCTAAGTATACTTTTACCTTCTTTTTCTAGAGTACTCCTACCATAGCCTTTCAACCCTCCCTAATCAAAGTATCAAGTACACTCTCTTCTACTATCCTTTTAGCATTCCAACTATGGTACTAAAACCCTTGTTTGCTAAAGATTGAGGTATGATCACTTCCTAATCTCCTTCTAAACAAGTTCCCAACTTCTCCCCTATTAGTGTAAAAACCTCTAGATATCTAGTAAAATAAAGTCACTTCTGATTTAATCATGAATAAAGCCACTAAGTACTCTATGTCCTGGGAAATCCTGAAGGTCTCTCTCTTAAGAATTTTAGACCTCATTGTAAGACATGGGGGATATTAGCACAAGACTACCCAGCATAGGGTACCCTCATCAGAGAAAGTGCTTAGCTCTCTGAGCAAGATAGAATTAAAGTACTTAATGGAAATGTGAGATACGTAAGTTTAGAGAAATCACAAGAGGTGTTCACCTGAAATATTTTTCCTGGACTGGTGATAGAGCATTCTAAGTTTGCATTGGTCTGATCGGCCATAATCAGATGAACTGTAATTTGTCTCAAACATAGTTATGTCATTTTGGTCTTTTTCAATAATAAAGAATAAGAATGAACCATATCTATATCCTCTAAGTACAATCCCTTCAACTATAGTCAATCCTTTAACTATGCAAAAAGAAATATAATTCTCAAGAATTACAAGTGTTATCTTTTCTTGTAGGGTTGTATACAATCCAATGTTCTTGACTAGCATTTTCCCCCTTTCTATTTACATTTTTTTTAGATTTTTTTTCAAGGCAATGGGGTTAAGTGGTTTGCCCGAGGCCACAGGGCTAGGTAATTATTAAGTGTCTGAGGTCAGATTTGAACCCAGGTACTCCTGACTCCAATGCTGGTGATCTATTCACTGTGCCATGTAGCCGCCCCTCTATTTACATTTTTATGCATCACTTGAGTCTTATATTTGAAGATAAAATTCTCTGTTCAGTTCTGGTCTTTTTTATCAGGAAATTTTGGAGGTCCTCTATTTCATTGAACATATATATGTTTCCCTGATGGAATATACTGAATTTTGCAGGGTAGTATTTTCTTGGTTGTAATGCAAGGTCCTTTGCCCTCTGAAATATCATGTTCCAGCCCTCCCATCCCATTTGGTGTAATTCTGTTTGTACTTACTTTATAATTAAATTGCTTTTTTTTGACTCCTTGCATTATTTTCTCCTTTATTTGAGAATTCTGGAATTTGGCTATGATAATCCTTGGAGTTTTTATACTTGGGTTTTCTTTCATGAAGTGTTCTGTGTATTCGTTCAAGGAGTATTTTGTCTTTCAGATCTAGTGTACTGGAACAGTTTTCCTTGCTTATTTCCTGAAAGATATTTTCTAGACTTTTTTTTAACTTTCAAGTAGGCCAATAATTTGTATATTATCTCTTCTGGATCTATTTCCAGGTCATTTGTTTTCCCCAAAATGTACTTTATATTTTCTTCAATTTTTCAATCTTTTGATTTTTCTTTGATGAAATCTTGGTGTTTCACTAATTGATAGGTTTTTTCCTCCAATTCTAGATTGTAGGGTTTCTTTCGTTAACTTTTGTGTTTCTAGTTGGCTAATTTTACTTTTTTGCTGAATTGTCTTCCTTTTGAATAAGATGATTTGAGTTTTAGATGATTTTTCATTTATTTTCCAAAATCTGTCAATTTTAATTTTTGAAGAGTTATATTCTTTCAAAATTGGTTATTTTTCATTTTTAAAGGAGTTGATTTCTTTGGTCAACTTTTCATGATTTTTCTTCATGGCTCTCATTTCTTTTTTTTTTTCATTTTTCTTTGTCCTGTATTTTTTGGTTTTTAAAATATTTTAAGTTCTTCTATGAAGTTTTGCATTTGAGCCCAATTCACAGACTCCTTTGAGACTTCCCATGTAGATAATCCATAAGTGCTTTCTTCTTCTGAGATGGCATTTTTATCATCTCTATCTGAATAGTATCTTCCTATGGTTAGTGCTCTTTTTGTTTTTTTCATCATTTTGCTCATTGAGCTCTCTCCTATGGTATAGGAAGTATAGTTTTAAGATTTTTGTGCTGAGGCTGGCGTCTGATCCCTGGTTTATCATTTGCCAAGGTGTTGCCCCTGCAACCCAGGTTTTTCCCATGCAAAGGTCAATTTCCTCTTTTATATGCAGGCTCTACCTATACAGTGGTTTCTTCCCAATATAGTCCTGTCTGTTGCCCCAGTGCTCTCAGGTTCAGACTTCTACTTTGAATGAGACCCTTCGTCTTTAACTGCTATCTAGCTGGGCCAGGAATGTGGCCAGAAGCCTTCTGCTGACTTTCCTGCTTTTCTACCTAGCTTTCCACCTGAAGAGACAAACCTTCATTGATAATCCTAGACAATTTGAGCAGGTGAAAACTTCTTTTGAAAAAAAGTTAATTTTTGTGGTATCAATAACTTTATGTCTGTGAATATACTTCATTTAACATGGAATAGGGAAACTTCCAGGAACCTGCTAGTTTCACACTGCCATCTTGGCTCTGCACCAGAAGTCGCATTCTTTATTTATTATACAACAATAATATTCCATCACAATGATGTACCAAGGGTTGCTTAGTAATTCTCCCATTTGGGCATCCTCTTGATTTCTAATTCTTAGCCCCCACAAAAAAATAGCTATTATAATGTTTTTTTTGTATAAATAGTACTTTATCCCTGGGCCTCCACCCCGCCTACCCATGACTTTTACGATGTTGGACTATGTGAATTGGCAGTAATTTTAAGTAAATTTTCTCTTTCACTTTCTTTTTGGATTTTTGTTGGTAATATATAGACATGCTGATTATTCTTATGGGTTTATTTTGTAGTCCAAAACTTTACTAATGTTGTTAAGTTCAATTCTTTTTTTGTTCTAAAGGGTTTTCTAAATATTCCTAAATTTCTAAATATTCTAGATGATATATGTATCATCTAGAAAGAATGATAATCTTGTTTGCTTTCTTATTTCCTATTTTTATTCCTTCAATTTATTTTTCTTATGTTATTGCTATAGCTAATTTCTAATACAAAATTAAATAAAAATGGTGAAAATGGACATCCTCACTTCACCTCTTACTGGAAAGGCTTCTATCTTATCCCTATTATAGATAATGTTTGCTCTAAGGGGTTGTTTTTAACCATTTTACCATTTGTACTTATCTAAAAGTCCTGTAGTAATAGGCAAATGATAAAATAGCATGTAGATGTGCAAATACATTGGGAGCTGTACTCTCAACCCTATACACAGACAACCCAGACAATATGTTTATCTTATTACTAGAAGCAGCAGTGGAATTTAGCAGCTCCTTGGGTTTCTAACCTTTTTATTTATTTATTTATTTATTTATTCATTCATTCATTCATTCATTCATTCATTCACTCACTTATTTATTTATTTATATATCTCTTTGTTCATTCATTCATTCATTCATTGATTCTTCCATTTACTTATTTTCATCCATATGCACGTGTATATTTTTTAAGGATTTTGCAAGGCAAATGGGGTTAAGTGGCTTGCCCAAGGCCACACAGCTAGGTAATTATTAAGTGTCTGAGCCAATATTTGAACCCAGGTACTCTTGACTCCAGGGCAGGTGCTTTATCCATTGTGCCACCTAGCCGCCCCAACATGTATATTTTTAAATAGCAAAATTTCCTTCCACCCCCCTTCCCCTCCCCTCCATTCAGTGGTAAACAATCAGGTCAGCATTATACATACGTATTTTTGATAAATATGTTTATAGATTAGTTACTTTCAATATGAGGAATTAGGCTTAAGGGAAAGAGGTACATAAGAGATAATTTTATAAAGAGTTCATCAGATTCTGAAGGGTTGGTTTTATAGGGGGTTTTGTGTATTTTCTTTTCTTTCTCTGAATGGGGATTACATTGTTTATAGCTGATCTAATACAGTTGCCTTAACTGTCTGAACTGCTGAGAGAAGTAGCTTCCATCAAGGTTGTTCATTTTACAATGTTGTTGTTAATATGTACATTATGCTCTTCATTCTACTCCCTTCTCTCAGCATCAGATCCCATAAGTCATTCCATTTATAGTTTCTTATAGAATAATAGTATATCATAGTATTAATGTGCCATCTATAGTCATTCCCCAATTGATAAGCATCCCCTCAATTTCCAATTCTTTGCCACTACAAAAAGAACTGCTGTGAATAATTTGGAACATGTAGAACTTTTCCCTTTTTAATAATTTCTTCTGGATATAGGCTTACAATTGGATTTGTTCAGTCAAAAGGGATGAATAGATTTATTGCTCTTTGGGCACAGTTTCTTAGTGTTCTCCCAAAAGGTTAGATCCATTCACAACTCAGCCAGGAATGTATCAATGGCCCAAGACTCCCACAACCTCTCCAACATTGATCATTTTCCCTTTTTCTCATCTTGGTCAGTCTGATAGGTGTGAGGTGATACCTCATTATTGATTTAATTTGCATTTCTTTAATCAATAATGATTTAGAGCATTTTTATATATCATTATATATAACTTTAATTTCTTCATTTGAAAACTGTTCATATCCTTCAATCATTTGTCAATTGGGGAATGACTTGTGATCTTTTAAATTTGATGCAGCTCTCTCTCTCTCTTTCTCTCTCTCTCTCTCTCTCTCTCTCTCTCTCTCTCTCTGCACATATATATGTCTGTGTGTGTGTGTGTGTGTGTCTGTGAAATTTTAGAAATGAAACCTTTATCAGAACTCCCAATTGTGAAGATTATTTCCCAGCTTTCTTATTTCCATCTTATTTTGGCAGTATTGGTTTTATGAGTACAGAAATTTTTATTTTAATATAGTCAAAATCATTCATTTTGCAGTTTATCTTGTGTTCTAATTCTTGTTTGGTTATAAATTTATTCCCTTTCCATAGATCTGATAGATAATTTCTTGGTCTATTAATTTATCAATGTTGTCACCCTTTATGTCTAAATCCTGCACCCATTTTGAATTTATTTTGGTATAGAAGTGTTTCTGTGCCTAGCTTTTGCCATACTATTTTCCAGTTTTCCCAACATTTTTTGTTAAATACTGAGTTCTTATTCCAGAAGTTCATGTCATTTGGTGTGTCAAATAGTAGATCACTGTAGCCATTTACTGCAGTTTCCTTTGAACCTATCTTAATCCCCTGATCCATTACTCTATTTCTTTATCAGTACCAGGCAATTTTGATGACTGCCACTTTGTATTATAGTTTTAGAGCTGGTAGAGTTAGTTTTTCATCAGTTCCCATGCTATTCTTGCCCTTTTGTTGCTCCAGGTGAATTTTGTTACTATTTTTTCTTGCTCAGTAAAGTAGTTTTGTGGTTGTTTGTTTGGTATAGTACTGAATAAATAATGCATTTCTGGTAGAATTATCATTATATTATATTACATTGACCTAACCATGAGCCTTTGACATTTTTCCAATTATTTAGATTATACATTATTTGGGTGAGAAATGCTTTATAATTGTATTCATATTGTTTCTGGATTTGTCTTGGGAGGTAGATTCCCAAATATTTAATGTTTACTATAGTTATTTTAAATGGAATTTCTCTTTCTCTCTCTTGCTCTTGGGATTTGTTGTTCATATACAGAAATGCTGATGATTTATATGGGTTTATTTTATATCCAGCGACTTTGCTGAATTCGTTAATTATTTCAAGGATATTTTAGATGATTTTTTCGGGTTCTCTAAGTATACCATCATATGATCTGCAAAAGTGAAAGTTTTGCTTCCTTATTGCCATTTCTGATTCCTTCAATTTCTTTTTCTTCTCTCATTGATACAACTAGCATTTGTAATACTGTACTGAATAGTAATGGTAATAATGGGCATCCTTGTTTCACCCCAGTTTTACTGGAAAGGCTCCTATTTTATTCCATTAGCATATAATATTTGCTGATGGTTTTAGAAAGATACTATTGATTATTTTAATGAAAACTACATTTATTCCTAAACTTTCTAATGTTTTTAATAGGAATGGATGTTGTATTTTATTCAAGGCTTTTTGAACATCTATTGAGACAATCATATGATTTGTGGTGGTTTTGCTATTGATATGCTTAGTTATGCTGAGTGTTTTCCTAAAGTTGAATCATCCCTTCTTACCTGGTATAAATCCTACCTAATCATGGTGCATTGTCCTAGTAATAACAAGTTGTAGTCTCATTGTTAAAATTTTATTTAAGATTTTTGCATCAATATTCATTAGGGAGATTGGTCTATAATTTTCTCTGTCTCTTTTGGTTCTTCCTGGTTTAGGTATCAGCACCATGTTGGTGTCATAAAAGGAGTTTGGCAGAACTCCTTCCTCTCCTATTTTTTAAATAGTTTATGAAGAATAAGAATTAATTGTTCCTTAAATGTTTAGTGTAATTCACTTGTAAATCCATCTGGACCTGGAGATTTTTTCTTAGGGAAATTACTGATAATTTCTTCTATTTCTTTTTCTGAAATGGGGTTATTTAAGTAATTTAGTTCATCTTCTGATAATCTTGGCAGTTTGTATTTTTGTAAATATTCATCCATTTCACTCAGGTTATCAAATTTATTGCTCTTCAGGAAAAGTAACTCCAAATTATCTCTTTAATTTCCTCCTGGTGGTTAGTTCACCCTTTTCATTTTTGAGACTGGTTATCTTCTTTATTTTTTAATTCAGATTAACCAAAAATTTGTATATTTTATTGGAGTTTTATTTATGAGATATATGGTCTTCTTGCTATCAATTTTTCCCTTGATTTTCAGAATTTCCTATTTAGTATTTTTAGTTGCATACCCAATTCATTGACCTCTTCTTTAGGTATTTCATTCATATAGGCATTTAGAGATATAAAGTTTCTCTCAAAACTACCTTGCCTGCTTCCAGCCCACGTGGCAGAGATAAGACAGGCACTGTGTTAAGTGCTCCACTTTTCCCTCAGAAACAACATGAAAAAAGCTTCTTAACAGAAATCTGATCAACAAAACCCAGAAAGAGAAGCTAGGAGAACACCTACCAAGGAGGTCTGTCTCAGGGGACTGTGGGTGAAACGGGATACAAGAGCAGAGGATCAGAGTGGGAACAGCATCTGGGGGAAGCCAGTAGGCCAGCCTCAGCTTTAGAGACTTTGATGAGTGGCAAGGGCAAGATCCGACTTTAGCTGCAGAGCCATTGGCCAAAGGGAGAGGAGCTTAGGGAGGGTGAGTCCCAGCACAGAGTTTCAGAGCACACCTAGAGAACAACCAGCTGGGTCAGGGACCTGAGCTCCAAACTTTCAGTGGAGGGCTTTGCCCAGAACAAACAAAAAACAACCCCCCACCCCCTCAGGCTAAGGCATGGTCAACAGAGTTCACTCTAGAAGGAGATTAACTCCCTACCCCAGGACCCAGTCCAGTGTTCAAGGTCAACTCAGACCCTACTGCCCACAAAAAGCTAACGAGGACTCCATACTGGTGGGCACTTGGAACTACTAATCCAAGTGAACAAAGCCTCTAGATCTTGAAAAGTAAACCTGTGAGAGCCACCCCCAACACAAGATCCTAGAAAGATGAAGAAAGTCCATAGAAAAAGGGGCCCATGAAGAAATATTTAGAAGAGACAGATTCTAACCCAGAGAGATCTAGCACTGCTGAGGACAATATGATTTGGTCTCCAGCCCAGAAAAAAATTCCTTGAAGAAATCAGGAAAGAGTTTAAAAAATAAATTGGAAAAATTAGTAAAAGAAACTCAAGAGAAAATTAACACATTGCAAGAGAAAATTAACATCTCGCAACAAGAATACAAATTCTTAGAAAATACAATTGGACAAATAAAATAGAGAATAAGTCTCAGATCTTCAATTGAGGAAACACAAAAATAAAATGATTCTTTCAAATCCTCAACTGGGAAAATGAAAAAAAAGAAAATGATTCTCTCAACAGTACACTTGGTAAAATGGAAAAATTCATCAAAAAATAAAATTTCCCAACTGGAAAAGGAGTTGCAAAAGATAAATGAATAAAAATCTTCTTTTCTAAAAAAAAAGAATGGAATGAGTATAACCTAATGACTTCATGAGACAATAAGATTCAGTTAAACAAAACCAAAAGATTAAAAAAAATAGAAGAAAATGTAAAATACCTCATCTACAAAACCACTGACGCAGAGAACAGATCAAGAAGGGAAAACCTGAGGATTATAGGACTTCCTGAAAACAATGAAGTTTAAAAAAAAAGCCTGGACTTCATATTACAGGATTTAATGATGGAAAAATGCCCAGATATCATGGAACTAGGGGGCAAAATAGTTATAGACAGAATACAATCGATCCCTCAGGAAGGAAATCCTAAAATGAAAACATAAAGGAAAGTTGTGGCCCAATTCCAGAACTATCAGATAAAATATAAAATACTGGAAGCAGCCAGAAATAAATAATTTAAATACCAAGGAGCCACAGTAAGGAATATGCAGGACCTGGCCACACTAATATTAAGGGATCAAAGGGCCTGGAATGAGATATTCCAAAGAGAAAGGGAGCTTGAAATGCAGCCAAGAATCCACTACCTGGAAAAGTTGAGACTTCTTTCCAGGGGAAAAGAGGAAGAAGTAATGAAATGGGAGACTTCCAAAATTTCATGATGAAAAGACCAGAGCTAAATAGAAAATTTGGACAACAAACAGGAGACTCAAGAGACACATGAAAAGGTTAAAAAATGGGTAAAGAAAAAAACCCTCTATTCAATAAGATGAAACTGGCTACATACCCACTTGGGAGAAAGAGTCTCATAACTCTTGAGAATTGTAATTATATTAGAGAGGATGGAAGAGACCAAATGGGGTAAGTCTCATTACATCAAGAGGTACAAAAGACCTATTGTAATTGAGGTGAAGAAGGGAGGAGATGAGAACCAGCTGAATATTCTTCTCATCAGACTTGGCTTAAAGTTAACTTAAACACACTCAGTTAACTTAAGAAACTTACCTTACCTTTCAAGTATTAAAAGGAGAAGAGGGTGGTCTTGGGCAAGCCACTTAATCCCATTTACCTTGCAAAACCCTAAAAGAAAAAAAAGAGGGGGAGAGGGGAGGGGGGGAAGGGAGGGGGAGAGGGAGAAAAAGGGGAACTAACAGAAGAAAGAGAAGAAGAGAAAAGTAAAGGGGAAAGAATGGGGAGGGAAGATGATATACGAAGGAAACACACTGAAGGTAGAGGTATTCAGAGACAATACATTGGGGAATATGAATAAAAGGGGAAAAGGGGGAAAATGCATAGAGGAGGAAGATAGCATGGAGGACAATAAAATTAATTATAACTTTGAATGTGAATGGAATGAACTCTCCTTTAAAACATAAGCGAATACCAGACTGGATTAAAAAACCAGGATCAAACAATATCCTGCTTACAAGAAATTCATTTGAAGCAGAGAGATACATATAGAGTAAAGGTAAAAAATTGGAGTAAAATATATTTAGCTTCAGCTGAAGTGAAAAAAAACAAGGGTAGCAATCTTTATTTCACACAGAGCAGCTGAAAAAAATAGATAGCAATCAAAGAGATAAGGAAGGAAACTATATCCTCCTAAATGGTACCATAGACAATAAAGTAATTTCAATAATAAATATGCATGTACCCAATGGTACAGCAAACAGATTCTTAGAGGAGAAGTTAAAAGAGTTACAGAAAGACCTAGACAGAAAAACTTTACTAGTAGGAGACCTCAAAGTCCCACTCTCAGATTTAAATAAATTTAATCATAACATAAAGAGGAAGGAAGTTAAGGAGAAAAATAGATTGTTAGAAAATCTAGATATGATAGACATATAGAGGAAATTGAATGGAGATAGAAAGGAATATACTTTTTTCCTGCAGTAAATGACACACAAAAATTGACCATATACTAAGACATAAAAACCTAATGATCAATTGCAGAAAAGCAGAAATAGTGAATAGATCTTTATCAGATCATAATTCAATAAAAATTATATGCAATATTGGACCAGGGAGATATAGACTGTGAACTAATTGGAAACTAAATAACCTCATTTTTAAAGAATGAGTGGATCAAGCAACAAATTATAGAAAGAATTATTTCATCCCAGATAATGACAATAATGAAACAACATTTAAAAACCTATAGGATATAGCCAAAGCAGATATGTATATATATAATATATATATTATATATATATATATATATATAAATATATATATATAATGCTTTTAAATTCTTACATGAATAAATTAGAGGAAGAGTAAATCAACGAACTAAATATGCAACTAAAAAATTAGAGAAAGAACAAATTAAAAGCCCTCAATTAAATACCAAATTAGAATATCTAAAAATTAAAGAGAAATTAATAAAATCCAAAGCAAGTAAACTATTGAACTATTGAACTAATGAACCATCCAAGAGATGGAATTATGAAAAAAACAATAAAATTGATAAACCTCTGGTCAATTTGATTAAAAAAAAGAAAGAAGAAAACCAATTTGCAAGTATCATAAATGAAATTGGTAAACTCACCACAAATGAGGAGGGAATTAAATTAAAGAATTCAGAATTATTTTGCCCATCTCTATGCCAATAAATTTGACAATCTAAGTGAAATGGATGAATATTTACACAAATATGTTGTCCAGGTTAAATGAAGAGAAAATGAAATACTTAACTTTGCCTATCTCAGAAAAAGAAATCCAACAAGCCATTATTGAACTCCCTAAGAAAAATAGTCCAGGGCCATATGGATTCACAAGTGAATTATATCAAAAATTTTAGGAAAAATTCGTTCTAATTCTAAAAAAAACTCTTTGGAAAAATATGTAAAGATGGTACTGTACCTAAATAAACCTAAACCTGCTGATACCTTAGCAAAGAAGACTAAAAACAGAGAAAGAATATTATAGCTCTATCTCCGTGATGAATATAAATGCCAAAATCTCAAATAAAATTTTAGCAAAATGATTACAAGTTATCACTAGCTTAACGCATTATGATCAAGTAGGATTCATCCTAAGAATGCAGGGTTGGTTCTTTATTATGAAACATGCTTGTATAATTACATATATCAATAACATACCTATCAGAAATCATATGATCATAGCAATAGATGCTGAAAAGATTTGACAAAAGAGAGCAAACATTCCTACTAAAAACACTAGAGAGTATAGGAATAAATGGATTGTCTCAATAATAATAAGAAGAAGAATAAGCAGTATCTATTTGAAAATATCAACAAACATTATATGTAATGTAATAGGGATAGGCTAAGGTATTCCCAATAAGATCAGATATGAAACAAAGGTGCCCATTATCACCACTACTGTTCAATATTATATTAGAAATATTAGCTTCTCCTGGAGGGATTTGTATTAACTGATGCTGAGTGAGATGAGCAGAACCAGAAAAACATTGCACACCCTAAAAGCAACATGGGGGCGATGATCAACCTTGATGGACTCACTCATTCCATCAGTGCAACAATCAGGGACATTTTGGGGCTGTATGCAATGGAGAATACCATCTGTATCCCGAAAAAGAACTGTGGAGTTTGACCAAAGATCAAGGACTATTACCTTTAATTTAGGAAAAAAACTGATATCTTATTGTCTGATATTGCTGTCTTTTATACTTTATATTTCTTCCTTGGGGATATGATTACTCTCTCATCATATTCAATTTGAATAGATGTGTACCATGGAAACATTGTAGAGACTGGCAGATTGCCTTCCGGGTGGTTGAAGGAGGGAAATAGGATTAGGCAAGAAGTAAAACTCAAAATAAATAAAATCTTTAAAAAATTAAAAAAAAAAGAAATGTTACCTTCAGCAATAAGAGAAGAAAAAGAAATCGAAGGAATTAGAATTGGGAAGGAAGGGACAAATCTTTCACTCTTTGGAGATGAAATAATGGCATACATAGAGAATCAAAAAATCATCTAAAATCTACTAGCAATAATTAGTAACTTTAGCAAAGTAGCAGGATATAAAACAGACCCTCATAAATCATCAGAATTTCTGTATATGACTAGAAAGATACGTCAGAAAGAGCTAGAAAGTGAAATCCCATTCAAAGAAAGCTCAGACAATATAAAATACCTAGGAGTCTACCTGTCAATGAAGAGACAAAAACTTTTTGGAAACAATTACAAAACACTTTTCACACAAATAAAATCATATTTAAATAACTGGACAAACATCACATGTTCATGGATAGGTCTATCTAATATAATAAAAGTGACAATTGTACCAAAACTAAACTACCAGTTTAGTGCTCTACCAATCAATTTCAAAAAAAAAATACTTTAATGAGTTAAAAAATGTTGTAAGTAAATTTATATGGAGAAATAAAAAGTAAAGAATTTCCAGCAATTCAGTGAAGGTGCCTTAGCCTTAAGAGATCTAAAATTATATTATAAAGCATCAGTCATCAAAACTGTCTGGTACTGGCTAAAAAAAATAGAGTGATGGATATGTGGAATAGACCAGGTGCAATAGCAGCAAATGATTGTAGTAATCTGTTGTTCGATAAATTCAAAGAGTCCAGCTATTGGGATTAAAAACTCTTCGGTAAAAACTTTTGGGAAAATTGAAAGTTAGTAAGGAAGAAACTTAGATTAGACCAACACCCCAGATCAGAAGATGAGAATGAATACAGGATTTAGATATAAAAAACAATATTATAAGCAAACTAGAAGATCAAGGAATAGTTCACCTGTTAGATCTATGGAAAGGGAAACAGTTTATAACCAAGGAAGAGATGGAGAACATCATTAAGAACAAACTAGATAATTTTGATTACATCAAATTAAAAAGCTTTTCACAGACAAAACCACTGTAACCAAGATCAAAAGAAATATAGTAAATTGGGAAACAATTTTTGCAACTAGTATTTCTGGCAAAGGACTCATTTCTAAACTATACAGAGAAGTGAGTCAAATTTTCAAAAAAAAAGCCATTCCCCAACTGACAAATATTCAAAAGTTATGCAATGGGAATTTACAGATGAAGAAATCAAAGCAATCCATAGTCATATGAAAAATTGCTCCAAATCATTACTTATTAGAGAAATACAAATTAAAGCATCTCTGAACTACCAAATCTCACCTCTCAGACTGGCCAATATGACCAGAAAGGGCAATGATCAATGTTGGAAGGGATGTGAGAAATCTTGGACACTAATACATTGTTGGTGAAGCTGTGAACTCATCCCACCCTTCTGGAGATCATTTTGGAATTATTCCCAAAGGGCAACAAAAATGTTCATACCCTTTGATCTAGCAATAACACTACTGGGTCTATACCCTGAAGAGATCATGAAAAAGGGTAAAAACATCACTTGTACACAAATATTTGTAGTAACCCGGTTTGTGTTGGCAAAGAATTGGAAATTAATTGAATGTCCTTCAATTGGGGAACAGCTTAACAAACTGCGGTATATGTATGTTATGTAACACTATTGTTCTATTAGAAATGAGGAGGGATGGGAGTTCAAGGAAGTGTAGAAGGATTTGCATGAACAATTGCTGAGTGAGATGAGCAGAACAAGAAAAACACTGTACATCCTAACAGCAACATGGTGCTGATGATCAACCTTGATGGACTTGCTCATTCCATCAGTGCAACAACCAGGGACAATTTTGGGCTGTCTGCAATGGAGAATACAATACCATCTGTATCCAGAGAAAGAAGTTTGGAGGTTGAACAAAGACCAAAGACTATTATCTTCAAATTAGAAAAAAAAGTTAGCTTATTATGTAATTCTGCTCAAACTTTATTTTTCTTCCTTAATGATATGATTTCTCTCTGATGACATTGAACTGAGATCAATGTATACCATGGAAACAATGTAAAGACTAAGGAGAATGCCTTCTGTGTAGGATTATGGGAGCAATAATGGGGGAAGAATTGTAAAACTCAAAACAAATAAGATTTTTCTAAAAACAACTGCCTTGCCTGGATCCCATACATTTTGCAATAATGTCTCATTATTACCATTTTTCTTGGTTATTAATTGCTGTTTGATCCACTCATTATTCAAGATAAAGTTATTTAATTTCCTATTATTTCTTGGTTTATCTTTCCCTGGCCCTTTATTACATGTAATTTTTATTGCATCATTGTCTGAGAAGTGTGTATTTACTCTTTCTGCTTTTCCACTTTTGATTATGAGAATTTTGCTCCCTAGCATATGGTCAATTTTGGTATAGGTGCTATGTACTGCTGAGAAAAAGTTATAACCTTTTCTAGATCCAGTAAATTTTCTCTAGAGTTCTAGCATAGCTAAGTTTTTTTTTAATTTCCTTCACCTTCTTAACTTCCTTCTTGTTTATCTTGTTGTTAGATTTATGCACCTCTGAGAGAGGGAGATTGAGGTCTCCAATTATCAAAGTTTTGCTCTCTATGCTTCCTTGTGATTCATTCAGCTTTTCTAGGGATTTGGATGCTATACCACTAGATGCATACATGTATAGTAATGATATATTGCCAATGGTGCTTTTTAAGAAGATGTAGTTTCCTTCCTTATCCCTTTTAATGATATTGATTTTTGTTTTTACTTTATCTGAGATTAGGATCACTACCAATGATTTTTTTTTTTTACTTCTGCTCAGGCATAATATATTTTGCTCAAACCTTGTAACATCTGTCCTGTGTGTATCCCCTCTGGTTTTTAATCCATTCTGCTATCTGCTTCCATTTTCTGGGACAGTTCATCCCATTTCCAAATACAATGAAGATTACTAATTCTACATTTCCTTCCATGTTTTCTTTCTCCATTTATATTTTTCTCTTTCCTTTCCTCTTATTCATCATCACCAAAATTTCACTACCTTTTCCCCTTTGACTTTTCTTTTAAAAATTTAACTTTCAATTCATTTTCACTTACAGATTTACCTTCCCTTTTATCAGTCTCTTCTTCCCTTATCTTTCCCTTTCCCAGTCCCCCCTTTCTTTTAAATTAGGGTAAATTTTTTTTAGGTTGTTGAAAAGCAATGGGGTTAAGTGACTTGCCTAAGGTCACACAGCTAGCTAATCTTTAAGTGTTTGAGGTCAAATTTGAAATTTCTGACTCCAAGGCCAGTGCTGTATTCATTGTACCATCTAGCTGCCCCTAGTTTTAGGGTAGATTTTCAAACCCAAGTGGGAATGTATCTCACTCCCTTTCTGGGATTAATCTATTGGATAGAATTTACTCAGCATTTACATTGTACCTTCTTTCCCTCTAAAATCATAAACCGGATCCTCTTCCCTCTAGTACTATTAATCAGGTATCATCAATTGCAGTTTGATTATTTGATTGCTTGATAAGCTCATATTGTTATCAAGGTATTATTGCATATTATTTGCATGATTTCTTGATAAGCAGTATTGTCTCAAATTACATCAATTTATATTTATAATCATTTTTTAACCTTACTCCATTCTCAAGTATTTTTCAGTTACACACAATCCTTCCCATGAGCCAAAATCTCATTGAAAACCAAATCATTTCTTGAACTATTTGTGCCCTTCCCTCCAGTGTTATTTTTTCTCACATTTTACATCTCCCCCTCCCCACCCAGGGTACTTAACCCCTTCTTAAGTGAAGCACAGTTTATGTCAAATCCTGAACTAATTAACTGCAAGAATCTTAAAGATCTCTAAGTACTGTGAGGTTCTGGAGGTCTTAACTTAGAACTTTACAGATGATTGTAAGATACAGAGACACTGACTCAGGATCTCACAGTTTATGATGCCCTTATTAGACAAGGTGTTAAGAACAGTATAATTAAAGTGAGGCAAAGGATAATGAAACACTTAAGTTTAAAGTTAACACCCCTGCTTTTCTTCAGGACTTTTGGTCTCAAACATAGTAATGTCATCTTGGAGCCTTTGATTGGAGAGATAAGACCAAACTATATCCAAATCCTTTAAGTTCATTCTCTTAAATTGTATTTGACCCTTTAATTAGCCTAAAAAGTAAAGTTCTAAATAATTAGAAATGTTGTATCTTTCCTTTTAGGGTTGTATAGAATTTGATGATCTTGACCACCATTTGTTTTGCCTTGTTTTGGTTTTCCTTCCCCTTTTCTATGAAACTCTTGAGTCATATATTTGGTAATTGAATTTCCTGTTCAATTTTGGTCTTTGTGTGAGAAAATTCTGGAAGTCTTCTATTTTGTGGAACATCCCTCTTTTTCTCTGACAGTATATGCTGAATTTTGCAGGGTAGTACATTTTGGTTTGGAATTCCAGGTCATTTATTCTCCAATATATAGGATTTGAAGTCTTCCTATTCTTTCATGTTCAGTCTAAATGTGTTTCCTTTGCATTTGAATTGTTTTCTTTTTTGCTGCTTGCAATATTTTCTCCTTTATGTTAGAGTTCTGAAATTTGTCTATAACAACCCTTGGAGGTTTTTATCCTGGCGTCTCTATATGGAGGGGTTCTGTGGATTCTTTCAATAGTTGTATTGCTTTCTTGTTATAGTAAATTTGAACAGTTTTCTCTTATTTCCTGCATGATGTTTTCCATGTTCTTTTTTTTTCATCTAGGCTTTCTGTAGTCTGATGACTCATAGATTTTCTCTCCTGGATCTATTTTCCCAGTCATTCATTTTCCCTAAAAGGTACACTATATTTTCTTCAATTTTTTCAGTCTTTTTATTTTGCTTGATGGAATCTTGTAGTCTTGTATTGTTTCTATTTGTTCAATTATAATTTTTAGTGTTTTATTTTCTTCAATTAGCTTTTGTGTTTCCTTTTACAGTTAGCTATTTCTACCTTTAATGGAGCTGATTTCTACAGTCAATTTTTCATAATTTTCCTGCATGACTGTCATTTCTTTTTTTATTTTTCTTCCTCCTCTTTTCCTTGGTTTTTAAATTCTTTTTAAGCTCTTCAATGAACTTTTGTATTTAAGTTCAATTTATAGACTGTTTTGATACATCCCCTGTGAATGATTTTTCATTGCTTTCTTCTTCAGAATGACATTGTTATAATCTTTGTCTATGAAGCAGTTTTCTATAGTGAGAACTCTTGTAGCTTTTTTGCTCATCTTTGTTGATTTAGCACTGCTATTGGGTTATAAGGAATATAGAACCAAGTTGTTTTTTTTTTTTTTCTGGGGCTGAGGTCTGATCCCTGGCTTGTAGTTGGCCAAGATGTTGCTTATGTAGTCCTGACTTTTACCCTGGTTTTCTCAGGGTCCAGAATTTGTTTGGGGTTGGAATCCTCCCTGCTGTCTTGCTATATAATTGCCAAGACCTCTACTCTTGTTAAGCTGTTGGGACCTGGATTGCACAGTAACTTAAAGTGTCCTGCTGATTCCTCCTCTTCTGCCTCCTGGGTTTTATTTTTCCCTTTTCCCCCAAAGAGACAAGCCTTCACTGAAGATCCTCCATGATGTCTACAATTGAAAACCGCTTTCAATCTTCTCTTTTCTTTGTGGGATCTGTGGTTAGAATGTCAGAATAGAGGTTTCATTTATTTTTGGTAGGGAAAAGCTCTGGGACACAGACATCTTGGCTCCGCCCCAGATGTCCACTTGCTCTAAGTTTTCAATAAACACTACATTTTCATAATAAAGCCTCCATTGACTACTGTGTTTTCTTGTATTTTCAATAGAAATGGATGTTGTATATATTCTAAAAAGATTTTTTTCTGCACCTATTAATATTATCAAATGATGTATGTTTTGGTTTTCTTTCCTATTGTTATTGATGTGGTCAGTAATGCTGATAATTTTCCAAATATTGACCCAATATTACATTTCTGATATAATTCCCATCTAGTCATAGTGTATGACCTTTGTAATATATTGCTGTAATCCTGCTCTTTAAACTTTTACATCAATATCATTAGGAAAACTGACCTAAAGATTTCTTTATCACTTCTTTCTCTTCTGTTTTAGTTATGAAATTTATATTCTGTCATAAAATGATTATGGGAATACTCCTTTACTTACTTTGCAAATCATTTACATAGTATTGGAGTTAATTGTTCATTATGCATTCCTTTTCTTGCAAGCTTTGTACATATTGTCTGAATGATCAAGATGGCCAGATACCAAAACATGCCTTGTCCCTTACAACATTATGCTAATACTTTACATAAAGATGAGTGGTTTTCAATCAAAAATGAATGCACCTCCAAGACATATTTTCTGTGCCTGGATATATCAGTCATCATGCACATCTTCCTCATAGGAACAACTTCCTTAGCAAATTTAAGACTTATTGTGATATAGCCCAAATATGGATATGAATTAATAGTCCAATATAATATATGTCCAGTGATATTTCTTTCCATCTATACTACCAATCCAGAGGGAAACAGGATCTGATAGGATGGTGTAATTGCTGCTAGCTTTGTCCTTTCAAGTTATGCTTTGCCTATTTTTATTTTAATTTTCTTTTAGTTAACAAAATGATCACAAACTCACTTTCTAAATCTATGAGTATCTAGGAAAAAGAAGTGAAAGAATGAGAACAAAATAAGGTCTGAGAGACAGAATCAAATGCACACACACACATATACACATGTATTTTATATAGTATATGTCTCAATCCATATTTTGGTATTTTATCAAAATTTCATCTCCTACACTGGATTTAAGGATTAACATATTGGTGAGCCAAAGGTAAAATACACTGCAATTTTTGGGGAGGGGTCTAACTGTTTGGAGGTTTTTTGGCACCCTAGAGGTCAACAGAGATGTTGCAGTTTGTTAAAAAAGGAGTATGCAGGCTATGAGCAATGAATAGACTGAATGGGTTTGAAATAAAATACCATATTGTGGTTTTCTCTGGTATGTTATCTAAACCCTTTCACTCCATATTTACTTATGTAGTGGCACATCTGAGCCAATACTAAAAGCGAAGACTGTACAGGTCTTTACTCCACACATGAGCATTTAATTGGTATTGATTTTTATTCTCAAATGCATTATGTTAAGGGAGAAGAGGTACATGAAAGAGTAATATGTGATGTTTTTACAAGGATTTAAAATTTTAGGAATATTTCCCCTTTTGGATTTTTAAATTAATATACTTTTCCAATTGTTACTTAAAATTTTTATCCCTTCCCATACTCCTTTTGAACTTTCCCCCCTTTTACTTTACAGAATATTTTTTCCCATTGCAGATATCCCCTTCACAAAACCACTGCTTGGGAATTTTCTCTCCCATAAATAAAGCATATATCATTTGATTTCAAATGTGATTGTCACTATATAACTGCCTAAAGTAGTAATGATTGCTCAAAGAAACAAAACAAAAACTTCTGAAGTGATCTTCTATTGACTAACTTATTATTATTTACAAGAAAAGTATGACACAATGAATAGAATTCTGGTTTTAAAACCAGGAAGACCTAGAATCAAGTACTACCTCAATCACTTATGAGCAGTGTGACCATGGGCAAATCATTTACCTATGTGGTGGTGGTTCTTGGCCTTCATTATCAAAGAAGATCAAAATGACATCACTCTGAGACAAATTATAATGCAACTGACTGTTACTGATCAGATGAATATGAGTTAGGTATATTCTACCATAGATCAGGCAAAAAAAGTCTACGTGAACACATGAAATGCTTAGTCTAAACTTGACATATGTCTGTCACATTTCCTTCAATTCTACCTTCCTCATAGAACATAATACCCTCTCTGATGAGGACATGCCATTCTGGGCAATCTTGTGCCAATGTCACACATACTGTACAATTAATGCTAAAGTTGTTAAGAGAGACCTTCAGGGTATCCCAATATCTCTTCTGATCACCTTGTGACTGCTTTCCCTGTATGAGTTCTCCAAAAAATAGTCTTTTTGGCAAGCATAGTTCTCACATTCTGACAATGTATCCAGCCCATCAGAGTTACACTCTCTGTAGTAATGTTGGAATCTAGGCAGTTTAGCTCAAGAAAGGAACTCCGAGTCTGGAATCTTCTCCTAACAGGTAATTATCAGGATCTTCCTAAGAAAATTTAAATAGAAATGATTCAGTTTTCTGGCATGGTGCTGGTAGATTGTCTAGGTTTCACAAGCATACAACAATGAGGTCAGCATAATGGCTCTGAGGACCTTCAATCTGGTGTTTATCTAATACCTCTTCTCTCCCACACTTTCTCTTGGAGCCTCCAAAATACTGAGTTAGTTCTGGCACTGTGTATGTCAACTCATTTTCAATATGTACCTCCCTGGAAAGGACACTGACAAGGTAAGTAAACTTTTCCACAGCAACTAAGGCTTCCTCATTTGCTGTAATCAATGATTGCTTATATGGATGGTATGATGCTGACTGACAGATCACCCACGTTTTCTTGGTGTTAGTTGTTAGACCAAAATTAGTATAAGCAGCAGAGAATTGATCCATACTTTATTGCATCTCTGCTTCAGAGGCTGCATTGAGAGCACAATCATCTGCAAACAAAACTTTCCAACACTCCCTCACTTATGTCTTAGCTTGTAGCCTTTTGAAGTTGAAGAATTTGCCATCACTGTGATAGCTAACTTTGAGGCCATATTAATTCTCAGTAAACATATTTGATAAAAATGCTTAAAAGCATGAGACAAAGGACATATCCTTATTTCACTCCATTGATGAATGGGAAATCTCAAGAGCATCATCCACTTTCCAGAACCTGGGAAAGCATACCATCATTAAATTGACATTCAATATCCATGAACTATTCCAGGCAACCAAATTTTTACATAATTTTCCCTAAAACCTCACAATTGATGGTATCAAAGACCTTGGTCAGATCTATAAGCCTTACTTTTGATGTATAATTATTTTTTTAATGAAAGAAAGATTTTATTTATTTTGAAATTTACAATTTTCCCCCAATCTAGTTTCTCTCCCATACCCCCCCAGAAGGCAGTCTGTTGCCTTTACATTGTTTCCATGTCATACACTGATCTATGTTGAATGTGATGAGTGAGAAATCATATACTTAAGGAAGAAAAATAAAGCATTAGAGATAGCAAAACTAAATAATAAGATAACTTTTTTAAAAAATTAAATTGAAAAAGTCAATACTCTTTGGTCTCTGTACAAACTCCATAATTCTTTCTCTGGATACAGATGGTATTCTCCATCACAGGCACCTGACATGACAATTGTGACTGTTGCACTGGTGGAATGAGCGAATCCATTAAGGTTGATCATCACCCCCATACTACTGTTAGACTGTTAGGGTATACAGCATTCTACAGGTTCTGCTCATCTTGCTCAGCATCATGCAAATCCTTCCAGACTTCCCTGAATTCCCATCCCTACTGGTTTCTAATAGAAAGTAGTGTTCCATCACATACATATGCCACAGTTTATTAAGTCATTCCCCAATTAATGGACATTCACTTAATTTCCAATTCTTTGCCACCACAAACAGGACTGCTATGGATATTTTTGTACAAGTGATATTTTTACCCTTTTTCATAATCTCTTCAGGGCATAGACCCAGTAGTGGTATTGCTGGATCAAAGGGTACACATATTTTTGTTGCCCTTTATGCATAGTTCCAAATTGCTGTCCAGAAAGGTTGGATGAGTTCACAGATCCACCAACAATGTATTAGTGTCTCAGATTTCCCACATTCATTCCAACATTGATCATTGTCCTTTCTGGTCATATTGGCTAGTCTGAGAAGTGTGAGGTGGTACTTCCGAGACGCCTTAATTTTCATTTCTCTAATAAGTAGTGATTTATAGAAATTTTTCATATGGCTATGGATTGCTTTGATTTCCCCATCTGTAAATTGCCTTTACATATCCTTTGACCATTTGTCAATTGGGGAATGGCTTGACTTTTTTCTAAAAATATTGACTTAATTCTCTGTATATTTTAAAAATGAGTCCTTTGTCAGAAATACTAGTGGTAAAAATTGTTTCCCAATAAAATACAATTCTTTTCATCTTGGTTACAGTGGTTTTGTCTGTGCAATTTTTTTAATGTAATGTAATCGAAATTATCTTGTTTGTTTTTAATGATGTTCTCCATTTCTTCCTTGGTTAATGCTTCTCTTTCCATAGATCTGACAAGCAAACTATTCTATGATCTCCTAATTTGTTTATAATATTGTTTTATGTCAAAATCCTGTATATATTTTTATCTTACTTTGGTATAGGGTGTGAGCTCTTGATCTAAATCAAATTTCAACCATAGTAACTTTCAATTTTCCCAACAGTTTTTATCAAATAGAGAGAGATTTTATCCCAATAGGTGGACTCTTTGGGTTTATCAAAAAGTAGATAACTATAATCATTTCCTGCTATTGCACCTAGTCTATTCCATTGATCCTCCACTCTATTTCTTAGCCAATTCCAGAGAGTTTTGATGACTGATGTTTTATGATATAATTTTATATCTGGTAGGGCTAAGCCACCTTCTTTTGTACTTTTTTTTCATCAAATCCCTGGCAATTCTCAACTTTTTATTTCTCCATATGAATTTACTTACAATTTTTTTCTAACCCATTAAAGGAATTTTGTTGTGTTCCAGTTGGCTTATCTATTACTTGCAACTATTATAACCTATTGCTTGACTCAGTTCATCTGAAGTCAAGTTCTCAGACAAACATTGAATGAGGCACAAGTCGAAAATAGCAAGTTCTCTATTCATTTAGCAGCAACAAAAAGTTTAAATACACTTTTTTAGTTCCTCATTTCCTCCCATACACATGACAATCTCCAAACAGCCAATCAAACAGACCCAATGACCTTGGCCACTTGTGTGCAGGTTTTTGACTACAGCTCCCAATATATCTGCACCTGCTATTTCATCATTTGCCTGTTGTCATAGGACTTTAGGAATGGTTAAGTATGAGTGATGTCTTTTGATGGGATTATAAATTTCATTTAAAAGAGGTAGAGTTGCATGAAATCATTCTCCTCATTATCTCCTCTAGTCATCATGATCCAGGATGGCAAGACAGAGCCAAGACTATTGGTTATAACCCTAGACATAGTAGATGATCCTGGCATCTTTGATGTCTAACCAAGCTCTAAATATTCCACAGCACCTGCTTCAGCTGTCTTAGGCCACTAGAACAAAGTGTTCTCATCCACCCATTCTATCAATGGAAGACTTCACATATTTGTGGTGGACACCCCCACAACTCACCAATGAGTTTGAGATTCCTTCAGTTATCATTTTGGTTTAACTTGCCTGCTAAAACAATTTACTATGTTCTGGCCTCTATCCATGCTACAACCTCTTGGAGCCATAGGTGGGTTAGGTGACTGAAGTGGGCATCAAAGGTGCAAAGCAGCCCTGAAAAGAGTTCAAAAGCCTTCACACCAGAGGTTCTAATCTTCCTTGAACACATTGCACACCTGCATATGCCTCCATTTCTTCATATATGATGAGCATAAAAATAATCCCAAACTCACATGTATTTTTTAACTAAAGTGTGACTTAAATATTATATAAATCTGAATATAGTTCAATAGTTTCTTTTCATTATTGTTTGATAGATTCTTGCCATATAATACATTTTATACTTATCATTCAATATTTCCCTATTACATCTAAAAATTTAGCATCCATTTTTTCTCATTTTGAGTTCCAAATTCTCTCCCTTCTTAACAACTCAAGTCATACAAAACAGTTTCAATATTAGTCATGTTACAAATAACAAAAAAAGAAATTAGAGAAAATTTCTAAAAGTATACTTCAATTTGCAATCAAATTTCATAAGAATTGAATGATATTTTTTTCAATTCAGATCCTTGGGGATTATCTTGGATCATTGTTGATTGGAGTACATATGTCTTTCACAGTTCAACATGCATAAAAGATTGTCATTATGATGTACAATGTTCTACAGCTTACCTTCACTTAATTTTGTACCAATTCATTTAAGCCTTGCTAATATTTTTTTCCTGAAACTATTCAATATGTCATTTCTTATAACAATTGTATTTCATCATAATCATATACCACAGCTTATTCAGTCATTCCATAATTTATGATCATCTTTTCAATTTTGAATTCTCTTCCACCACAAAAAAGCTGCTATAAATATTTTTGTACAAATAGATTCTTTTTCCTTTCTTTGATCTCTTTAGGATACAGATTTAGCAATATTGCTGCAGGATAAAAGAATACACACAGTTTTTACCCCTTTGGGCATAATTCAAAACTCTTCTGCAGAATGATTGGATAAGTTCACAGCTAAACCAAATAGTGTTTAGTATCCCATTTTTTTCCACATTCTTCCCAACATTTATCATTTTCCTATTCAGTCATGTTAACCAATCTAAAGTGGTGCTTCAGAGCTGTTTTAATTTGCACTTCTCTTATTATTATTGATTTGGAACTTTTTTATGCTTGTTGTTAGTTTTGTTTTCTTCTTAAGAAAAGTCTGAATATCCTTTGATCAGTTCTCAGTTGAGTACTGGCTCATATTTTTATGATTTGTTTACTTTCCAATATATTTTGGAAGTGACATCTTTATCAACAAACCTTCTATAAATATATTTTCTCAGTTTCCTATATTTCTTCTAATTTGGGGCTGAATTTGTTTGGTTTCTGCAAAAGTTTTTTTCTCTTTTTTAATATTATTTAATTAAAATTATCCCTTTAATTCCCATGATGCTCTACATCTTTCCTTTTGTCAAAGACTCTTCCCTTATCCATAGATTAAACAGGCACATTTTCCCATTTTAATCTTATGTGATATATGGTATTATATGCCTAGCTTCTAACATATTGATTTGTAATTTTCATAGTGGTTTTCTGATGATGAATTCTTGCAAAATTAACATGGATATTTGGATTTGTCAAACATTAGATAATGATAGTCAATTAATACTTTAATATTTTGTGATGATGCAAGACAATGCCAAAAGACTCATGATGGAAAATGCTATTCACATTCAGAGAAATAAATGATTAATTCCAAATGCAGATCAAAGCATACTATTTTCACTTTATTTTTTTGATAGGGTTTTTCTTTCTGTTTTTGTTTCTTCTTTTACAATGTGACTAATTTGGTAATATGTTTTATAGGATTGTATATATAAGATCTATATCAAGTTGTAGCCTTTTGTAGGAAGGAGAGAATTGTAGAAAGGAGATAAAAAAATTGGAACTCTAAATCTTATAAAAACAAATAGATTGAATAATATCATGTCTTCTAGTGGATATACTAAAAAACCTAGGGATAAAGGTGCCAATGTATGCTCATGAAAGGTTAAAAAATGGGGAGATCTTTTTCAGTGTTTTAATCATATTATTAATTCTGTAATGAGAAGCTTTCCCTAAAACTCCTTCTGCATAGCACTAGACATGTTATTTCTCTGCTCAAATGGGCATTGCAATGACTATTGGCAATTAAAATTCCATGGTCTGTAGAAGGCACTTAATTATCTGGTGTCAATCGACCTTTTCAATCTTATCTCATGGTACTACCCTCCATAAACTTTAAAATTGTGGCTAAATAGGCTATTTGTCTCTAAGGCATAGTCCTCAATTCACATAGTCCCTCCAAAGTTTGTTTCTTGAACTTGAAAGGCCTTGTCTTGCCCCACAACTTTACTTGTTAAAGCTCTATTCATAATTTATATGACATTTCAAATATTGTCTCCTACAGTAATCCTTCTCTATTCTTAGCTGATTCTGTTCTTTTCCATTGGAATTTCACATATGAAGTACTTTGAATTTCTCAAATGCATAGCCACATTTCTTATTTGTATTATTTATTTATTGATAGATGAATGAAAAAAAAAGTTAGATGTTTACAGTATATAAGTGTCTTGCTGAGGTCTGAAGATATGAAAAGAAAAGTAAGACAGCTCCTGCTCTCAAAGAGCTTATGTTCTTTTACTAGGTAAGATAACCCAAATAAAAGATTTCAAAAAGAAGATAGAAATGCCCAGTAAGTAGACAGGCATAATATATAGTAATTTATCTTTTTCAATTTCATTCCTATTGATAAAAACCTAGCTATTTCTGATTTTGGGCCATTTGATTATGTCAAGAAACTTCTTTTCTTTTTTTTTTCTTTGTTAATATACTTTAGTAACTGAAAAGGAAGGGGTTTCATGATGGAGTGTGTGGAATAAACCTAGTAAACCGGCCCACTTAGCATAGCATTCTGCACACAAATAGGTGCTTAATATAGTCAACGAGTGCCTTTTTTCTCCTGAATCCACAGTCCATTAGGGAGAAAAGACATCTAAAACTATAATGTTAATAATAACTAGCATTTAGACAGAATTTTAACGTAAAAGATTGATAGGTAGATGGATGATAGATAGATATCAATCCAAATACATTTATAAAATTTCATTTTTTCATTACAACAAATTCAACAAGGTAGAATAATTATTATCTATATTTTACTAATGAGGTAAGGTAAGTGATTTTATCCATGTCAACAAACTGGAATTTGTCAGAGTATAGATTTGAATTTGGATCTTCCCCACTTCAAGGACAAAGCTCTGCATTCCAAGACACATGAAAAATGCTTTAAATTTTTACAAGATGAAGGGATATGTGAAGAACAAGGAAGAAAATCCTTACAGGATTAAACTTTAGTGTTAAACTTTACAGAAAAGAAATTCAGTTAGCAGAAAGGAGGACAGGGAACATTCTTCAGTATCATTCAATCACTTTTTTTAATGGAAAAACCCATTGAATTTGGAACCAAAAGACCTCAACTCAAACCTTTACTCTGATCATTAATCTTTTATAATTTTATGTAAATCAGTTAACTTCTCTGGGCTTCAGTTTCCTAACCTGATAAATAAAGGGGGTTGGATTAAATTACATTGAAGATGTCAACTAGCATTCTTAGCTTCCTTATCACTTTTTTACAACATGAATTGCATTTATATTCCTCTTAGACATCTAGATTTTTTTTTACCTAATCAACTTACTATTCAGTAACCCATGGATTTCAAATAGCTACTTAATATACAGGATAGTGGGATTATAGAAAGGAAAATGAAACAAAGGATATTTTTTAAATTCCCATTTATAAATCACATGTTTTGTATAGCCAGAAAACAGATTTCCATAGCAAATTAAATTGCAGCTTTTACAGTGAAATCTCCAATGAACAGTGATATATAGGGGGAACTTATACAAAAATTTGTGGTTAGTTGATATTCAAAATTCCCCGTGAGAGAAACAGAGCATTGAACTGCTACTATTGGACTTGTTTTAACAGTGTAACTAAGAATTTTTTAAAATTTTACGATCATCTTCTTTAGTTAGCAGATAGGATAACTACCATATTTCTTATTCACCAATTCATCATGAAAAAAACTAAATTCTCTTTTGTGAAATGTGTTTAAAATGTTGGAAAAGTGTTTGTAAGAATAAAAGTGTTTACTGACCAAGCAGTCAGTATTTATCCAAATTGGAACAAGCCTTTCTTGTGCCATGACTGGGTGGAGCTCCTTGGCTGAATATAGGGAATTGCTCTGGACTAATGAAGAATATATATACCATGGAAGGACAGAGTGATAAAGGGTGGAAGTAGTAAGTAATAAAATGTAAAACAGTGCAAAGTTCAAAAAAGAAGAAGGGTGACTTATTTTATTTTTAGGAAGATTTTATTTATTTTGAGTTTTACAATTTCCCCCCATTCTTGCTTTCCTCCCCTCACTCCCCAGAGAAGGCATTCTGTTAGTGTTTACATTGTTTCCACGGTATACACTGATATCAGTTGAATGTGATGAGAGAGAAATTATATTCTTAAGGAAGAAAAATAAAGTATAAGAGATAGCAAAATTGCATAATAAGATAACAGATTTTATTTCAGTAAATTCAAGGAAATAGTATTTGGCTTTTTGATCAAATTCCACAATTCTTTCTCTGGATATAGATGGTATTCTCCATTGCAAATAGCCCCAAATTGTCCCTGATTGATGTACTAAAGGAATGAGCAAGTCCATCAAGGTTGATCATTGTCCCCATGTTGCTGTTAGAGTATATAATGTTTTTCTGGTTCTGCTTATCCCACTCAGCATCAGGTCATGCAAATCCTTCCAGGCTTCCCTGGATTCCCATCCCTCCTGGTTTCTAATAGAACAATAGTGTTCCATCACATACATATACGACAGTTTCTTCAACTATTCCCCAATTGAAGGGCATTCACTTAATTTCCAATTCTTTGCCACCACAAAGAAGGCAGCCATGACTATTTTTGTACAAGTGATTTTTTACACTTTTGCATCACCTCTTCAGGGTACAGACCCAGTAGTGGCATTGCTGGATCAAAGGGTATGCACATTTTTGTAACACTTTGGAAATAATTCCAAATTGCTCTCCAGAAAGGTTGTATAAGTTCACAACTCCACCAAGAATGTATTAGTGTCCCAGATTTCCCACATCCTTTCCAACACTGATCATTGTCCTTTCTGGTCATATTGGCTAGTCTGAGAGGTGTGAGGTGGTATTGCAGAGATGCTTTAATTTTCATTTTTCTAATAAGTAATGATTTAGAGAAATTTTTCATATAACTATGGATCTCTTTGATTTCCTCAGCTGTAAATTGTCTTTGCATATCCTTTGACCATTTGGCAATTGGGAAATGGCTTGGTTTTATTTTTTTGAAAATTTGACTCAGTTCTCTGTATATTTTATAAATGAGTTCTTTGTGAGAAATGCTAGTGGAAAAATTGTTTCCCATATTACTGCATTTCTTTTAATTGTGTTTATAGTGGTTTTGTCTGTGCAAAACCTTTTTGATTTAATTTAATCAGAATTATCTAGTTTGCTTTTAATGATGTTCTCCAACTTCCTTGGTCAGAAACTGCTTCCCTTTCCATAGATCTGACAGGTAAACTACTCCTTGATCTTCTAGCTTGCTTATAATATTTTTTTATTACTAAATCCTGTATCCATTTTGATCTGAACTTGGTATAGGGTGTTAGCCGTTGGTCTAATACAAGCTTCCTCCATACTGACTTCTGATTTCTCCAACAGTTTTTATCAAAGAGAGAGAGTTTTTATCCCAGTAGTTGGACTCTTTCAGTTTATCAATAAGCAGATTATTATAATTATTTCCTGCTATTGCACCTAGTCTATTCCACTGATCCACCACTCTATTTCGTATCCAATACCAGACAGATTTGATTACTGATGCTTTATAATATAATATTAGATCTAGTAAGGCTAAGCCTCCTTCTTTTGCATTTTTTATTGAATCCATGGAGATTCTTGACTTTTTAATTTCTCCATTTATATTTACTTACAACTTTTTCTAACTGATTAATGTAATTTTTTGGAATTTTGAATGGTAGGGCACTAAACAAGTAGTTTAGTTTTGGTAGAATTGTCATTTTTATTATATTAGCTCGACCTGTCCATGAGCAATTGATGTTTGCCCAGTTATATAAATCTGATTTTATTTGTGTGAGAAGTGTTATGTAATTGTTCTCAAAAAGTTTTTGAGTTTGCCTTGCCAGGTAGACTCCCAGGAATGTTATATTGTCTGAGTTTCTTTGAATGGGATTTTTTCTTTCTAGCTGTTTCTGCTATATATTGCTTGTCATATATTGAAATATCATGGATTTATGAGGGTTTATTTTATATCCTGATGCTTTACTAATGTTGATAACTATTTTAGATGATTTTGGGGGGATTCTCTAAGTATACCATCATGCCATCTGCAAAGAATAACAGTTTTGTCTCTTCCTTCCCAATTCTAATTCCTTTAATTTCTTTTTATTCTCTTAATGCTGATGCTAACATTGCTAATAAATATTGAAAAGTAGTGGTGATAATGGGCATCCTTGTTTCACCCCTGATCTTACTGGGAAGGCCTCTAACCTATCCCCATTGCATATAATGCTTGTGGATGGTTTCAGATAGATACTGGTTATTATTCTTAGGAACAATCAATTTATCCCTACATTCTCTAATGCTTTTAGTAGAAATGTGTGCTGTATTTTGTCAAAAGCTTCCTGGGATAAATCCTACTTCATCACAATTTATTATCCTAGTGATAATTTGTTCTTGTCATTTTGCTAAGATTTTAATTAAGATTTTTGGATCTATTTTCACCAGGGAGATAGGTCTATCATTTTCTTTCTCTGTTTTAGCTCTTCATGTTTTAGGTATCAGCACCATATTGGTGTCATAGAAAGAGTTAGGCAGGGGCAGCTAGGTAGCATAGGGGATAAAGCACCGGCCTTGGAGTCAGGAGTACCTGGGTTCAAATCTGTTCTCAGACAATTATTAATTACCTAGCTGTGTGGCCTTGGGCAAGCCACTTAACCCCATCTGCCTTGCAAAAACCTAAAAAACACACACAAAATAGAAAAAGTTAGGCAGAGTTCCATCTTCATCTATTTTTTCCAAAGAGTTTATATAAAATTGGAACCAAATGTTCCTTAAATGTCTGATAGAATACACTTGTGAATCCATCTGGCCCTGGAGATTTTGTCTTAGGATGTTCAATATTGGCTTGTGAATTTCTTCTTCTGAGATAGGGTTATATAGGTTTTTAATTTCCTCTTCATTTAATCTGGGCAATTTATATTTTTGTAAATAATCATCCATTTCACTTAGATTATCAAATTTGTTGGCATAGAGTTGGGCAAAATAATTCCAAATTATTACTTTAATTTCCTTTTCATTGGTGGTGAGTTCATCTTTTTCATTTATGATACTAGCAATTTGGTTTTCTTCTTTCTTTTTTTAATCAAATTGACTAGAGTTTTATCAATTGTATTGGTTTTTTCATAAAACCAGCTCTTGGTTTTATTTATTACTTCAATAGGTTTTTTGCATTGGATTTTATTAATTTCTTTAATTTTTAGAATTTCTAATTCGGTATTTAATTGGGGGTTTTAATTTGTTCTTTCTCTTATTTTTTTAGTTGCATATTTAATTCATTGATTTCTTCTTTCTCTAATTTGTTCATGTAAGCATTTAAAGATATGTCTGCTGAGAGCCACCTTGAGTGTATCCCTAGGTTTTGTTATATTGTTTCGTTTTTGTCATTATCTAGGAAGAAATAATTAATTATTTCTATAATTTGATGTTTGAACCACTCATTCTTTAAAATGAGGTTATTTAGTTTACAATTAGTTCTGGGTCATTATCTCCCTGACCCAGTATTGCATATGATTTTTATTGCACTATGATTTGATAAAGATCTATTCACTATTTCCTACTACATGGACAGTTTTTGTGTAAGTGCTATGCAATACATAAAAAGGTATATTCCTTTCTATCTCCATTCAATTTCCTCCATACGTCTATCATATATAGGTTTTCTTATAATCTATTTGCCTCCTTAACTTCCTTCTTGTTTATTTTATGATTAGATTCATCTAAATCTGGGAGAGGGAGGTTGAGGTCTCCCACTAGTAGAGATTTGCTGTCTATGTCTTGCAGTAGCTCTTTCTACATCTCCCCTAAGAATCTGGATGCTTTACCATTGGGTGCATACATATTTAGTATTGAAATTACTTTATTGTCTATGGTACCACATAGGAAGATACAGCTTCCTTCTTTATCTCTTTTAACACTATTTTTGCAACTGTTTTGTCCAAGATAAGGATTTCTATTCCTGGTTTTTCACTTTAGTTGAAGCAAAATAAATTTTGTTCCAACCTTTTACCTTTACTCTATATGTATCTCTCTGCTTCAAATGAGTTTCTTGTAAGCAGCATATTGTAGGATTCTGGATTTTAATCCAGTCTGGTATTCACTTACATTTTAAGGGAGAGTTCAGAGGTTCACATTCAAAGTTATAATTGATTTCCCTCTATGCTATCTTCCTTCTTTATGTTTTCCCCCTTTTTCCCTTTATCCATATTCCCTAGTGTTTTGTTTCTGAATACTACCACCTTCAATGTGTTTGCCTTCTTATATTATCCCCCTTCCCCTTTCTTTCCCCTTTCTCTTTTCCCCTTCTTCCTTTCCTTCCTTCTGTTTGTTCCCCTTTTTGCCATGCCCCCGTACCCCTCCCCTTTTCCCCTTATAATACTTGAAAGGTAAGATAAATTTCTTAACTTGTGTCTAAGTTAACTTTAAACCAAGTATGATGAGATGAAGATTCAATTGGTTCTCACCTCCTCCCTTCTTCCCTTCTATTATAATAGGTCTTCCCCCCCCCCATTCTCCCATCTCCTTACTGTTCCCCCTTTATAAGGAGGTGTCGTTTTTAAATCAATCTATCTAAGTCACCAAAAAGTTATGAGTGTCCATAAATTCTGGCTAAGTATATTCTCTCTAATAGAGATACAGTTCTCAAGAGTTATGAGAATCTTTCTCCCAAGTAGGTATATGGCCAGTTTCATGTTATTGGATACCATTTTTTTCCTTTACCCACTTTTTAAAAATTTTTTTCATAGGTCTTTTGAGCCTCCACTTTGATGTCCAAATTTTCTATTTATCTCTGGTCTTTTCATCATGAAATGTTGTAAGTCTCCCATTTCTTTAAATGTCCATCTTTTCTCTTGGAAGAAAAGGCTCAACTTTGCCAGAGAGTCAATTCTTGACTGCATTCTCAGCTCCCTTGCTCTTCAAAATATCTCCTTCCAGACCCCTCAATCCCTTAATGTTGATGCAGCTAGGTCCTGCATAAACCTTACTGTGACTCTTTTGTATTTAAATTGTTTTTTCTGGCTGTTTGCAGAATTTTCTCTTTTATCTGATAGTTCTGGAATTGGGCCACAACATTTGTTCATTTTAGTATCTCTTTTGAGAAAGGATCAATGTATTCTTTCAATAACAGTTTTTCCCCCTGTTTCCATGATATCAGGGAAATTTTCCATCAATAAATCCTGTAATATTAAGTCTAGGCTTTTTTTTCTATTTAATGTCTTCAGGAAGGCCTATAATTCTCAGGTTGTCCATTCTTGTTCTGTTCTCAAGGTCAGTGGTTTTGTTGATGAAGTATTTTACATTTTCTTCTATTTTTTTCAATATTTTGGTTTTGTTTTACAGAATCTTGTTGTCTCATGAAGTCATTAGTTTCCATCAATTCCATTCATGTTTCTAGAGAAGAATTTTCTTCATTTACCTTTTGTAACTCCTTTTCTAGTTGCTCAATTCTATTTTTGAAGGAGCTTTCCATTTGCTGAAGTGAAGTTTTGAGAGAATCGTTTTCTTTTTGTATTTGTCCAATTGAGGATTTGAGAGAATTATTTGCTTTTTGTATTTGTCCAATTGTATTTTTCTAAGATTTGTTTTCTTGTTGCAACATGTTAATTTTCTATAGTTTCTTTTCCCAGTTTTTCCATTTGATTTCTTTAGGTTTTTAGCAAGGCAATGTGGTTAAGTGTCTTGCCCAAGGCCACACAGCTAGGTAAATATTAAGTGTTGGAGGCCAGATTTGAACTCAGGTACTACTGATTCCAGGGCTGGTGCTCTATCACTGTGCCACTTAGCCACCCACCCCTTTCCATTTGATTTTTAAACTCCTTCCTGAGTTCTTTTTTCTTTTTTAGATTTTTTTTCAAGGCAATGGAATTAAGTGGCTTGCCCAAGGCCATACGGCTAGGAAATTATTAAGTGTCTGAGGTTGGATTTGAACCCAGGTACTCCTAACTCCAAGGCTGGTGCTCTATTCGCTGCACCACCTAGCCGACCTCCTTCCTGATTTCCTCCAAGAAGTCTTTTTGGCCTAGAGACCAATTCATATTTTCCTCATAAATGCTAGATCCCTCTGGGTTAGAATTTCTTATAAATATTTTTCTATGGGCACCCATTTCGTTGGCTTTTCTTCATCTTTCTAGGATCTTGTGTTGGGGGTCTGGCTCTCAGAAGTTTGCTTTTGAAAATCTTGGAGTCTTTGTCCACTTGGTTTAGTAATTCCAAGGGCCAGCCAGTAGGGAGAGCTGGTTGCTTTCTCTAGAGTATTTGAGGCCCTCAGCAATAGGGGCTAAATTGACCCTGAATAATCTGCTGAGCCCTGGGGGAGGGAGTTAATCTCTTTCTGTAGAGTGAACTCTGTTGCCATACCTGAGCCTGAGGGTGTGGGTTTTTTTTTTTAATTTGTTCTAAGAAAATTGCTCTACTAAAAGTATGGAGTTCAGGTCCATGGCCCAGCTGATTGTTCTCCGGGCATGCTCTGAAACTCCCTGTGTGGAACTCTCCCTTCTGTAGCTCCTCTCATCCTCCCTTGAAGATTCCTTGGCTAAAGCTGGATCTCACGCAGACCACTCTCCAAACTCTCTGCATCTGAGTCTTGTCCTCTAGCTTCCCACAGTTGTTTGCCCTGATCCTCGACTCTCATCACCCAGTTCACCCACAGTCCCTTGAGACAGACCTTGTTGGTAGGTGTTCTTCTCCTAGCTTCTCTTTCTGGTTTTTGTAGATCAGATTTCTGTTAACAGGTTTCTTCCATGTTATTTTTGAGGGGAAAGATGAGCACTTTACACAGTGCCTGTCTTCTCTCCACCTTCTTGGCCAGAAGCCTTAGGACAGCTTATTTTAAACCAATTCTATGACTACTAGTAGCAGTACCTGGAACTAAGGCATGGCTATTTAGTTTTGTGTGTTTGTAATAGTGCTGAATAATCTATTGGAGAGAAGACAAGAATGTACAACTCAATAGGGAAAAGCTATAATTATAGTTTTAATAAAAATATTAATCATCTCTCTTTTTTTCTTTATAGAATTGTAAAATGCTTCTGTGCTTAAAATGTGTTGTTATCTCTATATTGCAGGGTAACTGAAGACCTCTATATAAAAAGCTAGATTAGAGTCAAAATCATATGTTCTCAGAACATGAATCCTGAGTAGGACTGAGCTATTAGTGAATTATTATTGAGAGAACTTCAAAGAGTTGTACTGGCTTTTGGGAACTCAAAACTATTGACCTAAAGCTATATGTTTCAACTATAATACATTTTAGAAATATTTCCATTAAAAGTGGTTAAAATTTTATTTTGCTATGGAAAGCCATAAGGTCCAAATATCTGGAAAACCCACATGACAAAATAAAGAGAGTATGAAATTTCAAATGAATGGGAGTGGGTATTAATTCTGTCTCCTCTGATTACTACCTGTATGACTTCAATATCTCTAGTAGCACATGATCCCTTCCAACTATACAACCTCAAATTCATTTTTCTGGATGGGTAATTACAATACATACATGCACACAAAGATACACATGTGTAAGTAAAGGTATACACATTTTTCAATTGATGCTTTATACTATAGTAACTTATTTTATGTAGAAACTTTAAACAAAAACCTAGCCTAGATGTGTACATCCATAAAGATATGTGTATGCCACAGTCAGAAGTAGCTATAATTAGCTTGGATCATTGACTCAAAAGGAAGGAGCATTCTTCAGTCTATCATTTGTGTGTCACATTATATGTTTAAGGTACTGTGATAGCTCAATGAATTTTATATATTACTGTTTGACATATTTCTAGATTAATCAATTATAATTCAACAAAATGATTTGGTTAGGATAATGAGAAAATAACAGACAATCTGGATTGATGCTCATAAATGTGAGTGCCTCATCTATATAGTGCTGCCAGATATGACCTCAAAGTGCTTACTATAGCTAGGTTCTACTGGCCTGATGCACCTTAGTATTTCAGTTCTATGTTTTCATTGTGAGTGACCCTAGCCATTGAAAGTCAAGAGCTCTTATAGTGTGTTCTTTTCTGATACAAAGAAGATAAAAGAAGAAAGCTGAAAGATTTGATATTGCACAAATTTGTCAAGAACTGCATATCCTATGCTTTGTAATTGAATTCACATTTCTTTCCTTAAAGAAGAAATGCTTTTAGGACACTATAGAGATAGCCAAGCTTCAACGTTTATTAATGAATACTCTGCCACCGTATTACTTGAACAGGATTTAATCTGCTCTTTTTTATCTTTTAGGGAAAATGTCTATATTAAGGAAGAACTACCAATAAGTAGAACTCTGGCTCTGGTAGAATACATAATCTAGAAATCAAGTTATCTTCCTAAGCAGAGTCATTTTCATTTAAGAGATTATAAATAAACAAAAGGCTTCTCTCTTCCACTTAAAGAAATGTTTTAATAAAATATTATAATAGATATGGATAAAATTTTCTTTAATTAAATAAGCATGCATATAAAAGTTTTGGGTTTAAAATATTTTGGGGAAAATAATACTTGAATTAACAATGAATTTTTTTATAATTTTTTTTTAGGTTTTTTGCAAGGCAAATGGGGTTAAGTGGCTTGCCCAAGGCCACACAGTTAGGTAATTATAAAGTGTCTGAGACCAGATTTGAACCCAGGTACTCCAGACTCCAGGGGCGGTGCTTTATATACTGTGCCACCTAGCTGCCCCACAATGAATTATTTTAAATGGTCATCTTTGGGTGCTTCCCTCTCCTTGTAACCTACCTTTATTATCATAACTGTATTAATGTAGTTGAATATTCCCTGGCCCTAAAGAATGATTCAGCCTTAACAGATGGGAAAGTTATAAGTGTTTCTTGAAAAAGTGCACACACACACACACACACACACACACACACACACACACATATGTGTGTGTGTGTTTGAGGGAATAACAAGTTATTTAAAACTATTTAACAATGTAATAAAATGTATGTGTGTTTATGTATGTCTGTGTAGTATCAAGGGATCATTGGGTAAATGTATTATATCCTATTTGCAGAGAAGAGATTATCCTATTTCTTTTCACCTATGGATAATACCTTTACCTCTTACTACCAATGGGGCTAGTCAATTTTTATAATATGCATCAAAGAGTAGCTGTCTCAGTATAGTATTTGCATTGAATGAGTGATACATAAAGTTGTAAATAATAGAAATGGGCCTTATCCTCTCAGTGATTTTCAATTCTACATGCTATGTTATTTTAAGTATAATATATGAGGTAGTGTGAAAATTTTATTCTCCAAAGCAGGAACCATGGTATGGCCAGGCCAACACAAATCTGAATAGCATGAAAATGCGCATCCATCTGCATTTCATGTGGCTTCTATGAAATGCTTTCTCATTACATCATCTTAATTTGAGCTTTCAACAGGATGGTGACAGTTATGCGGGCCTAGTCATGTAGTAAAACAGATAGCTATCACATCATGTAAAATCATTTGTTTGAGAAGATTTCTATTTTTTTTTCTTTTACTGCTAGTGACCACCCATGCTTAAGCAATGTTTTGGCTACAAATCCCATTGATGAGTTTTCCAAACCCCATCAGTGAACTGGCAGCTAACTGTTCTGCCACTGGCTCCCAGGCATTGTGAGTTACTCCCCATTCCCCTCATCTCCCACCCCCCTTTTTTTTTCTTTTCCCACTTGATGTTTATCCTTCTTCACCTTGATTCCTGGAAAAGTCAAACATCTGATACTCAGGTCAAACTAGAAGGAAATGGCAATCCCAGCTGAAGATGGTACATAGCTAGCTTAGCATTTAATACTCTTGTTAAAGATTAATCTTCATTGTTTTCTTTCAGTATTGCTGAGCTGCATATTAAAAACAAAAGGAATAATAAAAGAGAACTTTAAAGGGAAAGTCAGGACTCAGTGACCTGCAATGACAAACATATTACTCTATTCTTATCCCTTTGGTGAAATATATAAACTGACATTAAATAATCATGAGAGTGTGGACGAGAAAAAAAGGAAAAATCAGAGAATGCAAAATTTTGTTCAATATTCAAAAACAATATATTGCAAATTATTTAACTCAGGACCAGGTCTTATTTATATTCTCATCTCTCAGACTAAAATAATTAGGTATAAAAGATAATTAAAAAGTTACTTTGTCTTGATATCTAGAGAGGAAAATTGTTTTTTTCCCTAAAATGCTAAGTTGTTTCATATTTAAATAAGCAAGTTCAAGCATTTAGTATAGATGAAGGCTTGTTACACACATAAACACACATATATATGTATATAAATATATGAATATGAAAATAATTTTCCATGAGATATATATAGATATATATATATGGCATTTGATTCAAAACAGGTTTCATTAGCTAGCTGATTTTAGTTAGCACTATCTACTCCTATTAAATAACCAAAATATACAATTTGAAGTAAAATGAAGCCATTTCCCCTCCAGAGTTAATGAAAGGTTCCTGTTTGTGAATTTTTGACTTTGAAGTAAAAACCTCCTAAACAGAACCAGGAATTTACTGATGATTTATTACTATTTAGACAAGTGGTGAACAGAATGTTACTATATGTATATCCAACATTCCCTACCTGTCAAAAGGGCTAAGTAAAATTGGGAAGGCAGTCTTCTCTTTCTGTATCTCTTCCTAGTTCTGTGTTCCCCATCTTCCCTTTCAACACTTTCTATAACTTCTAGTGCCTTTATGCTTCCCTCTTCACACACACACACACACACACACACACACACACACAAATATGAACACAACTGTTTCACTTCCATTTTCTCTTTACCATCCAGGCTGCTCAGAATTTCAAGTATCTCATCCCTCAAATATACCAATTTTATACCCATTTCCCTTAAAGTCTGCTTATCATTTAAGGCCTAGCTAATCCAAGGACATTGATTAAATCAAGTTTCTATTTGATAGTAATTTACCATATTTCACCTTTCAGATATCATCTGCCTTTTGTCAGCTTAAGGGAGACATAATTTTGGGTGAAGTAGTCCTTCCTAGAACCTCTCACAATGTTCTTTGTTGGCAGCTGCCAATCTTCCTGTAGTTAAGACTGACTTCAATTCAATATCCATCTTTGCAGTTCCCATGTTTTGCCAGTGAAATGTCTGTCTATGTTGGTAGAAATAAGTTCAATACTGAGGGACAGATATGTGATATGGAAAGTTGATTGAGGAAAAAAAACTACAGATCTCCTTCAGATGAAAAGGCATTAGTGCATTTATGTTGAATGAACTGAGGGTAGAGTGACTGGGAAAAGAGAAAGGGATATGAAGAAATCTAACAAGTTAAGATGGGAATCATGGATTTTCTTACTAGTCAGTTGAAGTTAAAAAATTAAGAGTTTTAATATTTTAAATATTCAGTCTTGCTTTAAAAATGATTGAGGGAACAAAAAAATATCATAAATATTATTGTCCTCCAGTAATTCTCAGTCTAGTCATATAGGGAAAACATTGACTAATATAATTAAAATATGCCAGTGCTAATTACAAAGAATTCATAATAAATGAAAAATAAGTTAGAAATGGAGATATAAGTGGAATATATGGTAACCACAGATTTTTTTTTTATCTGGGAGGTAAAGACAGGGTAGTATTTACATTTATCAGTGGTAAAAGAGCATTTTATAAGAAATATGCTGGGGGGGCGGAGCCAAGAGTGGATCTTGTCTTAGGTGATCTCTCATAAATCTTCAAAAGTAAGGACTTTAACTAAATTTTTGAGAGACAGAACACACTGAGGGACCCAGTGAGGCAGTTCTCCTATTCAAGGTAACCTGGAAAAGAGCAGAAAGGCTCTGCTCCCCGGGGTCGGAGGGGAGGCCCACCAGAGGGGTAGCCTGCCAGAGAGAAAGAACTTCAGCCTCCTGGAGGCAGCCCCAGGCCACTGGGAGCCATGGCTCACAGCAGCAGGTTAGTTTCCTGAGCTAGGCTCTGGGGAGCATGGGTCATAAATTGGGGGAACAGTGGGGGAACTCTGCCAGAGTGAGCACATGAAGTCCAGCCCTCAGGGCACACAGCTAGCAGCTTGGCCACTGCATTCCAGATCCAGGAACATAAGCAGGCAGAGCCAACAAGCAGGAGCCCCCAGGGCATGAGCCCATTGAGCTGAGGGAGGAGAGTGAAGAAAGAGACTGCCAAGCTCTGTCCTTTGCCCCTGGAACAGGACTCTGGGGCTCTGACCACATTCAGATCCTGATCCCAGTCTAGCCCCCCCCCAATAGAACAGCAGGGGCCCCCTCCACCTCAACCCCATAGCAGAGGGGGGTACATATGGTCATTCACAGACCAGGAGGGAAGACAGACCCTCAAACACTGAGACCCTTGTGGGAGTGCATCTAAAGACTCCAAGAAAAACAGAAATTGGGATCAAGCTATGACAGAGCTCAAAAAAAGACTTTGAAAATCAAATGAGGGAGTTAGAAGAAAAACTGGGAAAAGAAATGAGAGAGATGCAGAAAAACCATGAAAATGAAGTCAGCAGCCTAGTCAAGGAAATACAAAAAAATGTTGAGGAAAAAAGCATGCTAAAAACCAGCTTAGATCAAATCGATAAAACAGTTCAAAAAGTTATTGAGGAGAAGAATGCTTTAAAAATCAAAATTGGCCAGATGGAAAAAGAGATTAGAAAACTCTCTGAGGAAAAAAAATCCTTCAGAGAAAGAATAGAACTCAGGGAGTTGGATGAATTTACGAGAAATCAAGACTCATTACTTCAAAACCAAAAAAATGAAAAATTAGAAGAAAATGTGAAACATCTCATTGAAAAAACAACTGATATGGAAAACAGATTTAGGAAAGATAATTTAAAAATTATTGAATACCTGTAAGTCATGATCAGGAAAAGAGCCTTGACATCATTTTCAAAGAATTACTACAGGAAAATTGCCCTGATATCCTAGAAGCAGAGGGCAAAATAGAAATGGAGAGAATCCACCAATCCCCTGAGAAAGAAATCCCAAAAAACCAACCCCTAGGAATATTATAGCCAAGTTCCAAAACTCCCAAGTCAAAGAGAAAATATTACAAGCAGCCAGAAGGACACAATTCAAATATCGTGGAGCTGCAGTCAGGATCACACAGGACTTAGCAGCTACTACATTAATATCTCATAGGGCTTGGAATATAATATACCAGAAGGCAAAAGAGCTTGGAATGCAACCAAGAATCAACTACCCAGCAAACATGAATGTCCTCTTCCAGGGAAAAAAATGGACTTTCAATAAACCAGGAGAATTTCAAATGTTCTTGTTGGAATGGCCAGAGCTTAACAGAAGGTTTGATCTTCAAATACAGGACTCAGGTGAAGCATAGAGATTGGAGGAGAAGGGGAAAATATGAGCGACTTAATGATGACAAACTGCATGTATTCCTGCATAGAAAAATGGCACTGATAATACTCATATGAATCTTCTCAGTTAATAGAGCAGGTAGAGGGAGGTTTTATAGTTGAAGCACAGGAGAAAGCTGAATTTGAAGATAAAATATGGTGTAAAAATGGAGTCAATAGAAAAAAGGGAAATGTAATGGGAGAAAGGAAAAGGAGAGGGGGTATAGGCCAAGATATTTCATATAATAAGATTTTTCTTTATTACAATGAGCTATTGCAATGATATGGAAGGGGGGAAGACAAGGGGCAATGAGGGAATCTTTGCTTTCATCAAAGGTGGCTAGGAGAGGAAACAGCATATATACTCAATGAGGTATAGGCATCTGGAGTAGGAAGCATGGCAGGGGGAAGGGGAGAATGTGAGTGATGGAGGAGAGGATGGACCATGGGGGAAGAGTGGTCAGATATAACACATTGTCTTTTTAACTTCTTGCAAGGGGCTGGGATTGGATGGCCTGTCCGGGACCATAGGGCCAGGTGAATGCTGGGCCTAAGGGATGGTAGGGGGCTCTAGGCCTCTTGGCCCCAGGACCAGGGATCTTTCTGCTCCACCACTCAGCTACCCCACAGCAGAGTCAGAGTGAAAGGAGAGAGAAAATATAGTACATGGTAGTGGAGAAATACGAAACGAGGGAGTTGCGATCAGCAATGGCAAAGGTGGGAAAATATGGAAGTTACTTTTGCGATGGACTTATCATAAAGAATGTGATCCACTCATGACAGAGTTGTTGGGGTTGGAACAAAGACTGAAGTATATTCTTTATTATTATTATTATTATTATTATTATTATTATTATTATTATTATTATTATTATTATTTTGGGGGGGCAAATGGGGTTGGATGGCCTGCCTGGGGCTGCATAGCAGGGTGATCGTTGGGTGTCTGAGGCCAGATTTGGACCCGGGTAGTACTGGCTCAAGGGCCAATGCTCTGTGCACCATGTAGCCACCCCTACTATTATTACTATTTTATTTTATTTTATTTTGAGTCTTTTTTTTTCTTTTTTTCTTTTTGGTTTTTGCAGGGCAGTGGGTTTGGGGTGGCTTGCGTGTCACACAGCTGGGTGATTGTTGGGTGTATGGGCCATATATGGGCTGAGGTGCTCCTGGCTTCAGGGCTGGTGCTTCATCTATTGTACTACCTGGCCATACCTATAATCATTACTATTATTGTTTTTTTAATTTTAATTTTTTTCTTTCCCCTTTGCTTTATCACTCAAGCGAGTCTATTTTTTGGGTGGGAGGGGGTATTTTGTTTACTCTTTATCAAGAATATTTTATTAATGTATAAAAAGCATTATTTGTAAAAACAATGTGCACACCCTTTGATCCAGCATACCACTCCTCAGTCTATACCCTGAAGAGATGATGAAAAAGGGTAAAAACATAACTTGTACAAAAATATTCATAGCAGCCCTGTTTGTTGTGGCAAAGAATTGGAAATCAAGAAAATGTCCTTCAATTGGGGAATGGCTTAGCAAACTGTGGTATATGTATGGAACACTATTGTTCTATTAGAAACCAGGAGGGATAGGAATTCAGCGAAGCCTGGAGGGATTTGCATGAACTGATGCTGAGTGAGATGAGCAGAAGCAGAAAAACACTATACACCCAAACAGCAACATGGAGACAATGATCAACTTTGATGGACTCACTCATTCCATCAGTGGAAGAATCAGGGAAAAATTGGGGCTGTCTGCAAAGGAGAATACCATCCATATCCAGAGAAAGAACTGTGGAGTTTGAACAAAGACCAAGGACTACTAACTTAAATTTAGAAAAGAAAATCCTGATATCTTATTGTCTGATCTTGCTATCTCTTATACTTTATGTTTCTTCCTTAAGGATATCATTTCTCTCTCACCACACTCAGTTAGGATCAATGTTTACCATGGAAATAATGTAAAGACTGACAAACTGCCTTCTGTGGCGGTGGGGGTGGGGGAGGGAAGTAAGATTAGGGGAAAAATTGTAAAAGTCAAGATAAATAAAATCTTTAATAAAAAAAGAAATATGCTTGGAAAATGCTCGTGTTATGTCTTTCCTAGAAATTTTCTTTTGGTTTGAAATTTCCATGAATTATCTTACTTCTTTGGAAGGAAAAACAAAACAAAACCATTTGAATTTAGAGAAGACAGTAAACTAATTGACATATCTAGAGAGGTTTGAGGAGAATAAAAAATGTACTTGTTCTGGGAGGGAAGACAATACTATTGTCCATAATACTGAAAGTTAGTTGAGTAACACATGATTTGCTGATAGTTCAGGAGTTTGCCTTTCAATGCATACAAATTTGAAGCTGAGTTTTCTATACAATGTCTCCTCCTTCTCCTCTATCTTTTCCTCCTCATTTATTTTTTTTAACATGCAACAAAGTACCAGGAACATGTTTTTTTTAAACTCCGTTCTCATTTCAAGTAGTTACTTCACTGGAAATAACAGAATACTTAGAGATTTTGCTTTAAGAAAGATTAAAACCACTGGTAGAAAAAAAAATAAAACTTGTGAGTGAAGAAGCCTTAAAAATTGCTTTGGATCTGAAAAAAAAACTCCATTAAGTTAGCTGATTTATGTCTGTGACTATCTAAAAGGTAAGTCTATTTAAGATATTGAGATAGAGAATTTCAAAAACTAAGTTAAAAAAGAGAAATTTACTTACTAACTTTATAAAATATTTAAAAGGAATAACATGTTATACATAATAGATTTTCAGTTTCATACACAATTATCTTTTTCATTATACTATATTATGTAAATGATTGCTTTATTTGTTAAATTACTTTTTTAAAAAAACAGCTTAATCAATCATCTAGATCACTTTAAGGTACCAATCATAAAATAAAACTTATAAATCACAAAATGTGATGTGAGAATTAGAAGGACCTCCTCATCAGTTTAGTAAAATCCACACTAGAAAAATAATCTCTTCTCTCATACATTCCACAAGTGGTCATTGAGCCACTACTTGGAGACTTTCACTGAGGTAAAAACTGCAAACAACCTGTTCTGCTTCATGTTACAGTTAATTTGGGGGGAAGCTTTTTCTTACATCTAGTTGAAATTTCCTCTTCAAATTTTACTCTTTGTGACTAGATCTGTCTGTTTCATAACTTTCCCAAGGTAATTGCCTTTTAATTACTTAAAGATAACTCTTATGAACCCTCTAAATCAGGGTTTTCTACCACCATACTAGATTTTTTACATCAGTTTCTCTTCTTTTCTTTTTTTTTTAGGTTCAAAAAAGCATTTATTAATCATTTACTTCTATTTTTGCGAATGTCAGGCACCATACAAAAAGAAACATGGTTAGTCCAAAAGTATGGTAACCACTATTAAAATTAAATTGTTACAAAGGATTAACTTCCCCCCCTTACCTCCTTTAAGTTTTGGTTCCCTCAACTGGGAATGATAATAATTGCAATTAAGCAAGAACCATACAATGGTGAATGCTAATAGTCAACTCATCCAAGTCAATGTATATCACAGTTGTACACATACAAAATGCAGATGAACCTATTCAGATTAGTGTCATGACCTCTACCCAGTTAGAAGCAAGGTTGGTATGACCTCTACCAAATTAGAAACATAAACCCAGTGTAGTCCCTTTACCCAGAAATAATTGAATAAATAAAGTTTTTAATAGAGCTTTCCTCATGACATTGGGAGATAGGTAACCATGCCACTCAGAAAAGGATTTATTAGCCCCTGACCATGTTGAATGGTTTCCAAGATAGTTAGATGATTAATCTAGTTGTTTCCTGAATATGTGGGTTTAGGATCAAAGGTTTTCTCAATTAGATGAGAAATTTAACATGTGAGATATAAGTGAATTGGGATGGCCAAGGGTTGGAAGAAGTGATAGAACAAAGCAACTACTAAAGATATACAGAATTATGGCAGTAGGCAGATCTCAGAAATTGAATATGATCATGCCTCTCCTTTATATTTCTTTTTTTGAGGGGAGAGGTATCTTAAGAAAAAGTGGTCCTTGAAATGGGGAGAAGTAAAAGTTATTAAATGGCAATAGGTAGAAATCTGAGAAGAGCCATCACAAATTTCACAGATCAATTCTCACAGGTCTAATATGGGAGAAAAAGAGACTATTGGCAAACAGACTTAAGACAAATGCTGACCTGCATTTGTAGGAGTTTTTTCACTAAGAACTCCCTATATTACTAAGAACAAGAAGTCCTATTGGTCAAACTACAGTGCAACTACTTCAAATGATTCAGGGGTCTATCTTTACAACACTTATTTAAGACAATGTGACCTTTTCTAGAGAATCACCAAGCTGGAATGGGTATCTAGTGGAGTTCTCTAGAGGGGAACTGGAAAATAAATGCTAGGGGCCAGATTTACAGTTATCATGTCTTATAAACTCTGAGGTTCCAAGTTTAAAGTTGTGCCAGCAACACTTCTTTTTTTTAACACTTCTAAAACTTCTGAGATTTGAGAAAATGGTACTAATGTAATAGAAGATGTTTTTAATGTAACAGCTTTCCTCTAACAGGAAGAAGATGGGTCAGCAGTAGAATGAGATTTTCCTTAAGAAATCTCGATGAATTCCAGTGCATTCTCCCATAATGAAAAAGCTTAGCAACCACAAAAGGGTAGACTAAGAATTCCTTGAGGAGTGGTTGGCACCTTCTCCTTTTGTACCTGTACCCATAACTTTAGTGCTGCCCTCACTAAACCCAACACAATACTGAGCACAGAGTAGAAGTTCAATAAATATTTGATTGAATTCGGTGACCCATACATAATAAACTTACATGCCTATATATGGCATGTATTGGCTTTAAACATCTAGAACACCAGAAACTATTTTTCAAATTAAATAAGATACAGAAAGTCAGTAATATGGGGAACCCCTCTGAGAAAAGGCCAACAGATTTAACATGTTCTGCTTAACATGAAGACAATTTATTCTTTTTTCTCCCTACAGTATCCATAATATACATTTTTTGAAGGCTTGAAGGCTTTGGAGACCATCAATTTCTCAAGCAATGTAATTGAGCAACTGACTTTTTTAGACTAATTGCTTTAAAAAAGCCTGAGTCAAAGGAAAAAATTCAAGCTAAGGAACAGTTATATTGAATAGTCTTTACTTTCAAAAGACCATAAGAGTACTAAATGTAACAAGGTCTTCATAAGCACCTGAGTTCTGTCAGCTGGTTTTCTTCCATCAAGGGTAACTCAAAGGATTCTAAATGGCTCTATCAGTAACATTATTACACTAAAACTCATCTAGCTAGGGCTATTTTAAGCATTCCCATTTCTTTCCAATATTTCTCTGATGTTTACAGTAATGAAGATCTTAAGAATGTTACTTAGAATACATATTCAAATACATTTTAATTCCTTTCTTGGACTTTTCTTTATCATTGAAACCATCTAGGAAAACATGTAGCATTCTCCAGGTTACCAACTAAAAGGCACAAAAAAGCTGTACTCAATAAATGAATTAGTATGAAATAAGAAAAAAAAAAGAATGTTAAGTCTTTGGATGAGCTTTCAGTCTTTATGAAGCTATATTCTCTAGACTCCAAAATGATTGAAGTACTATACCAAATACTATACAGAAATAATTTAAAATCTTTATACAATTGCATCATGGATAAAGCTTCACATTCTACAAAAGGGCAAATTGAACTGCCAATCCATCTTTCAAATGTGAGCTTATTCCTTTTATCTTATCCATTTATGCAGTAGTTCTCATGGATTTCTGGATGGATGTCACACACAAAAGGCAGCAGGTTTTCCAGGACTTCTTCCCTGTTCCCCTGGAAGTGGTTTTGGAGGACAGACATCTTCTCCAAGGTTTCCTTCTCTACTTCAGAGCTGCAGCTGCCATGGCTACCAAGAGCGGCAGCTTCTTTGGCTTTAAACTCTTTCTCCCTCTGTAGTCGGGATTGCTCAATCTCAGCCTAAGCTTCTTCTTTTGCTTGCTTCAGTCTCCGCTTCTTCCACTTGCAGGCCTCAGAAATCTTCTCTGACTGCAGCAGCTGCTGAATCCCCTGCGACTGGCTGGCCATAGTGATACCGAGGCAGCTAGGCCCCAAAAGCTCCTGGCCCTTCTTCCTGCTCTTCTGCTTCCCGGCACATCAGTTTTCTATTCTTTTCTTACTTTAATTCTTTCAACCTGCTACTTGATTTCAAACCTGATATTAGAGCTGAGCTCTGTAGAACTGCTACATGGAAGTTCTAGGCTGATAATGTTGCTTTTTTCTTTCGTGTTTTGTTGTTTCAGGATTCCAGGAATAGGCAGGGATCTGCAAGCTTTCAATGATCCCAAAATGTTATGATTCAGAGCAACGTAGGACTGCTGCCCTCCTGATCTGTACTTTATATGTTCTTGACACAGGTTTTTTTCAAGAGTAGATGTTGCTGGATTTTTACCTGTCAGCCAGATCAAAAAGTGTTGGTTCAGAGTATCAGAATTTTAGGTTCCTTACTGAGCTGGGTTTCCTATGGCTATTGCTGCTGATGGCTTTTAAATGTCTTCCTTTGACTTCCAGCCAAGAGAAGACTGGCACAGTTCTAAAGTCTCCTGATCTTTCCCCCTCTATCACATGAAACAAACCTCTTAAAAGAGATCTGACTCACAAAACCCAGAAAGAAAAGCCAGAAGAAAGAACACCTACCTCAGGATTTTTCTCCAGCAGCAGCATTGGCCTAATTTGGACAGGTGAGTTGGAGCTCTGAGGGAGGATCAGCCCCAGATCAACCAGATTAACAGCTGAATTGGAGCCGGGAGTCTGAGGGCCCCAGAGCTGGACCTGCTGGATCAGCGGTGGGGCTAGATGGCAGGGGCTTGAGTCAACTAGGGATCAGAGGCACTGGTGTTGGTGCTGTCCCCCGGGACCTTACAGACAGGGCCGGGGGGGGGGGGAGAGTTCCAGAGCAGGAGAGCTGGGGACACCATTCCTGGGCTCCTCTGGTCTGAGGAACTCAGAGTCCCATTACAGCTCAGACCTCTTCCCAGAGTAAACAAATGCAAACTACTTCTGCCTCTGGCCCAGGTGTGTGAGCAGAAGAATTAGCCCAGTTGAGGAATGACCTCAGGCCAGGGTAAAGCCCATCATTGATTGAAGGCAAAAGAATTGAATAGCTCCAAACTCTCCCTTCAAGCAAAGGAAGAAGGCCTCAATCAAGGTCACAGACACTACAGAGAAAACAACCAACATCTCCTACTGGCCAGCAATAGAAATTGCACTCATTGAGTAAAGCCTTTAGCAATCCCAAGCCCCTGTGAACTAGCCCCTCCCCAACTGAGGGTCTTAGAATAATGAAGAAGAGTCAGCTGAAAGGTGGATCCATAGAAAAATTCTTGGAAGGAAAAGACTGTAACTCAGAAAGACCTGGAACCTCTGAGGAGAATACAATCTGGTCTTCAACACAGAAAGACTGCCTTGAAGAAATAAGGAAGGAGTTTAAAAATCAACTGGAAAATTTGGGGGAGCCAATTAATACCTGGCAAGAAGAAAACAAAACTTTAGAAAGTACAATTGGACAAATATAAAAGGAGAATAAATCTCTCACATCATCAATTGGACAATTACAAAATGAGAATAATTCTCTCAGATCCTCAATTGGGCAAATGCAAAAAGAAAATAATTCTCTCAAAACTTCAATTGGTCAAATGGAAAGCTCTTTCAAAAGTAGAATTGACCAATTGGAAAATGAGTTGCAAAAGGTTAATGAAGAAAACTCCTCCCCCCAAAAAAAGAATGGAGTCTACAGAATCTAATGACTCCATGAGAGAGCAAGAGTCAGTTAAACAAAATCAAAAAATAGAAAAAAATAGAAGAAAATATAAAATACCTCATCAACAAAACCACTGACCTCGAGAATAGATCCAGGAGGGCCAACCTGAAAATTACAGGACTTCCTGAAAACATTGAAGGGAAAAAAAGCCTGGACTTAATATTATATTAACTAGTGATGGAAAACTGCTCTGATATCGTGGAATCAGAAGGCAAAGTAGTTATTGAAAGAGTACATTGATCACCACCAGAAAAAGATCCTAAAATGAAAACACCAAGGAATGTTGCAGCCAAATTCCAGAGCTATCAAATAAAAGAGAAAATCCTGCAAGCAGTCAGAAAGCAACAATATAAGTATCAAGGAGCCACAGTAAGTATCACACAGGACCTGGCTGCATCAACATTAATGGACTGAGGGGCCTGGAATGAGATATTTTGAAGAGTAAGGGAGCTTGAAATGCAGCCAAGTATCTACTTTCCTGCAAAGCTGACCCTTCTCTTCCAGGGAAAAAGATGGACATTTAATGAAATGGAAGAATTCTAAAAATTTCTGATGAAAAGACCTGAGCTAAATAGAAAATTTGGACATCAAACAGGAGGTTCAAGAGACACATGAAAAGGTTAAAAAAAAACAAGGGGGCAGTAAAAGGAAAAAAATGCTGTTGAAACTGGCTATATCCCAGGATGGGAAAAAAGATTCTTATAAATCTTGAGAATGGTAACTCTAACAGAGAGAATATACCTAGCCAGAAATGAAGGACATTCATGACCTATCCATGAGACTGCTATCTAAAGAGAAGTAACTGGCTTTAACCCTACTTGGGAGAAGGACTCTAATAACTCTCAGGAATTTTGACTCTATTCAATAGAATATACTGAACTAGAAGGGACAGACACCCAGAAATTTCTATGACTTAGATAAAAACACTACCTCCTTAAAAAGGAAAGAGATGGGAGGAGGGAGGGGACTGAATGGGGGTAAATTTCATTACACTAGGAGGTACAAAATCCTATGGTAATAGAGGGGAAGAAGGGAGCAGATGAGAAAAACCTGAATCTTCTTCTCATCAGACTTGGCTTAAAGTCAACCTACACATACTCAGTTAACTTATAAAACATCTAACTTTTCAAGTATTAAAAGGGGAAAAGGGGAAGGGGGAATGGAGAAAGGGAAGGGGAGTGGGAGGGAAAGGGGAAATAACAAAAGGAAGGGAAGGGAAAAGGGGAAAAAAGGGAAAGGGGAAAGAAAGGGGAGGGTGTGATATACGAAGGCAAACACACTGAAGGGGGTGGTATTCATAAACAAAATACTTGGGAATATGGATAAAGGGGGTGAAGGGGGGGAATACAAACAGAGGGAAGATAGCATGGAGGGCAATAAAGAATTAGTAATCATAACTTTGAATGTGAATGGGATGAATTCTCCCTTAAAATGTAAGCAAATAGCAGAGTGGATTAAAAACCAGAATCCTACAATATGCTGCTTACGAGAAACTCATTTGAAGCAGAGAGACACACATAGTGTAAAGGTGAAAGGTTGGAGCAAAATATATTTTGCTTCATCTGAAGTAAAAAAAAGCAGGGGTAGCAATCCTTATCTCAGACAAAGCAGCAGCAAAAATAGATAGTGTTAAAAGAGATAAGAAACTTTGTCCTCCTAAAAGGTACCATAGACAATAAAGTCATTTCAATACTTAATATATATATATGCACCCAGTGGGATAGCACCTAAATTCTTAGAGGAGAAGCTGAAAGAACTACAGGAAGACATAGACCGCAAAACTCTACTAGTGGGATACCTCAACCTCCCACTATCAGATTTAGATAAATTGAATCATAAAATAAAAAAGAAAGAAGTTAAGGAGGTAAATAGATTGTTAAACAAATTAGGTATGGTGGACTTATGGAGGAAACTGAACAGAGATAGAAAGGAATATACCTTTTTCTCTGCAGTACATGGAACTTATACAAAAATTGACCATGTACTAGGACATAAAAACCTAATGATCAACTGCAGAAAGGCAGAAATAGTGAATACATCTTTCTCAGATCACAATGCAAGGAAAGTCATATGCAATATTGGGCCAAGGAGATATAGACCCAGAACAAGTTTGAAACTGAATAACTACATTTTAAAAAAATGAGTGGACCAAAAACAAATTATAGAAAGTATTAACCATTTTATCCTAGATAATGATAATAATGAAACAACATACCAAAACTTATGTGATTCATTCAAAGCGACTCTCAGGGGATATATTATAGCTCTAAATGCTTACATGAATAAATTGGAGAAAGAAGAAATCAATGAACTAAATATGCAACTAAAAAAATTAGAGAAAAAACAAAACAAAAATCCCCAATTAAATACTAAATTAGAAATTCTAAAAATTAAAGGATAAATCAATAAAATTGAAAGCAAAACACTATTGAATTAATAAATGTCTTCCTTTTTCATTTGATATACTACCTAGAATCTTCCAGTTTGGAAAAACTACATCATGATGAGTCTTCTTCAACATCTTCCCTGGACATAAAACTGTAGTTATTGGATGACATAGCTGGAATTTTGTACCTGTTAAAGTTGCAGTACTCAATGATAACCCTAGAATTTCTTCCTTTAGGACATTCCTGCTCCCTGAGCTCTGTAAGGTTGTGTACTCCATCCTACTAGTCTAACCTTGTCCTCAATTTCTACTGACCTTTCTCTATCTATTTTCTTATCTCCAGTTGAACTCAATAAATAAATTTGACTTTTTTTCTGGATCTCCCCATCACAATTCAGTTTGCATTTTCTAGAAGTAACTGGAACAGTTTTTTGGAGGGAAGTTCACTGATCTGTTTCCTATCACTCAGTCTTTTGGTTCTGCCTCTAGATGTTTCCACTGAATTAAAATCTAGTGGCTAGGCATTATTTGAGTAGTTGCCTGCAAAGTACTAAAGGCTGATCTCATACAAAAAAAGAACTTCAAAAGAATGAAAACAATTTACTGTACAGTAAAAATGTTGCTCACTATTAATAACAAAAGTTTACATTCACCTCAAAGATGAGTGCAAAATTAAAATGTCTTCCTAACCTCTTAGCAATGTTCAAACTGGTAATGTTAGGATCAAAAATGTCCCATTTCAGCTATTTCCAATAATAGTAACTGTTTGGCATTGCATAGACATGGCCTTAGTTTTCCTTTCACTTATGCAACTTCACCCTTTGTTTGGAGTTTCTGAGAACTGTCATTTTCTTCACAAATTGGAGGGTAGTAAGAAGAATGGGTAATAAAAGGTTGGTTCTTAGGTTTTACTTGTTTCTCCTCTGACTAGTAAACTTTTATATTAAATAATACCATTTTTAATGAAATAAATGGGGAAACACATAAACTTAGAAAGCTTATATAAAAGTTTAACCATTCAGGTTAAGACAAACTATATAATACATGTATGTATAAAGAGAAGAAACAGTAAATTTATTTCAATGAACATGTATTGCCAATTATTAAGTATAACATATAATATGTGTTAAAGTCAGGAATGATAAAGTCATTGGAGATCATCTTTATATGGGAGAATATGTACTGTACTTCAGGTATCTGGAGGGTCTTGTCAGGCTGCATTTTCTAATCCCAACCCTTCTTACAAATCTCTTCTCAGGTTAAATACCTTCTGGTCTTTAAGGCCACCTCCATCAAAAAGGCTTCAAACACACACACACACACACACACACACACACACACACACACTTTTGTTATAGATTCTAGAATCTCAGAATGTAAGAATTAGAAAGTACTTAAGTTCTATAGTCCAACTATATTATTTTTCAAAAGTGATAATTTGTGTTCTTCAGTCATGTAGTTATGTCTGACTCTTGGAACTATGGACCATAGCATGCCAATACTGTCTATGGGGTTTTCTTGGCAAAGATACTGTAATTGAGGCACCTAGGTGGCACAGTGTAGAGAACACTGGCCCTGGAGTCAGGAGAGCCTGAGTTCAGATCAGGCCTCAGGCATTTGCTAATTGCCTAGCTATGTGACCTTGGACATTTCATTTAACCTCATTGCATTAAGTAAATAATATTTTTTTAAAAAAGATACTGTGATGGTTTATTATCTCCTTCTCAAATGGATTAGAGGAAACAAAGATTAAGTGACTTACCCAGAATCACATAGCTACCTGAAAGATTTGAACATAGGCTTCTTGACTCCAGACCAAAAACTTTAACCACTAAGCCAATTAGTCACCTCTACATGATCTCCTGAATTATGTCCATGTGATTTTCTTGAAAAAATTCTGGATTTCTGGGGCAGCTAGGTGGTGCAGTGGACAGGGCACTAGCCTGAAGTCAAGAGTACCTGAGTTCAAATCTGGCCTGACATTTAATAATTACCTACTTGTACAGGCTTGGGCAAGCCACTTAACCCAATTTTCCTTGCAAAAAAAAATAATACAAAATTTCTTTCTCCAGTGTTTCCTCATTTTACATATGAGGAATTGAAGCAAATAGGGGTTAAGTAACTCAGGTCAGATCTGAACTCAGCTCTTCTTTTCTCTACTCAGTGTTCTAACTTATATATTACCAAGCAATGACTTTCAAAATTGACACATACTCTATGCCCTGCCACTGGTCACTAACAATAGTGACACTGGCAGTATAATATTCTCTGGGTAATTAAAAGATTCATTTGAACAATTCTGTCTTAAGAAAGCACCACTTATGATTGAGGTACAAGGATTCTTGGAATCATTTACCTTGCCTCTCCTTGTCTTGAGCATAGAAAGCTGAACAAAATTAGCACAAACATAATGTTTGTGGAATGAAATGCAGTAGAAAGAAAAGCGAAATTTGGGGTCCCCATCTTTCTCAAAATCTTGCCTCTAACTCTTTGTCAAAACTCAATATGGCTATGTCAAAATGGAAATGGCTATGACAAAGAACATGACTGAATAGGTCCTAGCTGAAAGAGTCCTAGAATTGCAGGAGAGTCTCATATCTCCAGAGAAGGTGCTTAGTAGGATAGTCATTTGAGGACCTAGAGAACTGCATGAATTTAAGGAAGTACCAGTTCCCAGAGGGTAAAGTTGAGAAGATGGACCTAGAGTCAGGTTTAAAAAGGAGATAAAGATTATTGAAGGGAGTTAGTGAGGCAGGATGGAATTAATTTCAGGGGAGAATAATTTTGAGGGTCCTTAAAAAGGCAAATATGAAAGTGAGAGGGAGCTTCCTTGAATCATAGAGATTAAAAGAACAGGTATAGGAGAACTCAGCACTCCCAATCTTGAAGGAATCCAAAGGAAGGGAAAATTTCACTATCTTTTGCCTTTGGGGGAGTCCATGAAATAGGAATGATCCAAGTGAAACAGAGAGGGGGCAAAAGGTGGTGGAAGGATAAAGAACCTGAGGAATCTATTCCAGCAGAGTCATGCCCTGATGTTTCAAACCTTTCATCTTAGCTCTCAGACATCATGAAGAAGAATTTTATTTGCAATCTATTAGATATAAGATTGGTTCTGCCTTCTAGGCATTTACATTCTATTGGAGGCAAATTCCCCATTACTTATACAAGCATCACATAGGCAACTCACTTCCACTGGTTAGACAGCTCTTCAAACATTGTTGTAAAAGGTAAAAGGAAAGTTCCTGGAAATTGACAAAATCCTGTCCGTGAGCCAATAGTAGCATCATACATGACAGAACCCCTCTACACTCTATTCTATCTATATGAAACTATCATTTCTCTGGTACCCACCATGGGTGAGATATGAGATATGGGAGTCTATGCTTAGAAAATTCCTTTCAAATTTTCTTTTTAAATGAAGATATTCACCCAATATCTCAAACTCAGAATATCTCAAACTTCACAACCTCATTGCTAAACCTTTCCATCTCAACCTCCCTAATTCTCTTGAAGGCATTATCAGTCAATTGTTTACTAAATCTTGTCAATCTATGCCCATATCACCTTGCCCATATATCCCTATTCTCTCTATATAAACTACTTTACTTTCAGGACCTCATCATCAGTTATTTCAACTGTTCTAATTAATACCTTCCTTGTCTCATTGCCTCTAGTCTCTCCTCTAATCCACCCTTCAGAGAGAGGGCTGCCAAAATTAATCTTCTTAAGGCATGAATCTGAGCATGTCATTCAATTTAATTTGATAAACATTTAGAAAAATGAGCAACCTCTATGTGCCAAATATTGAACTTGGTACTAGGGTTATAAAAATGAAAAACAGTCCCTGCCCTCAAGGAATTTATACTCTACTTGGAAAACAATAGGCATATGTATAAAGACACAAAAATATACATACACACACACACACACAGAAATATATATGTATATATATATATATATATATACATTTACAAACATATAATACACATATAGAAATCTCTATATTTGCAAATATTCAATGTGTATGCATTATACATACACATATGATAAATAAAGACAGTTACACAACCATACAAAAATATATCATAATATTATATATGTATATTCATATGTCCATATTCATGAAGTAAATATAAAATATTCTTTTGGGATAAAGGACTCAGAAATTGACACATGGGAATATTAGGAAAAGCTTCATTTAACACTCAGCTAATAGTCCCAGGAAACTGGGACTTTTATGTGACCATGGAAAAAAGCAACAATATGATAGGTATGGAGGTCCAAAGGCAAGAAGGTAGGAGATAACAACGTCATGTACATGGACCAATGAGCAGAATACTTCCCTAGAATTTAGAACCCAGAAGAAAGAATATGATCATAGGTATAGGGTGAAATGCTGGGGTTTGTGGTTATTAATGGGGAAAAGATCAAACTTTTAATGAATGTTGTCTATTTTCTTTGTAAATATGAGTTGGTAATCTTCTAATGTGATGAAGGAGACATTGAAAGTGCAAATATAAAATGAGGAAGGAAAATCCCTGCTATTTATATGCTGGCATTCTAAAGGGGGAAAAGTGCACACAGAGGAGGATATAGCTGCAGGATATGTGACAAGTCCAGAACACCAAAAGATTCACTTAAGTCATAAGTCAGGAGGACAGAATAAAGTTGTTCATTTGTATAACTCTCTAAGTTGTGCAGAATACTTTTCTCACAAACCTCTAAGTTTTATTATTCCCATTTACAGATGAGATATAAAAGGTAAGTGGCTTGACCATGATCATCAAACAAGACACTGGGGAACATGAGAACTAAATCTCTTAATTCTTGGCCCAATATGTTTTCAATTATTCAATCTTAGAATACTAAGTTTCTCCATAAAGTCTGCAAAGTGTTTTGTTTACTTTATCTCATTAGACCTTCTCAACAATCTTCTGAAGTAAATATTAGGAGTATTATCACCTCCACTTTATGCATGATGAATATAAGAGAGGCAAAAATCATTTGCCTATTAAATATCTAGAAAACATGAGGCAGAATGGGAATCTACATTTTCATGATCCTAGGCTTAGTGATATGTTGATTGCCAGCATGGAAAAATGAAAGCAGGTTCCTAAGAATGAGATAGTTTAAATCATCATATGTAAATGTTCATTGAATATTTAGAAAGAATGGACAAAGAAAAACTTTGATAAACAGAAACTTTTTTGTCATTGAAGTATTATTTTTATTCTGGGAAATTAATATAATGATTGAATTCCATATCTTTCTTGATCACTATAATACTTATAAAGAATTTTCTTTTACAAACCTGATGATTCTCAATAAACTTTTGGGGGAGTTCTTATATTTGAGCTGCTTTTCCATTATTTTCTATACCTTTTTTCTCCCTGTACAGTTTATCATTAAATACTGATTTGATTCCAGTGGTTGATTCCAATTCTCTTACTTATCTCTTGCTTCTTCATCTGTTTTTTCTACAAGATCAAAGATGAAGAGATGGAATTGATGTCAGAGACTATCTAGTCCAATCCCCTTATTTGACAGAGCTGAAAATGAAAGTGCAGGAAATTGAACAAGGACCCATAAGGAATAAGTATCAGTAGTAGTATTTGAAACCAGCTTCTCTGATTCTAGAGAAGTGATTCTTCCAAATCACCAAAACCAGCTTCCTCTATAGAGCATCATCTTGGCTTGCAGTTTTCTTAGGGATGATGAGATTGGCTAGATTCAAAGATCTTATTTTTGTCATGCAGATGATTGTCCACATCAGCCTGGATGGCCTCAAGGACTAGGAAATGCACAGAAGCTGTGCTTGTGAAGCATAAAGACTTTCCAAAGGATTGCTTATATAAAGGTGCTTGAAATCCACTGATGTCAAATGGACTGGGCATGGTCTGGAATATATTTTCTCATTTTTAGCCTGACTTCAGACTGTTTTCCAACACGAAATATCTCGCCAGCATATCCCAAGGTAGTTAGTGATATTTAAATTGAAGGCCAGAGTCTGCTCTGCACTTCAGATCATTTTAAACCAGGGTGTGAAGTACCTACTTGGAGATCAATGTGTCCCCTACACCTTTCAGCTGAAGATAAGATCTGTTTTCTTTCCTCCTCAGTGGGAAATATGCAACATATACACATTGAACATCCCCACCATGAGATTGGCTCAGGCCAATCATTCTGCTGGCAGGAGCCCTGGACCATGCAAAACGTGAAACACAAATGTGCTTTCTCTATTGCCTGAGGTCCTTGTTTGTGATCTTTTCCCCGCCTTTTGGAGGGCTTAGAGGTAATGACTTCCCCCATTTGTACAGCAGCAGGGCTTTGAAAGGCATTTCTAATCAAAGAGTGACATAAAAGGCTCTGACTTCTCAAACTGACTGCTAGAAGGGAAAAATCAGGGTACAACTTCAGCTTGCTGGTGTCTTTGCCAGGAATTAATCTTCAACTTGTGGTAAAGGGGCTGGTCTCGGCTCTCCTCCTCATCCTGGTCCCTGCCAACAGCAGTGGTGGCACTAGTGGAAGTCAGAGCCAGTAGTATATGCCATGTGGGGTCAGGCCTGGAGGGGAATCTGGTTTTGCAACCACCAATATATTTGTTTCCTTTCATGGTTGCAGTTTGTTCTTTTGGCAGCCTAAGTCCAGATTCCAGCTCTATTGTAGACTAGTTGTTTGCCTTTAGCCAAGTCTCATCTCTTGATCTTAGTTGTTTTTTTTCTTTTGTTAAAAAAATTGGAGTGGACTAGAGTGGGAGTTCTTATCTTTAGGTTTTATGAATTTTTTAATAAACCATATTCTTATGTGTTTTAAGTATAATTGGATTTCAATATTTCAATAAAAACAAATGTTTATATTGTTTAATTCTTTTTATAATATGTTGTGTTCATTTCATGTATTTAAAAACTTCATTATGAAAAAAAGTTCATAGGTGTTATCAAAATTCCAAAGGGTCCATAAAACACTCATAAAGATTAGGAACCCTGGTTTAGAGGGTCTCTATGATCCCTTAGAGCTCTGCCTCTTATGATTCTTCAGTACCAATTGACATAAAATGATACAGAGCTCCTGGAGTCAGGAAAACTGACTTTTTGTTACAGTTTCATATTTTATAGTTATGAATCCTTGAGAAAAATCTAGCCTCAGATTTCTCATCAATTAAATGGGAGCAACCCTACTCGTAATTTTATAAGGATCAACAAAGATAATATGTCTAAATCACTTTGTTATTGTCAAACCCTATTATTGATTACAATCTCAAACTCAATTTATAATCTCCAAAAATTCACAAAAATAAGCTGCAGATCTGGTAAAATACAGTGAAGATTGAAGATATATTCTCTTCAGAAAATTAATTAGTCCCTAACTCTGACTGTCCATTTATATAACTTCTCTCCATTCTTGAAGTCCTATTTGGTGAAGATATTTATGTGTGTCATTTTGTATCATTAGTGAAGTTACTATTGAGATCTGTACTTTCTCTGAACACCAATATCATTGATTTTAAAATGGAAATAGGGCAAAATTTAGCTCTTCTTTACAGGGTATCCTGTTCTCTAATTGGTTTCCATCTGAAACTCATATTTCTAATTATGATCATTTTAAGAACAAAAACTGAGAGATGCCCACAATTGTTATTGAGCAGTATTACTCTATTTGAATAATGTTTTGCAACAATGAAACATAGTATAAGTTTAATTACCTTGATATTTGTATTAATCATTACTGCTGTTGCTTCTACTTAGTACTTCATTTCATCATGGCAGCTAGATTACACAATGGATAGAATGGTAGAACGGTAGTCAGGAAGACATGAGTTCAAATCCAACACCAGGTACTAATTAGTTTTCTGACTTTTCTCTTACCCTTTCTCTGTCTGTCAAGGGCCAGCTCCCAAGAGTGAGGACAAAATCTGTCTTACTTTATAACCTGTAAAATTGATATAACAAGAGCAACTATCTCCCAGGGGAAAAAATGGATTAATATTTGTATAGCATTTTACAGCACAAAAAGCTCTCTGTAAAGAATAGTATTGTTATTGTTTTCATGGATTATTGAAACGGTCCTAGTAAGAGCTATTATCCTATTGTTATAATTTTATACATAATTACCTACAGGTGGATGAAATAACTACATTTTGCATTTGAATAAAATTACTAGAATGCAAGTTTATCCTCTCTAAATTCATTGAAAGCATCTTGAGGTCAACTCAGTAGCAAACCAGTAATCAGGAAAGATGTGCTGTTCACTTTATTTCCACATTTTTAAATCATTTCTGCTAGATTTCTATATTTTGAGGTTTTCTTATATCTGTCCATGTAACTTGGAGATTATGAGTATTCTCTATGATTACATATATGAAAAACAATGTCCTTAAATTTTGATGAACCAATGGTATGAGCACTTGTAGACAAGACTTTAGTTTGTGATAATGGTGACTAAATGTATTTGTTGAGTTCTCCAGGATATTTTGAAATCTCTCTCTTTATTGAATTTGATAGCTATCAGTCCAATATAGATTTTGAGTTAACTAAACTCCTTAATGATAAATTTCTAGTGGCAATAATGTGATCATGAGTGGATATTATAAACTCCATTTCCATAGACAAATCCAAATTACTTGACCTTTTGTTCATCATTTCTTTGTGGATGGATTTGTCTAGGAGCATTCCTACAAGTGAAGGAAGAAAGAGTGATAGAGATAGAGAGGGAAAGAGAGGAGAGATAGAGACAGAACTATTGAGAGACAGAAAGATTTGGAAAGGAGAGAGACAGACAGAAAGTCACGGGAAGATTTTAAGATGGGAAATATGAACATTGTTTTCAATTGTACACAATCTTTACTCATATTAATACAATCAAGATAAATCAAATAAAATACAATAAACATTTATTATTTCAGCAGGTTCCCCAAGAACAAGCAAACATTCCCCATACTTTTCCAATTACTACTTCCAGGAGGATCAATGTCCAGTTGGTTGATGAAACTTGCAGCACTGGGCCACTTAACTTGTCTGTAGTTTCTCAAAGATCAACAATATGGATCCAGATATTCCTCTATTCCATTTGTTCTTGAAACTCAAGGCTTTGCTTTGGTTCCCTCTCTATCCATTTCTGTCTCATGGCTTGCTTCATGAATCTGGTACATTCCAGACACACAAGCTGGCTATCACAATCTTATCATAGAGATGATAGGAATAGCAAGTAGTTTCTCTCAGTGCCAATACCATCTTGTCTTTCCTTTGGCTCTCCTTGCCAAACTCATAAGCCAACCACTCTTAAGGCATTTTTATCACATCCCTTAAGGACTTCAGTTTACAGCTGAGCATTTTAAGCTAGAATTGAATTTAGTTGAGAAAGTGATTTTAAGTACCAAGGATAAAAGAACTGAGGTCCTGAAGAGAGAAGATGATTGTATGTAATGTGTCTATAAATATGTTAGTTTTACAAAGCAGAAATTGTTTTATTCCCATAACAGGCTGGAAGGAGGACAACAGATTATGGTGGAACACAGAAAGTTTGAGATGGAGAAGCAAGGTAGATACTTTGAAGACCCTAAAAAACTGCAGATGCTTCAAAAATCATATGGCAGAAAGTAGATTGAATGAAACTAGCCTCCTCATTAAGAATCTACAACTATTTATGAAGAAAATCTTTATAACAACTCTTTTTGTGAGAGAAAAGAACTAGAAGTTGAGAGGATGGCCATCAATTAAGGAATGCCTAAACATGTCATATAGAATTGTGATTGAATATTTTTATGTTATAAAAATGATGAACAGGAAAAAATGGGAAGATAGCATGAAATGATGCAAAATAAAGTTAACTGAACCAGCAAAATATTGTACACAGTAACAGAATTAATATTTAATGATCAGTTGTAAATGAATTAATTGATCTCAGCAGTACAATGATCTAAGACAATTCCAAAGAACTTATGATGAAAAATGTTAGCCACCTCCAGTGAAACAGTGAAAGAACTAATGTTCCTTTTCTTTATTCTCTCTCTCTCTCTCTCTCTCTCTCTCTCTCTCTCTCTCTGTCTCTCTCTGTCTGTCTGAATTTTCTTGCAGCATGGCTGATATGGAAATATTTTGCATGACTACACATGTATAATCTATATCAAATTGCTTGCCTTGTAATAGAAGGGGAGTGAATAAGGGAGAAACTTTGGAGCACACAAAAGTTGATAAAACTTTTTACGTGTAATTGAGAAAATATCATTAAAATTACACAAAGAAATAATTTACTACTGGCAATCACTTCACTACAGTATTTGTCTTTGGATAATAGTTCTGGATAATAGTATAATAATACTTTGGATAATAGTATTATTATTGATGGCATCACATGTTAAGATGAAAAAACAAAAATAAAACAAAAATAAAAGAACCCACAACCAAAAATAACAACTGATATGCCTTATTATACATGGTTTGATTATATAAATCATACCTTAGGTTATGGTTTATTTAATTTTCCTTCTATATGACAATTCAGAAATGTTAAATTAAAACTTGCTCTAAATTACAAGATTTGGAATTTTTATTAATCTTTTATTAATCTTTAAAATATGTATTTTGGAACTTTGTGCTTCTCTCAGTGTTCTATTAATTCATATCATTTCAGTTATCATTTCTGAATAGATGATTTACATATTGATCATACAATATGAATCAGTCCCTGAAACCTCTCCTCAGTCCTTCATTTCCAACTACCTCTTAGAAATATTTCCCAGGATGTTCTGCCAGAATCTTAAATTCCACAGGTCCAAAACTGGTTCTCAGATCAAGGAGTCATAGGAACTTTGCAAACTCCATGAATAAAAAGTAATATAAATTCCCTGAAGATCATTTAATATCTTAACAAATATTTTAAATCATAGATTCAGAATTATAAGTGACCACAACAGCAATACTATAGTATGATACTATCCCTTTTTTAAGTGAGGAAACAGGTGCAGAAAGGTCAAAAAAATAAATGAAAATCACACTAATAGTAAGCAGAAGCCTTATGATCCCATTTCTCTTTCTATAATATTAAAAAGTCTTCCCACATTGGAAGTAAAATGTTGGTCTCAACATATTTGATTAGAAAAAAACTGTAAAACATCGAAGGTTTTACATACAAACACACACATATACACACACACATACACACATATTCCCTCTATAAAACTGGATTACTTTCCTTTGTTCTCCTTTGTTGCTTTGTTGTCTCTTTTGTGTTTTTTGTACTGAATTTTGGAATCCTGAAATTCTCTAAAACTATCAATTAAGATAATCTAATCCAGTCTACTAAGTATTTATTTTTCAAAAGAAATTTTATTGATAGATTTTTGTTTTCATATCATCTACATTTCCCAATGTATCCTTCTTCCTCCTCTCTCCCAGAGATTCAACTTTTGTAATAAAGAAGGAATAAAGAAATATAGGTAAGTTTGGAAAGACAAAACTTTAAAAAATTATGTTATATGCAGTATCTCATATCACAATCCCCCACATCTTGGAAGAAACAAGAGAATATACCTTATATCACCTCTTTGGAATAATTTTCCCGTTATAATTTCACAATAATAAATTTGTATGTTTTGGTATTATTCATTCCATTTACATTATGGTAGTTATGGTGTCCATTTTTTCTGGTTATGCTCATTTTACTTTGCCTGCTATATTTCTCTTTATACGCCATATTTGCCATTTTTTATAACTCATTAGATGCCATTATATTTTAGTACCACAGTTTCTTAGCAATACCCCAACCAATGGGCATCTCCTTTATTTTTAATTCTTTGCTACCGTAAAAAATGCTGTTATATGAAGGGTACAGAACCAAGAAAAGATTGTACATATTAGCAACAATATTGTGAGTTGATCAACTTTGATAGATGTAGCTACTCTTAGCCATTCAGAGCTCTAGGACAATGCTGGGAGATCTATCATGGACAACATCATCCACATCCAGATGGAAAATGAAACAAAACAAAACAAAAAATACTGAATGAACACTATGTTCAATTTTTTAAAAAAATTACTATTTGTTCCTTCACATTTCATAATTTTCTTTCTTTTTCCTTAGTTCTAATTCCTTATACACACAATGATGAATATGTAAATATTTCAAACACAAATATAGATGTACTGATTGATGTACTGATGACTAGATTGTTCGTCACTAAGGGAAGGGGGTGGGAAGGGAGGGTGGAAAAAATTGTGCAACTTATAAATATGTAAGTGGAAGAATGTTGGAAAACTTTCATAACCTGTAATTTTAAAATCAAAATAAAATATTAAAAAGTGCTGTGATAAATATATATACATATATGAACTTTCTTTTCAATGACATCTTTGAATTATGTTATCTAGAAATGAAATTCTGAGTCAAATTAAATCATCCCTAATTATATTCCAGATAAGTTGGACCAATCCACAACTCCATCAACTCAATATTACTGCTCTTGTCTTTCTACAAACTCTCTAAAATTATTTGTTTTCTTTTCAAATGTGTGGGATACAAGATGAATCATGAGGTTTTTTAATTTGAATTTTTCTTATTATTAGCTATTTGAAATATTCTTTCAATTGGCCTGTCTATATTTATTAAGTGCCTACTATGTTCAAGCACTTCACATTTCTGGTGAGATAAATAAACACATAAAGTAGTCCCTGCCTTCAAGGAGATTTTACCCTAGTGGTAGACATACTAGTGTGTAAGACACAAAAGCATATTTACATGATAGTTTGAAGAAGGAGAGATTAACCCTAAAAATTAGTGTATGAGCTGACTCTTGAAGGAAACTAAGAATACATAGTGATAGAGATGAGAAGGAAGTGTGTTCAATGCATGGGTGACAGCCTATTCGAAGGCACAGTAAAATGAGGATATAGAATGCTGATTGGGAAGAACATGTAGTCTGAACTGCAAAGTTGGTTTGGAGGAAAATTAAGAAGGGCTCTAAATATCAGATAGAGTTGTAATTTTCCTTATAGACATTCAGGAAAGGTTTAAATTAAGGAATTAATTTTATAAATCCAGAGATAATGGACTTTAAAGTTAAAATGGAATTGAGAAGTGAGAAGTGATTTGCACCCAAGTCTTTCAAAATCCATGAACAAAATTCCATATGCTATTTTGTGACTTCCAAAGTTCATAAAAAGGCAATTCTTTGATTATATATACTTTCATTTAACTATTTTTTGGGAAGTTGAATTTATAGCCACTTGTTTCTATTTTATAAATTGCTATTATACAATTACAGAAGTTGGAAGAGTGAGGTCAAAAATATATTAATAAAAGGAGCACTATTAATGATAACAGGAAAGAATTATAGAGGAAATGTATATAGTCATTTAAAATTTGCAAGGTTGAAAAAACAGCCATATAGTACATTCCCATTTTCATTAATTTCTGAAATTAATTAGGTGACAAGCTTCGATAAATATCCTTTAAATATCTGTTCACATGATCAAATCCCAGGGATAGAAGAGGATGTGTGAGGCATAGAGGATACTGGGAGATGGGAACTACCTAATTATGACTACAGTGTATAGCCAGCAATGTTTTCTTGATTGATCTCCCAAACCCAAATCCCATTAATATATATTCCTTAATATTAGGTAACAAAGTCAACTATATCTATTATACTCTTCTCCCCTACAGAATTCACTTTGGATTGGCTATGACATATAACACATCATTTGAACTAAAATTACTATTCACAATTTCATAATTGCTATTAAATAACATTACAAACTGTTCAAAATAGACTAAATCCTACAAGTTCATGGAATTCCCCCTCCCAATTTACCTCTTTTATAAATTTGTATTCAAGTTATTTAAACATCTTTTAAAAATTAATAAACTTACAAGGAGGTCAATATTCATCTTTGGATGAATGAGGTCATCTGGACCTTTTCCTAGATCTTGTCTGCTAAACCATCTTTGAGACAGTTCCATTCATACCTTATGATCCAATTCAAGTCTGTTTCTTCATCTGTCTCTGGTAGATAAATAACTAAATCTTTTGCCTATGCCAGACCCCTAACATACTCTAACAGTTACTGGCTTGTCTTAAATGGTATTCATTTAACTTCCAAAAGTACTTTAATTACATTTGGCTCAGATCCAGTCACACACATGTTCTCGTGTTCTGACTCTTGGGCTGCAACCTCTACCCCTCCCTCTGGGTGCTTTCCCCCCCAACAAGCAAGACAAATAAGATGTGGTTTCCTATGCTATAGCAGGGGTGTGACAATTATATTTCAATGTGGCTCTGCCAATATCTCGAACTATAATGTCTTTGCTGCCATTGGAAACCACCATTATAGTGCAACCCATCTTCCTGGTGCAGCAAAAGCAAATACTGGTCTTTATGGATAAGTGCAAACTAGCATTTAAAAAATAAGATAAACTCACTATTTTGACTTTGCAACAGAGATAAGCAGAATATATTTATTCTTGAAAGTTTAGGGAATTATGCCTGGAGGGCTCCTGGGTTTGGAAGTTTCTCTTATTGAATAGGCTTATATTAGTATTTTACAGATGCTTAGAGACAGAATTCACAGCTGTGTCTGGTATTTCTCTCAAGTTGGCTTGGTTTAAATTTAAGCTAGTCATAGGAGACAAAAAGAGAAATTTCAAAAATAAAAATAATACATATTCCTATCATTTAAGTAGAAATGTCTTGAGTGCATGTGAATACAGGTCAGCTGGAGATTACAGTAAGGATTGACAATTTATGGTTTAATAATCTGTAGTTGTTCTAGTTCAATGATGCCAACATATTTGATTTAAAACACAATGAAAGGAAGTTTTCCCTATTAATTAGATCCTTTTAAGTTAATGGATTGCCTTGGGGGGGCAGTATTCCCTTTTTGTCACTAATATTCTTTAAGCAATAACTGAGAAATAATTTATTGGAAGAGTTATTTGAGAAGATTCATGCTTCATGCAGAAGTTGTACTGGATGATTATGAGGCTTCTTCTAAACAGGGATAATATAGAACATTATAAGAACAGGGAGATTTTCTTCTGCATGTAATATGAATTATGGAGAGATTAAGAGAGTTATGCTAATCCATGATCTGTTGTAAGTTTCTACATGGGCTGATCTCCTTGAGAGAGATTTATAGTAATTATATGGGAGGTAGATATTAGAGAGGAAAACCCAGGTGCATGAAAATAAAAGATCAACAGTACACTTGTGGTTCACTTGGGAGGCTCTCCTACCTTACCCTCTCCCTGAGTGGTTCAGAAAATCTCTCTTTTGCTGGTCTAGGGAGATTTCTTTATTCTGCTTTTGATTAATAATCCCTCTCTTCTTATTTTTCTCCAACTTGTCACCTTAATCTGGTTAAGAAATAACACAGCAGAATAAAAGAAGAAAGTTTGTGATTTTCCAGGGTGCAAACTCATGATTATGTTGACTCTAGCCATTCCTCACATTAGGTACTAGTCTTGTCTTTCTGCTTCTTTCCCAAATTTACATGGGTATGGTTATCCTTAAATACATAATGAGATTTAGAAGACATTTCTCTATGAAGGGATTAAGCTGGAGTTAGGACAAGAATAGAAAGCTAATGGGTAAGAGGAATATCCATGGATATATATTGACAACCCAACTAGCCATGGGAACCAGGGAACCAATGCTTATTCTGCTTTGACTTCTACTTCCAGAGAACCGTTGAGGCAAAAATGACAAAATTCTAGGACAATTAACCTCAACTTCCTCTCCTTAGGCCAGGAACTAAAGGAGAAGAAAATTGACTCTAACTGAGTCTCTCACTTCATCTCAATTGATCTGATTTACACAGGAAGGTCCTGGACCATAATAATGACTACATTCTCCTGGCCTCAGCATGTCTCTTGGGTGGGTTGGAAGCTTGTGTGTGGAATACCCATATATAAAGACCCTGGCTATATTGTCAAGATATGTCTCAAACCCTGAACTCTCACTTCCAACGCAACTTCTTTTTTTTTTCAACTTGGTCACCTTAAATTATTTGCAAAACTCTCACACCATTCTCCATTTCCACAAGAAACAAGGACTTGTTTGTTTTTTCCCATGGTGTCTTTCCTTGACTGGTAGTCAATGAAACTGATTTTGGCTCTGCTCTTTTCATTTCTACTTACTTCTCTCATAATCATTATTTGGATGCCTGCTTGACAGTATGCAGTATCTTAGTTTTACCCAGGGAGAGAAAGTTTTCACACCAAGATTAATCATAGAATGACTGCTGCAAGAATAGAATATATACATTAAAGATTTAAAATGTCTACATCTCCATAGTCAATAGAGCAATGGGATACATAAGATTCTCACATATTTATAAAATGGTTACATTTATTAAGCATTTATTATATGTAATGTTCTAGAAGTGGAAACTAAAAATGTTTGCTCTCAAAAAGCTCACATTTTAATGAGAGGAGAACACAAATATAAGAGATTTCACCTGTGAAGTCAGATGGAAAGTTTTGGTCCTTGGGGTAGAGCAGCAAAGTTGATGGTAGCATTTTATTTAATGTCATTTCCTCTGATCAAACTATATTTGTTTCTGACATTATGCAATGGTGCTGGTTAAGTCTAAATGTTCATTTTTTCTTATCATATTTCTTTTTCCTTTCTTCAAAAATCTTAAATGAGAGTCTTACTCCCCAGACTTGACTATTGACCTAAGAATCAAGTATTTATTGGCTTGAGTAGCTTTATCTCAGCACATTTAACAGTTGATTCTTGCCTTCAAGTTTCTTAGGAGAAATTTTAGTGAAACCACCTAACTTCACTTAGAAGAGAACATTTGAGTGAAATGGCTATGTCCTCGGGTTTTGTCTATGATGATGGATAATAATTCTAACCAACTGTGACGCCAATTGATTTGACCTGAAAAGTTTGCCCTAAGAATCTATCCATTATCAAAGAGATAGAAGAAAAAGGACTCTATCACTCACAGAACTAAATGGAATTGGCACAGATAAAGCAAGGTGACCCCCATGGAATCACTTTCCTTCCTGCCTCTCCTTCCTTTTCTCCTTGTCCTGGACAAAAGAAGAAATAAAGCCCTGTTAAGCTGTTGCTCATTCTTTCCCATCCATTGCTAAATGTAGACTGATGGTTGTTTGGACAGATGTGAATTCTTTCCTCTTAAAGGTTTAGGTCAACCTTCCCTGGCCATGCACATGTTGAACCCTCAGCATCATTTGCCCCAGTGCTAACTCTGTATTCTCTCTCAGGACAGTAGTTCTGAACAATTCCTTCAGAAGGTAATGCCAAAGACTTGTTCTTTCTGGACTTTGAGGTACAAGGTCAAACTCTCCAGTCATTTAACTTCTAGCTCATCTGGCATATTGTACATTCAAGGCATATTGTTTCTTAAATATGACTTAAATACTTGGGATTAAGGATTTGGCTTTTCCCAATGGTTTCTTTCCATTCCTTATAGCTAATGAAGGTGGTTTTGACTGTGTTTGTTTCATCTTACTTCTCCAAATCACCACTTTTGGGATGTTTATTTGACAGAATGCCACCATATTAATTTTTAATAAGGCAAAGAAAGATACCACACTAAGATCCATGTATTACCAGGAGAGTTTTCATACATTGTCAAGAACTATATATGAGTCAGAACTCAAGGATCACTGTCCTCTTGGAGTCTTCATGAATCTGAAATACATTTACTTCAACACTAGGCAATGATTATTAAAAGTATAATATGGGGGTGGCTAGGTAGCGTAGTGGATAAAGCACCGGCCCTGGAGTCAGGAGTACCTGGGTTCAAATCAGGTCTCAGACACTTAATATTTAACTAGCTGTGTGGCCTTGGGAAAGTCACTTAATCCCATTTGCCTTGCAAAAAAAAAAAAAAACCTAAAAAAAGTTTAATATGTTCTTAGGGAAAGGCAAAGAATGACTCAGCAATATATTTATAGGACATAAATCTCAAAAAAAATGAAAGAAAAAAGGTAAGAAACAGTATATAAAGAAATATTTATATCAGGACTTTTATCATTGGAAAAAAAAATCAACAGGAAGTAGGTACCTATCAGTTGGGCAATGAATGGATATGAACACAATGAAATATTACTGTGACCTTAGAAAGGACAGATAGAAAAGCTTAAGAAAATAACTATAAAATTCAATGAATGATTATAAAACAAGGTTGGCATAGCTGAGAAAAATTTAAACAATTACCAAGTTATATGAAGGAAAACATCATTGAGAGGCATTATAATTCTGATCACTGTAATGACCTATGTTGGTTACAGAGGACTGACAGTGAAACATAGACTGCAGATGCAGAGCAAAGCATATGTTGTCAGACAAGGCCAATGCATAAGTTTGATTTGCTTAATTATAATTCTTTGCTACAAAGAACAGATCAATTAGTAGTAGAGGTCATTGAGAATCTTAAGCAAGGTTAAAAATAAAGAATAAAATATTTTTAAAAGTTGCAATTTTTGTTAGAGTAACAATGAAATATAAACAAATATCTATATTTTAGAATCAAGCATTAATTATTCCTAAGAAGCTAGAAATTCCTTGTCCCAGTTCAGTTATTGAAATCTTTATTCTCTAGAATTTTTTCAAAATTATTTATTTCCTATCCTCACCTAGACTGTAATTTATTTGAGGCTATTTTAATATTTCTTGTTCCATTAAAGTTCATATGATAATGTTTCTCATAATAGTTATATTAAATATTGTGACATGGTTTTTTCTTACAGCTGATGAGCATTTTAAGTGCTTACAATATAGACTAATCACTGGGGATATAAAGAAAAGCAAAAGACAGTTATTTTACTAAGTGAGTTCACAATCCCATTGGGAATATAGAATGCAAATAATTACATACAACCAAATTTATACAAAGTGAATTGGAATTAATTAATAAAGTGAAGACTCTAGACATAAGATGGATCGAGCAAGGCTTCCTGTAGAAGATGGGATTTAGCTGAGTCTTAAAAGAAATCTGGGAAAGAACCCTGGATTAAAAGAATATTCCTCTCCCCTTGAATTCCAGATAAACTCAGAGACTTATCTGAGAGTGCATAATTCATTTCTTTGGGTCTAATTTCCTTATCAGTTAAATATCAGTGGAACTAGATCCAAGTTTCTTAACATGGTATATGTATATATATTTTTAGTATTTTGATAACTATTATCGAGTACAATTGATTTTCTTTCTAATCATATATTATAAACATTTTAAAATGTTATTCTAAGGAATCTATAGGCTTTGCAAAAAAGATTGAGAGCACTTCAACTGGGTGATCTTAAACATTTCTCAACTTTAAAATTTTGTGATCCTATCACAAGCATTGTTGCCAAATGTTGTAAACTTAGTCAAGAGAGTTATTGGATTCTAAATGGGCTCAAGTCCAGCAGCTATGGTCTTGATAGGGTTAACTAGTGAAAGGAGGAGGTTCTGAGAACCTGCAGTTGACTTTCAAGAGTAGCTAACTGTCTGTGCAGCCAAAGTTAACTCACATCTGGCATGCACCTGAGTAAATCTGAAAAGTTTCCTTTTCAATATCATGTAAAATCCGTACCTTGACTCATGCCTATTAAATTCACTGTGGTAATATCACTGACAACCATGGAAGTATTTTTCTCATGTATTTGATGGACTCCAAGGAGAACATTGAAAACAAAAGAAAAAATCACAGTGCAAACTGCCAACAAAGCTATTTATGTTAATAATTTCATTAAGCACTTCAGTTTTTTTTTTCTTACCCTGTGAAGTTTATTCTCTGCTTGGGAAAAGCCTGATGACAACCTTTACTTTCCCCACCATCTCTCCCTCTTCCATCTTTCCTCTATTCTTCTATTTTCTCCTTTTTTTCCTTGCCTCTCTCCATTTTCCTATCATGATACCCATCAAACACTCCCTGAATGCCCACTCCATAATTATTCTGACAGTCTTGTCAATCCATCCTTATTTTAGGCAGAGAAAGTTCAGCTTGCATCAATTTCTTTCTCTAATCTTGTTGAATGACACTTTTTTTGTAGGTCAATATTCTCATTTACCAGTCCCATGAGTCTGCTTCTAGTTGCTACAAATAACTTCAAAACAGACTACTTTTTCTTTGATACTTTTACCTAGATGGGCTCAATAAAACCAAAACTAGATCAATGGATTTCTGAACTGAAAATAACCTTGCAAAAATCACTTAATATCACAACACTAAAAATAAGTTCCAAAGTGATAATGTGATTTCTCCTTGGTCATGCATACATATATAAACATATATATGATTATATATGGATATATCAACAAAATAAAGATCAAGTTTCTGAAAATTCAGAATGCTTCTACTGTGTCTTCTCCAATCATTTGTATTCCAATAAACATCTGTTAAATTTCTACTATGTACTAGCTTCCATGAGGATTCAAAAAAAAGCGGAAAAATGAAATAGCTCTTCTTTTCAAAGATATTATATTCTATTAGGTGTATATAAACTAAAGTAAATGAAGGATAATAATATTAAATTATTTTCCCCAAAAGAAAAGCCTGGGAATTTTCTGGTTTGTCTCAGAGGTTACTGTACTGTTTATGATTATTTTTCCATCTTCAATTCCCATTTGAATGACTATTAGATTATTTTGAGGGAAATGAAATAAAATACAGATTAGACCATATAGATGTTGAAAGTGTATCTGTAGCTACCAGGTGTACAATTATTCATGATTCTCACTAAATTCTCCAGGTATCAGAGGTTAGAAAACATCAAAGATAGAATATATAACAGTTTATATGATTTGATTCAATAGTTTTAGGAAATCATTGATCTAAAAATCTATTCTGTTTCTTATTTGACATCTGAAATTCATCACAGTTTCAATTGTGATAGCTTTTAAATTACAAATGACACACAAGAAGGTAATGCCTTAAACTTTTTCTTGTCAGATGTATCTTAGTGTGAATTAAGGTTGTCAAATGAAGTCATAAGAGGAGGGAGAGACTTTTGCATTTATATTTGAGACTGAGGCAAAGACTATGGGAACCAAGATGCTAAAGACACATTTCAAAAGTCTGCCATATTTCATCATTTTACCTCTAACAAACTTTCTTCCAAACAATAAGATCTGTGGAACAAACAATTTGTGAGAATGGAACATCTTTTATATAGATAAGCTAGTCCCTTAAAGGGGTTAGAACCTCTTCCAGTCTAGGCCTAGTAGGTTTCAGATGTTTTATGGGTGTTACTACTGCCATATGACTTCCTTACCTAGCATAATAATTTGATACAGTTAATTATGAAGGCAGAGAGGAAAATCATTTTATGTCAATGTTCTTTTTAGCAATAAAAATAAATTATTTAAGCTAATTTTATCAGTAAAGTTGCAATTATTGCATTGTATAGTACAAGAGTGTCTCATTGCATTTTAAAATTTTTGCTTAAGAATATTTCACTTCATTTCCAATTACATGTAAAGATGGGTTTCAGGCATAATTTTTGTAAGATTTTTACATACCCAATTTTTCTTCTTTCATCCCTCCTCTTTCCATACCCAAGACAGCAAACAATCTGATAGAGGCTATAATAAATATACAATCATGTTAAAAATATTTCCATAATAGTAATGTTTTGAAAGAAGAAACAAAAAAACAAGAAAAAACAAAACCAAACAAGAAGAAAAGTGAAAATAACATGCTTTGATCTGTATTCAGACTCCACAGTTCTTACTCTAGTGTGGTTAGCATTTTCCATTATTAATCTTTTGGTATTGTCTTAAAGAATTTTTTTAGGCTTTTGCAAGGCAATGGGGTATAGTGGCTTGCCCAATGCCACACAACTAGGTAATTATTAAATGTCTTAGGCAATATTTGAACTCAGGTGGTCTAGACAAGGGGCTGGTGCTCTATCCACTGTACCACCTAGCTGCCTTAAAGAACTGTTTAGCTGAAAAAAGCAAAGTCTGTAATAGTCGATCATTGCACAATATTACTATTCTTCTGCTTCTACTCAATTCCAATGTGCATCACTTCATTTCAATTTTTTACAGATTAGTTTGAATCCTCCTGTTCATCATTTCTTGAGAACAATAGTATTCCATCATACTTATATGCCACAATTTGTTCAGCTATTCCCCAAATGATGGACATACCCAACTGTTTCATAGTTGATGGATATTCCCTTAAATTCTTTGCCATTGCTATTCATATTTTTGTACATGTGGATATTTTTCATCTTTTTTTATCCTGATTTCTTTGGGATACAGACCTAATAGTGGTGTTGCTACATCAAAAGGCCTGTACAATTTTATATCCTTTTAGTCATAGTATGAAATTGTTCTCCAGAATGGTTGGATTAGTTCACAACTCTATCAGCAAGGCCTCAGTGTTCCAATTTTCCACATCTTCTCCAACACCTATCACTTTTAATTTCTGTCATATTAGTTAATATGATAGGTATTTGGTAGCACATCACAGCAATCTTAATTTGCATTTCTCTAATTACTAGTACTAGTACTCTACTCAGAGCATTTTTTTTTGCAAATGAGTACAGATAGCTTTAATTTATTCATTTAAATGCCTTTAACATCCTCTGACCATTTAGCAATTGGGGAATGATTTATTCTTGCAAATTTGATGCAGGTATCTATATATTTTAGAAATGAGATCTTTTCCAGAAATATTTACTGTGGAAAAATGTTTTCCAGGTTTCTGTTTTACTTCTAATCTTTATTTCATTGGGTTTTTACTTTTATTATTTTTTATTAGCTACTTTGTTACATTGCAGATTATTATTAGCTATTCATCATATTACAACAAAAATAATTCATTATTTTATAACAAAATTAGAAATGATATCAATTGAAGTTATAGGAGGGAAAGAACCATGAGATGAAATAGTGATAGAATGTAAGCTCTCTGAGGGTAAAAGCTGTTAGTTTTTTGGTTTTTGTATTTTGTTTTATCTTCTGGATAAGTTTCTCAAAGGTATATCCATGATAAAAGATTGATTTCTTTAAAGAGTACTCATTCTTCACATATCAATAAGTAAGAAATTAAGATTCCTGGGTATCTTCCCTATGTTTATATCTCAGGAGGACAATAATCAGTAAGCTGGAAGACTTGTCCTGACAGGAAGCTACAGCAAGAGATCAGATTATATTGCACAAGGATGGTAATCTTTGAGGAGCAGCTTGAACAAAAATATTGTGCAAGCTCCATTGGCAGGCTACAGAAGAGGTTAATGATTTTCTCTGTTATCTGTTTTTGCATAAAAGTTTTCCCTCTTTGCCAGTTTGAACATAGTCATTACTTCAACGACCATCACCTATATGCCAGAGGTAAGATCTTTGAGAATAAAGCTTAAAATGTCTAACATATTTTTCTGTCATTTTATTTCAACCATATATTTTAAGATTTTTTATAGTTTTAAGATTCACACATCATATTCTTATCACCTAACTGGATGTTTGGTACATAATAAATACCTAATAAATTTTATTAGTTAATATATTACCTTCCCTAAGCTTAAATAATTCAAATATAAAGCACATTCTAGGGGGAATAAAGGATTGATTCACAACTGAATTCAACTAGCAAATTGAATAAATTATTTTTTGCTCTGTCCTATTTGTTTAGTAATCAGTCATTTAACAGTAAATTAATAACAAGATGTGACAGACTTTGGGTGACACTTTATTTTTTAATTTTTCCTTTATTTATTTACACATTACTAAAATATTCTTATTTAAGAGTAAACATACAAAAATATAAAACTTCATGAGAAATAAGGTAAAAAAGAGAAAAAAAATGTATTTCAGTCTGTATTCTGATACCATCAGCTCTGTCTCAGGTGGATCACATTCTTTATCATAAGTCCATGATAGAAGTTACTTCCATATTTTTCCACAGTTGCTGATTGTAATTCCCTACATCCCTTCCTCTCCACTACCATCTATTATATTCTTTCTTTCCTTTCACTCTGTCCATCTTCAAAAATGTGCTGTGGGGCAGCTGAGTGGCATATTGGACAAAGCACCAGCCCTGGGGACAAGATGCCCCAAGCCCACATCCCACCCCAGAGACCCAGCAACCACTCAGTCCCATGGTTGTGGACAGGCCACCCAATCCTACCACCTTGCAAAAAGTAAAAATGAAAATTTGTTATATCTGACTATTCTCTCCTATGATCTACCCTATCCACTATCACTGAGGTCTGTCCTAAGTCCCTGGAACAGGACTCTGGGACTTTGAGCACATTCGTACTCTGGTCATAGTCTGGGCTCCCCATAGAGCAGGGATTCCCCCCATAACCTCCAGGGAAGAGGGGTGAGCTTGTGGTCATTAACAGACCAGGAGAGCAGTTAGAGCCTCACACACACTAAGTTCCTTGTGGGGGGGTCACAATAATACTCAAAAGTTCAGGAAGCATCCCAAAACTAGGAATAGGCTGGGGAAATGAGTAAACAGAAAAAAAGGAACCTGACCATAGAGAATTACTTTGGTCCCATGGAAGATCAAATCCACTCAATCAGAAGATGGGAATGACCAAACTTCTGCATCTAAAGACTCCGAGAAATATAGAAGTTGACAAAGCTCAAAACAGATTTTGAAAATCAATTAAGGAAGACTGAAGAAAAACTGGGAAAAGAAATGAGAGAGATGCAGGAAAAAACATGAAAATGAAGTGAGCAGCTTAGTCAAGGAGATCCATAAAAAATGCTGAAAAAAATAACCTGTTAAAAACCAGTTTAGGTCAAATGGATAAAACATTAAGAAGAAGAATTCTTTGAAAAGCAGAATTGGCCATATGGAAAAGGAGATAGGAAAGCTACCTGAGGAAAACCCATCCTTCAGGTGTAGAATGGAGCTTAAAGAAAGCTGATGACATTGAAAGAAATCAAGACACATTAATTCAACACCAAAATAATGAAAAATAAGAAAATGTGAAATATCTCATTCAAAAAAATACTGATCTAGGAAAAACAGATCTAGAAAACAGAATCCAAAAATTATTGGGCTACCTGAGAGGTATGTTCAGGAAAAGAGCCTTGACCTCATCTTAAAAGAATTTCTACAGGAAAATTGCCCTGATATCCTAGAAGCAGAGGGCAAAATAGAAATTGAGAGAATCCACTGATCTCATCCTGGAAGAAATTTAAAAAAAAACCAGGAATATTATAGTCAAGTTCCAGAACTCCCAAGTCAAAGAGAAAATATTACAAACAGCCAGAAGGACACAATTCAGATACCGTGGAGCTGCAGTCAGGATCAACACAAGACTCAGCAGCAACTACATTAAGGGCTCATAGGGCTTTTAATATAATATTCTGGAAGGCAAACGAGCTTGTATTACAACCAAGAATCAACTACCCAGGAAAACTAAATGTTCTCTTTCAGGGGAAAAGATGGACATTCAATGAAACAGGGGAATTTCAAATGTTCCTGTTGAAAAGACCAGAACTGAACAGAAAGTTAGACTTTCAAGTATGGGACTCAGGTGAAGCATAGAGAGGGTGGATGAGAAGGGTAAATTATGAGGGACTTAATTATGTTGAATTGCATGTGCTCCTGCATGGAAAGATGATACTGATAATACTCATATGAACTTTCTCATTTAATAGAGCAGGTAGAAGGAGCTTTTATAGTTGAGGCACAGGAGAGAGCTGAATTTGAAGATATAATATATTGTAAAAAATGCAGTCAATGGGTGAAAGGGAAATGTACTGGGATTAAGAGAAAAGAGAAGTAGAATAGGATAAGACATTTCATGTTGAAGATATTTCATGTAGCTTTTGCAATATGGAAGGGAGAGAAGGTGAGGGGTGATGAGGGAGCCTTCATTCTCATTGGAAATGTCTCAGAGATGAAACAGCATACACACTCAATAGGGTATAGACATCTAGAAAAAAAGGGAGAGCAGAGAGACAGGTGGAAGGGAGGGGAAGCGTTATGTGGGTTACTGAGTTTTTTATGCAAAATTTAATGCATTTAAATTTTTAAAATTAAATTTTTAAATTTAAAAGATTTTCAATGCAATTAAATTTTTCCATTTTGTATTTCTTAATGTTTTCTATCTCTTGTTTGATCATAAATTCTAATGGGTCAGCTATTCTTTGCTCTCCTAATTTGCTCAAAGTATCACTCTTTATGTTTAAATCATATAGCTATTTTGATAATATGTTGGTAAATTGTGTGAGATGTTACTTGGCTAGTTTCTTCCTTACTATATTCCAGCTTTCACTGAATTTTTTTCAAATAGGGAGTTCTTTGGTTTTATCAAACATTAGATTTACTGTAGTCATTTACTACTGTACCTTATGGATATAACCTATTCCACTGTTCTAACTCTCCATTTTTTAACCAGTACCAAATAGTTTTGATGATTATCAATTATAATATAGTTGGAGGTATAATACACAGCACCATCCATTGCATTTTTTCATTAACATACTTGATATTCTTGACTTTCTGTTCTTCCAGAGGAATTTATTGCTTTTTTTAATTCTAAAAATATATTTTTTGATATTTATTTGATATCACTGAACAAGATTAATTTGGGAACAATTTTTATTTTTCTTATATTAACTCAGCCTGCCCATCAGCAAATGATATGTTTTCAATTCTTTAGATCTTAACTCGTGTGCAAATGTTTTTAATTGTGCTCAAGAATTTTATATAGTCCACAGTTACTTAAAATGAAATTTCTCTTTCTGTCTCTTGCTGTGGTGCTTTGTTGTTCATATATAGAAATATTGCTGATTGATGCACAATTTTGCTAGAGGTGTTAATTATTTCAAGTAGTTTTTCATTGATTCTCCATGATTCTCTAAGTATACTATCAAAACAGAATTTTGTTTACTCATTTTTATTCTAATTTCATCCATTTCTTTTCCTCCTCTTATTGCTAAAGTTAACATTTCCAGCACAATATTCAATGATAATGGTGTAATGGTGAAAATAGGCTTCCTTGATTCACTCCTGATCTTATTGGAAATGCTTCTAACTTATCCTCATTATATATAATGATTGCTGATAATTTTAGATAGATACCTGTTATCATTTTAAGGAAAAACTCCATTTATTATCAAGTAAATGTTTTTAAAAGTAATGGGTGCTGTAGTTTGCCAATAGATTTTTCTATACCTATTGAGATAAATCATATGAGTTCTTTTAATTCTATTGCTGATATGGTAAATTATGCTGATAATTATGCAATATTGAACCAGCTATGAATTCCTCATATCAATCCTACCTGGTAATAGTGTGTTATTTTCATGATATATGCTATCATCTCTTTAATAATATTTTATTCAAAATTTTTGCATCAAGAATAATTCAGAAAATTTGTCTATAAATTTCTTGTCTGTTTTGGCTCTTCCTGGATTATGAATCAGCACCATAATTGTGTCATAAAAGGAATTTTGGAAGAAGACAGAGAGAAACCAGAATTTCTGTTGAGTGCTTCTGAGTTTACCTGAGAAAGGATGTTAATCAAGCCTTAGGGAAGAGGGTAGAGAGTAGAAACCTAGAACAAGAGTGGCAGAGTGTGTGGGGGGAGCCAAACTGAGATACCTCCATATGGAAGCAGAGGCTTTGGAGTTAGGACTTGTCTGTGCAATGGAAAGTTCCAGCATCCTGGAAAAGCTCCAGCATGGGTGCCATGGACCCACATTCAGCCTTCAAGGCTGGTCAGGATATTCCAACCCTGAAAGCAAGCCTCTAGTATTCCTATCTGGTGTCCTGATTTAACAATCTGGAGACTGCATCGCATGTTCCCACCTTTCCCAACAACCCAGAGCAGCTGAATTCCCCAGGACTGACCTGACAGCCAATCCAGAGAGAGAGAGAGAGAGAGAGAGAGAGAGAGAGAGACACTTTGGCATTACTGTACAAACAGCTCAGGCAGAGTCTCAGGTGATCCGGTCTCCCCTAACCAAGGAATAGGGAGCTAGCTTCCCTGCTGTGGGAAAACCCTGTCATTTCCAGTTGAGCTGGCCTAGCCTAGCCTAGGGACTGGGCTACCTATTGACACCCTAGAGATAGCCCTGGGTGTTTCCACTGTAGGGCAGGGGCAACTGATATTCCCAGCATATGCACTCAGAGAGAAAAAGCCTCAGGTGTCTCAGCAAAACCTAGAAGTTCTTATTTTATTTTTTTTTATTTTTTGGCAAGGCAATGGGGTTACGTGGCTTGCCCAAGGCTACACAGCTAGGTAATTATTAAGTGTCTGAGGTCAAATTTGAACTCAGGTACTCCTGACTCCTGGGTCGATGTTCTATCCACTATGCCACCTAGCTACCCCAGAAGTTCTTAGCCACAAGAACTAAAGGCAATTAGCAAGACTCTAGGGATCTCAACACTAAATGTCTACTAGTACACCCCTACTCCAACACAAGAACCTTTGGATAGGTAACAAAATTCAAAATGAAGAAAGGTCAAGTAAACACCAGGATAACCTTGAAGTTAAAGATTAGCAAAACACAAACTCAGAAAAGGGGAGCAAAAGGGGTGCTACATATGAAGTTATGGAAGAGAATATGCATTATTATCCAGCACAGAAAGACTTCTTAAAGAGCTCAGAAAGAATTTTACAAATCAAAAGAAAAATGGGGTAATAAATGAAATAGAAAACTAATATCTTGGAACAAAAAATGACAGAAGAAAATAAATCCTTTAAAAATATAATTGGCCGATTGGAAAAAAGATAACAGCTCTTTTAAAATGGAAAAGGCAATATAAAATCTAAATGAAGGAAATACTTCAATGAGAAATAGAATAGGCCTAATGGAACCCAACAATTTCATGAGAAATTAAGAATCTATTCAACAAAATAAAAAAATGATTAAAAAACATAAAATATCTCAATGGTAAAACAATTGACCCAGAAAATAAATCCAGTAGAGATAATTTAAGATCAACTGAATGACCTGAAAGCCATGATAAAAAAAAGAGCCTTTCAAGAAATCATCCAAGAGAATTGACCTGAAATCAAGGAACCAGAAAGCAAAAGTCTTCAAATAAATTCACTGATCACCTCCAGAAAGTTATCCCAAAATGAAAATATCCAAGGAATAGCTAAACTTCAGAATTATCAGATCAAGGAGAAAATCCTGCAAGTGGCCAAAAAGAAACAATTCAATTAACAAATAGCTACAATTAGGATTACACAGAATCTGACTGCACTAATATTTAAAAATTGAAAGCAACGGTGGGTTTCAGCTGGTTTGCACTATTGGCAGAACGAATACCAAATTTTATGTTGAAGTCAGTGAGCCAGTTGTTAAATGGCACATGTCATTAGGGCTCTCTCTAAGGAGGGCACCGGGAGAGTCATCCAATGTGAAAATCATAAATTTACATTCCTTACACTTTTTTAACATTCATCTGAGCAACAGCATTTTCTAAATGTCCAAAGTAAGGTTCATTCCAAACACAGATTTAAAAAAATTTGAAGGAACTGTGTTTGTAATAGTTATTTATTCATTTCTTAAAATTCATTTTACCTTTGATGAAATACTAGTTTTTAATAACATATAACAGGAAAAATGCCAAACAAACAGGGAGTGATAAGCTGTCACTTTGTGTTATGTCCAAAATTCTCCCAAGATAGTATGAATGCACTGTTGTTCCCTGAAAAATGAAACCAATAGAAAAATGGGAGTAACAAATCAATAGAAATATAGACTTTTAAGGTTATCTTATCTCCCAGTTCAGGGGATATGGAAGTCAAAAGGGGAAAAAAAAGAGTTAGAATAGGCAGAATGAGTTTTGGTTCTAAAATTGGCAGCTTTGGTCACATGGCTGCTTTTACTCCAGAAGGATACATTTGATGACTGGGAGTAATGTAACACAATCTAGTTTTGGATACTTCTTTTATAGTTCTTGTTAATTATTAAATGCATGAAATATTAAACTACATTTCAGTATATCTTTTTACATACTTAAACTATCCATTAAGACAGAGAAGCGATTGTTAATTTATTTGAATCCTAGCACTGATTGAGGGGCCTGGAATATCATATTCTGGAGTCAAGAGAACTATAATAAAAAGTCAAGCACCCAACAAAACTGGGCAAAAAGATTGACAATATAAATGCTTTTCAAGCTTTCATGATGAAAAAAACAGAGCTAAACATAAAATCTGATATTCAAATAAGAGATTCAAGAGATACATGAAAAAGTAAACAGGAAAAACAAAAAGAAAGAAAATTCAATAAAATTAAACTGGTTCCATCCCTACCTGGAAGAAAACTTCTCAAAACTCTTGAGATTCATAATTCTATTCAAGGACATATACTTGTTGAAGATACAGACATAGGTTGATTTTGGTGGAATGATTTAAAAATTAATTAAGACATTAAAAAGGGGGGGGAATTGTAATGAGAATGAAGTAAGGGGGAGGCAAAATAGGAGTAAATTACATCACATGAAAAGATTCAAGGTACTATTGCAACAGAGGGAAAAAAGATGGGGGGGGGTAAGAACTCCCTGAATCATCCTCGTCTCAGATTTGGTTTAAAGAGAGAATAACCCATGCTCAATTGCTTTTAGAACTTTATATTACCCTTCAAGCATTAGGAAGAGAAATGGAGATGTGAGGAAAGAAAGGAAGATCTAACAGAATAAAGGGAAAGACGAAAGGAAAGAGGCAAAGAGGGAAGGAAAGGGAGAGGGATAATAGAAGCAGGGACAGCTTGAAGGGGTGGTATTCAGAAGCAAAACACTGGTGAGGAGGGATAGGTTAAGGAGGGAAGGATGAAAGGATGGAAAATAGCATGATGGGTAATAGAGTTATTCATTATAACTGTGAATGTGAATGGGATGAACTCTACCATAAAAACAGAATAGAATAGCAGAGTGGATTAAAAACCAGATTCTTACAATATGCTACTTACAGGAAATACATTTGAAGCAGAGAGAGATATGCTTTAGCTGATGTGAAAAACACAGGGGTAGCAATCTTATCTCAGACAAAGTAGTTGCAAAAATAGAACAAAGAGGAAATAATCAAGGAAACTATATCCTCCTAAAAAAGTACCACACTGGACAAAACATCAGAGAAAAGCAAGGAACTATTTTAAGCTCTTCTGGATTTCCCTCAGAACCAACATGAATCAAGCCTCTTAACAGATTTTGGATCAACAGAACCCACAGAAGAACAGAGGGCAACATCTCCCAGTAAGGTCTTTCAAGGGTGTGGTAGAGGTGTGCCCAGGGCAGAGAGCAGGGACCCAGTGCATAGACTCAGGGAATAACCAGAGAACCTCAGCAGAAGGTTTGCTGTGTGCATGTTGGGTGGCCAGGGAGAGATCTAGCGCGGCAGCCAGCTTAGTTGGTCTAGATTCCCAAGTCACAAGCCCTTGTACTTCCAGCTGAGACCCCTCCCTCCATCAGTGCTTCCAGGGGAGCCCAGTCCCCAACATCCCTGTGAAAGGGCCTGACTTTCTCCATTATCATCACAGAAAAAGCCCCAAGTGTTTGGTCTTTGTCTAAAGGCATGATTGTAGGCAGTATATCTTCTCCAGGGCCAAGTAGCCAGAGAAAGCTTCTGGTTCCTTACTGGTTGTTCCACCGAATAATGCTCTGGAGTTTCTAACTCCATTGGGCAAGGTCTCTAGGGATCTCAAAAGTCAAAGTTGCATGAACCAACCCTTCCCCAATGTAAGACCCTAGGGAAAGCTAATATCCCAAAATGAAAAATGGCCAGCACAAAGCAAAGTCTATTGAAGGCTACTTTAGGGATAAGGATACTAACTCAGAAAAGGAAGACAAAAAGCATGAATCTTCAGAGGAGACTGAATTGGTCTCCAACCCAGAAAGATTTCTTAGAAGAGATCAGAAGGGAGTTTAAAAATCAAATGGAAAACTTGGGACAAAGAAACACAGAAGGAAAGTGACACTATGCAAGAGAAAAATATCTTACAGCACAAAATGACAGAAGAAAACAAATACTTTAAATAAGCAAATGGACAAGTGTAAAAAGAAAATATTCCCTCAAATGGGAAAGCATAACAACTATTTCAAAAATAGAATTGAACAATTGGAAAAAAAAGGAATTCAAAAGGTAAATTAAGAAAATTCTTCTCTAAAATATATTGGAATCTGTGTAATCTAATGACTTCATAAGACACCAAGAATTTGTTAAACAAAATCAGAAAAATAAAAAAGGAAGAAAATATAAAATCCATTGTTGGTAAAACACCTGACCTGGGAAAAAAGACCCAGAAGAGACAACTTAAGAATCCTAGGATTACTTGAAAACCTTGAACAAAAAAACAAAGCCTGGACTCCATACGTTAGGCTCTAGTTAAGGAAAACTGTCCTGAAATCTTGAAATCATAAGGCTAAATAGTCATTGAAAGAATTCTTGAATCACCTCCTGAAAAGGATCCCAAAATGACAAAGGCAAGGGATATTGTGACCAAATTCCAAATTTATCAGATCAACGAGACAATCCTGGAAGTGATCAGAAAGAAGTAATTCAAATACCAAGGAGTCAAGATCAGGATTATACAGGACATTAAAGGATCAAAGGGCCTGGAATATGATGTTCCAGAGAGCAAGGGAACTTGGATTAAAATCAAGAATCCACTATCAAGAAAAACTGAGTCTTCTCATTGAAGGGGAAAAAGATGGACATTTAACAGGATAGATGAATTTCAATCTTTCCTGATGAAAAGACCAGAACTAAGTAGATTTGATCTTCAAACAGGAGACTCAAGAGATACATGAAAAGGTAAACATGGGAATAGAAGAAAAATACTGTCATCCAACAAGATTAAAGGGTTACAATCACACCTAAGAAGAAGATTCTCATAAATCTTGAGAACTGGAACCCTATCAGAGGGCATATACTTGAAATGAAGGTATGGACATTCAAGGTATATCCATTACTTTGGTGGAATGATTCAAAAAATATATTTCATTACAAAGGGGTGACAATAAAGAGATGAGAAGAAGGGGGAAGTTGAATGAATAGGTGCAAAGGGCATATTGCAAAGGAAAGGAGGAAGAGAGGAAGTTAGATATTCCCTCAATCTTATTCTCATCAGAATTTGCACAAAAAGTGATTAACACAATAAGCTGAATTGAAAAATGTATCTTCTGTTTCACATAAAAGAAAGGGAAAGGGAGAGGGAGGGACTTAAAGAATGGAGGGAAGGAAGAAGGAGAAAAGGGAAATGAAAAAGAAAAGGGAAGGGTGGATAATAGGGAGTAAACTCATTGAGGGACGTGGTATTCAGAAGCAAAATGCTGGGGAGGAGGGATAAGGAGAAAGATGGAGAAAATACAAATAGAGGGCAGATAGCATGGAGGGCAATAAAGAGTTAGTAATTATAAGTTTTTTATGTGAATGGAATGAACTCTCCCATAAAACTGAAATGGATGGCAGAGTGGATTAAAAATCAGATTCTCACATTATGCTACTTAAAAGAAACACATTTGAAGGAGAGAGACACATATAGAGTAATGGTAAAAGACTCGAGCAGAATATATTATGCTTCAGCTGAAATGAAAAAAGCATGGGTAGCAAAGCTTCTTTCAGACAAAGCAGTTGCAAACATATGCTCTATTAAAGAAGATAAAGAAGGAAACTTAGAAGGTACCATGGATAATGAAGTACTTTCAATACTAAATAGTATGTGCCAAGTGCTATAGCATCCAAATTCTTAGAAGAGAATATAAATGAATTACAGGAAAGCATATCTATATCTATATCTATATCTATATCTATATCTATATCTATATCTATATCTATATCTATATCATATATATATATATATATAAAGATATGGGAATTCAACCCCCCTCTATCAGAATTAGAAAAATTATAACCATAAAATAAACAAGGAAGAAATTAAAAATGTATAGAATGTTAGAAAACATAGATGTGTTAGAAAACATAGCTAGACCTCTGGAAAAAACTTGAATGGGGAGAGAAAGTAATGTACCTTTTTTCCGTGGTAAATGGCACCTACATCAAAATTGACCGTAAACCTCATAATCAAATGCAGAAATACAGAAATATTGAATGTATCACTTTCTGACTATGATGTAATAAAAATTATATATAGGGTCATGGAGAGGTAGACTTAAAACTAATTGTTAACTAATTAACCTAATTTTAAAGAATGACTGGCTCAAACAACAAATCATAGAAAAAAATTAGTGATTCCATCCAAGACAATGACAATAATGAGGCAATATACAAGACATGTGGGATAAAACCAAAGCAGTTTTTAAGGGATATATATTGTATCTCTAAATATTTCATGAATAAAATGGATAAAGAGGAGATCAATGAACTGAGCATAGAACTAAAAAAGATGGAGAAAACAAATGAAAACTCCCTAATTAATTACCAAATTAGAAATTCTGAAAATTAAAAGTGAAATTAATAAAATTGAGAGCAGGAAAACTACTGAACTAATAAATAAAACCAAGAGTTGGTTTTATAAAAATAGGGAAAAAACAGATAAAACTTTGGTTAATTTGATTAAAAAAGAAAGAAGAATACCAAATTACTAGTATCAAGAATGCAAAAGGTGAATTCACCATCAATAGGAAGAAATTAAAAATAATAATTTGGAACTATTTTGTCTAAATGCATGCCAATTAATTTGATGAGCTAAGTGAAATGGTTGAATATTTACTAAAATATCAATTGTCCAGGCTAAAAGAAAAGGAAATTAAATACTTGTATAACCCTATTTGAGAAAAAGAAATTCAATAAGCCATGAATGAACTCCCTAAGAAAAAATCTCCAGGGCCAGATGGATTCACAAAAGAATTCTATCAGACATTCAAGGAACAATTGATTCCAATTCTCTATAAATTATTTGGAAAAAATAGGGGAAGAAGGAACCCTGTCAAATCCTTCCATGACATTAATATTGTATGATACCTAAACCCGTAAAAGTCAAAACAGAGGACGAAATTTACTAACCAATTTCCCTGATGAATATGGATGCAAAAATTTTAAATAAAATATTAGCAAAACAATTACAGCAAGTCATCACTTGGGTAAATCACTGTGATCAAGCAGGTTTTATACTAGGAATGAATGGTTGGTTCAATTTTATCAAAACTATCAGTATAACTGATCATATCAATAATAAACCTAAGAGAAAACCTATGATTATTTCAATAGTTATTGAAAAAGCTTTTGAGGGGCAGCTAGGTGGTGCAGTGGATAAAGCACCGGCCCTGGAGTCAGGAGTACCTGAGTTCAAATCCAGTCTCAGACACTTAGTAATTGCCTAGCTCTGTGGCCTTGGGCAAGCCACTTGGCTCCATGTGCCTTGCAAAAACCTAAAAAAAATGAAAAAATGAAAAAGATTTTGAGAAAATATACAAGGACCATAGGAATAAATGACTTGTTTCTTTAAATGATAAGCAGCATCTATCTAAAACCATCAACAAGATTATATGTATTGGGGATAAACTAGAAGAATTTCCATTCAGATCAGGGTAAAACAAGGATATATGTTATCACCGCTATTATTCAATACTATATTAGAAATGCTAGATTTAGTAATAGGAGAAGAAAAAAGAAATTAAAGAAATTATAACTGATAATTAAGAAACAACACTCGCACTCTGCAGATGATGTGATCGTATACCTAGAGAAGTCTATAAAGTCATTTAAAATACTACAGGAAACAATTACCAACTTTATCAAAGTTACCATATAAATCCTCAGAAACATGACTAGCAAGATACAGCAGCAAGAGATAGAAAAAAAAATTCCATTTAAAATGACTTCAGACAACATAAAAATATTTGGGAGTCCACCTGTCAAGGCAAGCTCAGATACTCTGTGAAAACAACAACAAAACACTTTTCACACAAATAAAATAAATTCTAAATAATTGGAAAATATCCATTGCTCATGGATAGACCAAACTAATAAATAAATTTTGCAATTCGACCTAAATTAAATTACTTATTTAGTGGCATATAAATCAAACTTTCAAAAATCACTTGTGAGTTAGAAAAAATAGTAAATACATCATATAGAGGAACAAAAGAGTCAATACTTTCAAGGGAATTAGTGAAAAGTTTAAAGGAAGGCAGCCTATACAAACAGATTTAAAATTATTTTATAAAGCATCAATCATAAAAAAACTGTATTGTACTGGCTAAGAAATAGAGTCTTGTATCAGTGGAATAGAATAGATGCAAAAGAAATAGTAGTAAATGACTATAGTAATCTGCTGTTTGATCAGCCCAAAGAGTTTCTGGGGTATGAACTCTGAGTCTTCAATAAAAACTTGGGAAAACAGGAAAAATCATATGGTAGAAACTAGGCAAAGACTAACATCTCACACACACAAGATAAGGTCAAAATGTGATTTAGACATAAAACGTGAAGCTACAAGTCAATTAGTAGATCTGTTAGATCCACAGAAAGGGGAGCAGCTTATGACCAAATAAGAGAAAGAAAACATTATGGAAACAAACCAGATAATTTTTATTATATTAAATTTAAAAGTTTTTGCACATACAAGATTAAAGAGAATTGGGAAACAATTTTTACAAATAGTTTTTTTTAATAAAGAACTCATTTCTAAAGTATATAGAGAACTGAGGCAAATTTATAAGGAAACAAGTCATTCCACAATTGATAAATGAGCAAAGTATATGAAAAACTAATTCCCAGATGAAGAAATTTAAGTTATCTATAATCATATGAAAATTGCTCTAAATCATTATTGATTAAGGAAATGCAAATTAAAATAACTCTGAGGGACCACCTCACACCTATCAGATTGTCCAATATGATTAAAAAGGAAAATGATCAGCTTTGGAGAGGATGTGAGAAAATTGCAACTTCAATACATTGCTGGTAGAATGGTGAACTGATCCAAACATTTTGGAGAGCAATTCCCTATAATCCAGCAGTACCACCACTACTCTATATACCAAAAAGATTTTACAAAGGGGTAAAAAGCCACATGTGCAAAAATATTCATAGCAGGTATTTTCATGGTGGCAAAAAAACTAGAAATTGAGGGAATGCCCATCAAAGAGAATGACTGGAAAAATTATAGTATATGTATGTGATGGATTACTATTTTTCTATAAGAAATTATGAGGGACAAGATTTCAAAAAAGCATGAAAGGGACTGCATGAATTCATGTGGAGTTAGATGAGCAGAACCAGAAGTGTATTATAGACACTAACCAGCAATATAGCATTCACATTATTAGAAAAGAAGCCAAATGAGTTAATGGAAGATATAGAGAGCAAAATGATACTGGTGGGGGACCTCAACCTTCCTGTCTCAGAATTAGATAAATCTAATAATAAAATAAACAAGAAGGAGGTTAAGGAGGTGAATAGAATTTTTAAAAAGTTAGGCATGATGAACCATTGGAAAAAATAAAATTGGTATAGAAAGGAATAAACATTTTTTTGCCTGTGGCACATTGCACTTTCACAAAAGTTGACCATATATTAAGGTATAAAAATGTCATAATCAAATGCAGAAAGACAGAAATATTAAATGCATTATTTTCAGATTATTATGCAATAAAAATTCCAACAATAAAGAGCCATGAAGAGAAAGACCTAAAATTAATTGGAAAATGAATAACTAATTTAAAAGAATGAGTGGATCAAGCAATAAATCATACAAAGAATGAATAATTTCATCAAAGACAATGACAATAAGGAAACAACATACCAAAACTTATAGGATACCTAAAGCAGTCATTGGGTAAATAATATATCTCTAAATGCATACATGAATAAAACATAGAAAGAGGAACTCAATGAACAGAAAGAGCAAGTTGAAAATCCTTAATTAAATATTCAATTAGAAATTCTGAAAATCAAAGGAGAAATTAATGAAATTTAAAGTAAGATAATTATTGAAATAAAAAAACTGTTTTATAAAAAACAATAAAATAGATAAACCTTTGGTTAATTTAATTTAACAAAAGAAAATCAAATTTCCAGTATCAAAAATGGAAAAAAAGGTGAATTCACCACCAATGAGGAAGAAATTAAAATAACAATTCAGAACTAGCTTGCCCAACTGTATGCCAACCAATGTGACAATCTATAGGAAATGGATAAATCTTTACAGCTCAGTTTAAAAGAGGAAATTAAATATTTAACTAACTCTATATCAGAAGAAGAAATTGAAGAAGCCATTAATGAACTCCCTCAGAAAATATCTCCAGGACCAGATGGATTTACATGTGAGTTGCAATTCTATGTAAACTATCTAAAAAAATATGTAAAGCAAGAGTTGTCCAGAATTCCTTCTATGACACCAATGTTGTGTTGATATCTAAACCTTGAAGAGTCAAAAGAGAGAGAGAGAAAATTATAGACTAATTTTCCTAGTGAATATAGATGAAAAAATTTCAAGTTAAATATTAGTATAATGATTATGTTATCACTAGGATAATACACAATGCTCAAGTAGGATTTATATCAGGAATGCATGATTGGTTCAATATTAGGAAAACCAAGAGATTCTGAAAAAGTTTTTGACAAGATACAGCACCTAGTCCTATTTAACAATCTTGAGAACATAAGGAGTAAATGGAGTGTTCATTAAAACAATGAACAGAATCTGCTAAAACCATCAAGATGCATTATATGTAATAGGGAAAAGCTAGAAGCATTTCCAATAAGATCAGAATTCAATAAGGATTTTCATTTTCATCACTCCTATTCAATATTGTATTAGAAAAGTTAGTGTGCCTGTTCTAAATGAAAAAAGTTTTTGTAGATTTACTTGTGTCTAGTCCTCACTATGGAATCTCCACCTGCTTTGTAATCAGGCCAGAGTTAGGCAAGCAGACAGTTTTTAGGCCACTTTTTCTAGTCCCTTCCTCATATCCAGAGAGATCCTTTAAAGGGCTACTCAGTCACCCAGGGAGCTGCTGAATCCCACCACTGCTTTCAGTGGGGCAACAGAAGTATGGCCTGGGATAGCTCTGTGCAAGGTTGTGACTACATTCCCAGTGTATCACATCTGCTGTTTTGTCACTTGCCCATTGCCACAGGACTTTGAGGAATGGTAAAATAGGGGTGGTATATTTTTATGCCTGTGAAAATTGGATTTAAGTAAGGTAGAGTTGCATGAAGTCATCTGCCTCACTCTCTCTTCCAGCATGGCAAGACAGAGTTAAGACAGCTGCTGATGGCTCTAAATGCAGTGGATAGGCTTAATGTCTTCAATGTCTAGCCAAGCTCTCCTCCCTCCATAGCACCTGCTTCAGCTGCCTTCATAACTGTTGGAATGACATGTTTTCATCAGCCCAGCCCATCAGTGGAAAACTTCACAAGCTTGGGGTAGACACCCTTACAACTCACTGATAAGTTTGAGATTCCCTCTGTTACCCTTAACTTGGTTTAGCCTGCCTGCCAAAATGGTTTACCAGGGTGTGGGTGCTGTGCATACTACAGTTTCTTGGAGCCACAGAAGTAGGTGACTCAGAGAGACATAAAAGGTGGAAAGCGGCTCTGAAAAGGGTTTGGCAGCCCTCACAGCAGAATTACTAGTCTTCCTTGAACACACCCTAGACAACACAAGCTGGAAGATGAACAGCTCTTTTTGTAAGAGAACTCAGCAGATATCATACTCAAATGGCAACACTTACTGAAACAAGACTGGGAAATGAAGGCTAGCTTACTGAAGTCAGAACTGGATATATGTTTTTCTGGAGTGACCACAGGGTAAGAGAGTGTTTGTGAATCTGAGAAGGTATGCAACCAAAACTAATCTAGTCAATATTCTTGAATTGCAACCAAAAGGAGGAAATGACAATGAGATTGCCATTGCAGGAAAACGCCATGCCACCATCATCAGTGCCTATGCTCCCACCCTGATGAAGTCAAAGAAAAATCTTATGAAGACCTGGAGATCCTTATCATCAATGTACCAAAAGAGGTAAGTTCATAATTCTGGAGGACTTTAATGCTAGAGTAAGTTCAGTTTACCAGGCATGGCAGGGAGTTCTTGGGAGGAATGGAGTTGGAAACAGCAACAGCAATGGTCACCTATTATTGAAGACTTGTGCATCACATAACCTTCTCATCACAAACACTGTCTTCCATTTACCTAAGTGCAATAATAGTGTCTGGTTGCACTTTCATAACAAACATTGGCATCTAAAAGATTATGTGATTGTAAGGAGAACAGACAGTCAGGATGTGAGTGACAAAGGTAATGTATGTGAGTGTTGGACTGATCACAGACACCTCCTCTCCAAGAAAAATATTCACATTCACCCAAAGTGGTGGCCTCTAGGCAAAAGGAATACTTGAAGAATTAATGTCAAGAAATTAGAGTGTCTCCTTGAGCAGGAATAGTTTGTTGCAAAATGGAGGGAAAACTAATCAACAAACAGTTGGAAACAATGGAGCAGAAAAAAGTGGGCAGCTTTCAGGGATATGGTGCACAATATTGCATTTGTTCTTCTGGGCCAGAACACTCACAAAGATCAAGACTGGCTTGAAGAAAATAAGGAAATATAGAGGCTGTTAAATGAAAACTGAGAACTCCACAGGGTTTACCAGCAGGATAGGTCCTCCATTTCTAAGATCATCCATTCTAAGTTCATCGATTTAATTTACATCACAATTAAAGTACAAGGAAAGCTTAGAGAGATGCTAGGTAGGAAGGCAGATGAAATTCAGATTGATGAAGATAATAACAAACCATAATTCTTTGATGTTGTCCTGAAGGCTATTTATGAACTAAATAGCTATGGTGCATCTCATTTGCTCACTGCTGATAGATCCACATTGATCAAAGATATGAATGTGATGCTGGAAAGATGGGCTGAACACTTCCATAATGTTCTTAACAGACCATCATCAATCAATACAGAAGTCATTGATCATTTACCTCAAGTTGAATTCAATCAGTCCCTAATTGAAGTTCCAACTGAAGAAGAGATTTTGAATGCATTTAGGCTCCTCTCATGTGGCAAAACACCTGATGCTGATTCTATTCCAACTGAGATATACAAGATAAGCGATATATTACTCATCCAAAAGCTGACTGAAATTTTCCAGTTATATGGCATGAAGAGGTTATCCCCCAAGAATGCAAGGATGCCTCCATTGTCTATCTCTATAAAGTAAAGGGAATAGATTGTTCTGTGAGATTTTAAGCATTTCCAGTAAGAATCTTGCCAGAGCCCTTCTCAATAGACTCATCCTTCATCTGGAAGAGAGCAACTTCCCTGAGAGCCAGTATGATCTCAGAAAGAATGGAGGAAAAGTCAATATGGTGTTTGCTACCTAACAACTTCAGGAAAAACACCAGGAACATAACACAATACTGTATAAAACATTTGTAGATCTGACCAATGCATTTGATACTGTCAGCATGAAGGTTTATGAAAAATTATGGCAAAATTTGTTTTTCTGAAATGCATCAGTATTGTATGTCAATTTCATGATGGCATGATTGCCCAGATTCTGGATAGTGAATGCTGCTCTCAAGATTTCCCAGCTACCAATGGAGTGAAAAAATGTTGTGTCCTAACTCCCATGCTTTCTAGTATGATGTTTTCAACCACTATATCACTGCCTTCACTCAGGTTGAACATGTCCTCAAGGTCATCTACTACACTTAAAGCAAATACTTCAACTTGAAAAGATGACAGGCATGGCTACGTGGTGCAGTGGATAGAGCACCAGCCCTGGAGTCAGGAGTACCTGAGTTCAAATCCAGCCTCAGACACTTAATAATTACCTAAATGTGTGGCCTTGGGCAAGCCACTTAACCCCATTTGCCTTGCAAAAACCTAAAGAAAAAGACTACAAGCCAAGACCAAAGTGGAGGGAGTGGTGGTGCAGATGATTGTGCAATCAATGTAGCCTTTGAAACTGGGATGAAACAAAAATTGCATTGATTCTCTGCTTCTTGTGCTAATTTTATTCTAACAAATAATACCAAGAAAGTCAACACCACACTATCCATATGTGTAACTATCAATTACTACAAAAGCAGACAAGTTCATTTGCCTTGGCAGCATCCTTTCCAACACATTGACAATTAAGTTGATGCATGCATTGCCAGTCAACTCAGTATTTTGGAGGCTCTGAAAGAAAATGTGGGAGAGAAGAGGTATTAGACTAACTTTCAAATTTAAGTTCTACATAACTATTGTGCTAACTTCATTGCTGTGAAGCCTGTGAAACTTGGACAGTCTACCATGTCAGAAAACTAAATTGTTTTCATTTACCCTTTTCTCCATATGTATAAGATGCACCTTTTTGTAGAAAAAAAAAATTGGGATCTAAAAACTGGGATCATCTTATATAGTGGTTGTAGATTTTACTTGCTTTTTCACATTTGTTGGCTTTGCACTAATTGTTTCACATTTGTTACTTGTATGTTAGGTTATGTTTTGCCACATACTGCCTAGAAATAACTGAGAAAGGATTTTTGTAAAGTGCTGAATTCAAGTTAAAAGTGAAGTGATGAAATCTGCAAAAGTGAATGGAAATCGTGCTGCTAAATGTAATTTTAGTCCTCCAACTGAGAAAACAATCCAAGACTGGATACAGGAAGAAGAACCCTACTGAAAACACCACAGCAAAAGGTCATGAGAAGCAAGTTAGCCAAATGGCATGATTTAGAGAAGGAACTGAAGAGATGGATTGAAGAGCAAAGAGCAATTGGAATTTGTGTCCTCAAAGATGGTCCAGGAGGAGACTAGACGTTTTCCAAGGAGGACACAATTGGTGTTTCAGATTCATGAAACAGAATGAACTGAGCATGTGTACATGCACCAAACTTGCCCAAAACTGCCTGAAAGCTCTGAGCAGAAGGTCCATGAATATCAAGATGAAGAAAAATTGAATTCAATAACTTCATGAAATACATTTTTTCAGCTTCTAGGATAAAAACTCAATCTTCAATAAAAACTGCTGGGAAAACTGGAAGATAGTATGGTAGAAACTAAGCATAGACTAACATCTCACACCCTATTGTAAGATAAGGTCAAAATGGTTACAGAATTTAGACTTAAAAGGTGATATTAAAACCAATTAGTAGAATGAGGACTAGTTTATCTGTCAGAAATATGGGAAAGGGAGCAATTTAACATCAAACAAGAGATAGAGAACATTATAAAAACAAACTAGATAATTTTAATTATGTTAAATTAAAAAGTTTTTGCACATACAACACCAATACAACCAAGATTAAGGAGAATACAGTAAATTGGGAAACAATTTTTTCACATAGTTTTTTTCTGACAAAGAACTCATTTCTAAAATATATAGAGACTGAGGTAAATTTATAAGAAAACAAGTCATTCCCCAATTCATAAATGATCAAAGAATATGAAAAGACAATTCTCAGATGAAGAAATTAAAGTTATCTATAATCATATGAAAATTACTCTAAATCATTATTGATTGGGAAAATGCAAATTAAAATAATTATGAGGTACAACTTCACATCTATCAGATTGGCCAATATGACTAAAAAGGAAAATGATCAGTGTTGGAGGGGATGTGGGAAAACTGGGACACCAATGCATTGATGGCGGAATTGTGAACTGATCCAACCTTTCTGGAGAGCAAGTTGGAATAATTCCCAAAGGGCAATAAACCTCTGCATGTCCTCTGATCCAGCAGTACCACCACTATGTCTGTATCTGAAAGAGATATTAAAAAGGGGGGAAAACTACATGTGTAAAGATATTCATAGCAAGTATTTTCATGGTAACAAAAAATTGGAAATTGAGGGAATATCTATCAGTTGAGGAATGACTGAACAAATTGTTCTATATAAATGTGATGGAAGATTATTGTTTTATAACAAATAATGAGGGAATGGTCTTCAGAAAAGCTGGAACATGTTACATGATCATGTTACAGGAAGGATATTACCAGAAATAGAAGAACATTATATACACCAGCAACAAAATTGGGTGATGCTAAACCAAGATGGAATTGTTCATTTCAGCAGTACAATAAGCAAAGACAATTCTAAAAGACTTATGATGGAAAAATACCATACAAGTTCAAAGAAGGAGCAGAATTTAAATGGAAAACAAAGCATACTATCATCAACTATTAAAAGTTGTCTTATGTATTATGTCATTTTCCTCTCTATTATTTTTTCTCTATTTTCTCTTTATTGTTTTGATTTGATTCTTCTCTTACAACATAACTAATATGGACCCAACCTGGTTTTTAAGATTTTTTTAAACATCTGACATTTTATAATTTTATTTAAATGAAGTTCAATTTATTTTTCATCCAAATTGAATGTCTGTAAGCTTTTGAAAGTGGTAACAGGCACAAAAGTAACCAATGCATACAACTTGTTTGTTGAATCTTCATCCTTATTGCATTTCCTGGACAAATGCACTCCAATTTGGTGTGAAACATTCCTTATTCCTTTGGTCCCAACAGCTTTGTTGAGTCTGGTGTCAATGGGTATGTCTGGTGTTCCCATTTCCTTCATGAAAATATTTCAAATTTCCTTTAGAGACCAAGAAGCTCACTTTTTGAAGACTACACCATGAATCTTCTTGTGAATGTTGATGGCATATTCTCTGGTCACCACCTCATTGATGTCAGAATGTCCCTTCTTCTCTCCACTTTTCTTTGTGGGAACCATCTAAATAGACAGCAAAGATAATCTACAAGGGGGGTTAATGACAAATGAAACCCCACACTCTACTTTTCCCTCACCACTGCCTTGACCTCCCTCACCATCTATGGGCTAAGCTCTCTGAAAGCAGATGACAAATGGCTCCCTGCCGAGTTGTCACCAAGGTCTCCTCCTGCTCCCCTGGGTCAGGTCTGCATTGAGGCTTGTGATAGACTGGGCTCCCTTCTCATGCTGGTGTGACAGAGTTTTCCTGCTGACCTTCCAAGTTTTCATTGTCAATCCCTGGGCTGAGGGGTCTGGAAATTGCCAGTGCTGCCACAAACCCAGGTGCCTCCAGGGATCAAAGTACTCCAAGCTCTGTTCCTGGGTGACTAGATTTGGTTCATGGCGAGCTGTTGTACTGCACTGTGGACCTTTTCTGACCCTGGGGCAACAAATCCTTCTCTGGATCTTTCAAATGATCTTGGGTTGAAAAAATTGTTTCACTCAGGCTTTTATGGGTACTGCCATTCTAGAAATTGGTTAGAGTCATTTTTTTTCACTTTTTAACATTTATTTTACATTATTTATCGCTTTTTTCTCTTTTTTTCAGATTCTTCTTTCATATATAGGCAGAGAGAGTAAAATGTGGAACTCAAAATCTTACAAAAAGTTGAATGTTGTAAATTATCTTAAAAAGTAACTTGGGGAAAAAGCAATAAATTTTTTAATTTGTGTTGTGATACCATCAACCTGTCTCGGGTAGATCACATTATTTATCATAAGTTCATCATAGAAGTTACTTCCATATTTTTCCATAGTTGCTGTTGCTGATTGTAATTCCCTCCATCCATTCCTCCACACTACCATCTATTATATTTTCTCTCTCCTTTCACTTTGTCCCTCTTCAATACTGTTCTGGGGGCCAGCCAAGTGATGCAGTGGACAGAGCACTGGCCCTGGGGCTAAGAGGCCCTAAGCCTACATCCCACCCTAGAGACCCAGCATCCACCTGACCCTGTGGTCCCAGACAGGCCACCCAATCCCACCACCTTGCAAAAAGTAAAAACGAAAATGTGCTATATCTGACTATCCTTTCCTATGATCTACCCTCTCACCTATTACCCACACCCCCTCTCCCCTCCCCCTGCCCCCTTTTCTCTGATTTCTTCTAGATTTCTATACCCTCTTGAATGTGTATGCTGTTTTCTCTCTGAGCCGTTTCCAATGAGAATGAATTCTCCCTCATTCCCCCTCACATTTCCCCTCTGCTATATCATTGCAAAAGCTAACCCTTGCCTCTTTTACATGAAAGACCTTAGTTTATTCTCTTCCTTTCCTTTCTCCCAGTACATTTCCCTTTCACCCATTGATTCCATTTTTACAATATATTATACCTTTAAATTCAACTCTCTCCTATTCCTTGTCTACATATGCTCCTTCTAACTGCTCTAATAAATGAGAAGGTTAATCTGAGTATTATCAGTATCATCTTCCCATGCAGGAATAAACACATTAGAGTCATTATTTAAAGGTATTTGGAGTGTTTTGAGGCAGAGCTTTGGGGAGTCCTGATCTTTACTCCCCCAACTTGGCTCCGGCCCCCAATTATTTTTCTTAATTTTTTTTTCCTTTTCCATTTGGGCAATTCTAATTTTTAAGGAGTTGTTTCTTAAGACAATTGTATTTTTTCAACAAAGCTTTCATTTTATTTTTTCCAATTTTATGCAGACAGCTTTCAACATTCATCATTTTACAAGAATTTCAGTTCCCCATTTTCTAGCCACCTCTTTTTTTCCTTCTCCCTCCCTGCCCCTCTATGGCTATGAACAATCACAAATAGGTTATATAGGTACAATTGTGTTTAATAAATTTCTATATTGATTATCTTGTGAAAGATGAATTAGAAGTAAGGGGAGGAGGGGTTAAAGTGAGAAGGAAAAGAAAAAAACATAAAAGAAGTTTTAAAAGTGAACATAGTAGGGGCAGCTAGGTGGCACAGTGGACAGAGTACCAGCCCTGGAGTCAGGACTACCTGAGTTCAAATTCGGCCTCAGACACTTAATAATTACCTAGCTGTGTGACCTTGAGCAAGCCACTTAAGCCCCATTGCCTTGCAAAAAAAAACTAAAAAAAATTAACATAGTATATATGATTTTTGCTAAATTCAGATTCCATAGATTTTTCTCTGATTGTGGATTGTATTTTCCATAAGATGTCTCAGGATAGTTCTTGATCACTAAACTGCTCAGAGGATCTGTTTCCATTACAGTTGATCAACTCACAATGTGAGTATAAATGTGTATATTGTTCTGTTTCTACTCACTAAACTCAGTTCATGTAAGTCTTTCAAGGCTTTTCTAAAGTCTGACAGTTCATGATTTCTTACAGAACAATAGTACTTAATAACATTCATCTGTCACGATTTGTTCAGTCATTCTCAATTGACATTCCCGCAATTTCTAAGTTTGTGTCACTACAAAAAGAGCTGTTCTAAATATTTTTGTGCATGTGGGTCTTTTTTCTTTTCTTTTTCTATTATCTGTTTGGGAGTTAGGCCAAGTTGTGGTATTGCTAGATCAAATGCTATGCACAATTTGGTTGTCCTTTGGGAATAGTTTCAAATTGCTTTCCAGACTGGTTGGATCAGCTCACATCTCTACCAACATTATATTAGTGTCCCATTTTCCCACATCCTTTCCAACATTGATCATTTTCCTTTTTTGTCTTTTTATCCGATCTGATTGATACGACATGGCACCTCAGAGCTGTTTCCATTTGTATTTCTATGATCAATAATGATTTGAAGCATTTTTTCATATGACTATGGTTAGCATTAATTTGTTCATCTAAAAAGAACCTATTCATATTTTTGACCATTTAGCCATTGGAGAATAACTTATATTCTTATAAATTTGATTCAATGTTCTATATATTTTAGAAATGAGTTATTTATCAGAAAAACTAACTTGAAAATTGTTTCCTTCTAATTTTGATTGCATTGGTTTTATTTGCACAAAAACTTTTTAATTTAATGTATTAAAAATAATCCATTTTGTAATTTATAATGTTCTCTATGTCTTGTTTGGTCATAACCAATTCCCCTCTCAATAGATTTAACTGATATACTATTCCTTGTTCTCCTAATTGGCTTATGGTATCCCTTTTATATCTAAATCCTACCACCAATTTATTTTTCTTAAGATTTCTTTTTTAAGGGTGGCTAGGTGGTGCAGTGGATAAAGCACCGGCCCTGAAGTCAGGAGTACCTGTGTTCAAATCCGGTTTCAGACACTTAATAATTACCTAGCTGTGTGGCCATGGGCAAGCCACTTAACCCCATTTGCCTTGACAAAATCTAAAAAAAAAAAAAAAGATTTCTTTTTTGAAAGGTCTGTGTTTTCTATCATGATATGATTATTATAGAATTGTTTGCAAGACTACATATGTAAAACCTATATCAAATTACTTTCTTAATGGGGGATGGAAAAGGGGGAAGGTAGAGAATTTGATACTCAAAGTTTAAAAACTGAACATTAAAAGTTGCTTTTATGTATTACTAGGAAAAAATAATACTGGATAAAATTAAATAATTTTCTCATCTGCCATTTGCAAACAAACAAAAAATAACATGTCTCATGACCATGAGAGGTATATAATCTATATTTTCTAAGTTTTAAAAATGTGATCTTTGATATTAAGGTCATGTCTATATTTAGAATGTTACATGAACAATGATATAATGTGTGTCTAAGTATCATTTCTGCCAGATTTCTCTCTAGTTACCTACAGATTTTTATTAAATATTAAATTTAACTTTGAATTGACATGAGGAATACATTTTTTCTGTCATCCTGATGTGGGAAAAGAACAGAAGGAAAAAATATAGCATGAAGGTAGTGAGGAGCCAAAAGAATTATGAATGATGATTAGAAACTTAACACCTAGAATTTAACTGAAAAATTTAGTCAATGAGGTAGGAAGAGGATTGGAAGACTGCAGATATCCAAAAGTATTCATGAATATGAAGAATGACTAATCTGGTGATGGGGTCCGGTCCTAGGAAAATCATTTACTTGCTGTGTACCCCATTCAAGTCTAAAAATATAAGTTTCAGAAGCATTGGTTTGATCACCATGTTTCTTTATAGTTTAATGACTCACAGATCCCTTCCTATCTTTAACTCTGTCTCTGTCTCTCCCTTACATACATATATAAATACACACATAAATGTGATTTAATAGATAGATCCACATCTACATCAAAATTACTTTGGACGAATGGAATTTCCTTTTTTTTCATTTTATATTTTAAAAATAAATTATTAATTTAATTAGAATTTTTGTAATATTTGATTTAATGTTCTAAATATATCTTACTGTTACCTAATTTCTTACATTTATTTAATTTCCTTTCCCAATATTTTGTAATATTATTGATTAATCACTAATATTTTTGCTTCAATTAATAGTATTTAAAAGTTGAAGGGATACTTAGACGTTTTATAATAGATCAACAAAACACTACAATATCAGGGAGAAATGAACATGTATGTAGTCTCCATCTTAGAACCTCCAATAATAGGAAATTAGGAAAGATTGATTATGCAGTAGATAAAGCACTGGACTTGAAGTCAAGAATCCCTGAGTTTAAATCTAACCAGAAAATTGCTAGCTGTGTGAACCTGGGTAAGTAACATAACCCTAATTACTTTAATTTCCTCATCTATAAAATGATCTAGAGAAGGAAATGGAAAACTACTCTAGTATCTTTGCCAATAAAACTCCAATCAGAGTCATGAAATAGCCAAGATGACTAAACAAAAAAAAATGATAGAAAATTGACTTCTTTCCAACATGTTCTATTCCATTTTTATATGGGCTAATTACAGAGAATTTTTTTCATATATTAAACACAAATCTAGTTCCTTAAAATTCTGAATTCCCTTACATGGACCTATTTTCCTATTAAAAAAATATTAGAACCATATGGTTTTGATAATTACTACTTTGTGGTCTATTTTGGGATCTGAAATGTCATGCTTCATCATTTTTTTCTTAGTTAAATGAATATTCATGTTGTTTTTCCACATAATTTTTCTTAATTTGATCTAATTTGAAGAAATTGCCTTTCGGTATTTTGAACAGTTTTGCACTGTAAATATAAATAAATTGCAGAAGGACTGGCATCCTGCTGCAAATAAATGAACACTGGATTTGGAAGCCCATTTTCTGAGTTTGAATGCCAGCTGTGTCATTTACTGCCTGTGTGAACTAGAATCTGTCATTCAGTCCAAGCTATTTTATGGGTAAAACTTGATGATTTCCATAGTTTTTTTTTTCCCTCACAGTGAAGCTATAATCTGAACCTTTAGATTGTAAACTCCTTGAGAACAGGGACTGTCGTTTGACTCTTCTTGAATTCCAGAGTTTAATAGTTTATCTGGCACATAGTTGGGTACATCATCCAAGTTTATTGATTTGAATTAAATAAACCTGTAGTTCCTAGATACAAATACATTTTTTGCTATAACACTATATTTGTTCATCCTAGGAAATTATAAGGAGTATTACACCAACTGATTTTTTTTCCCTTCCTTCAATTGTGTAAAAATTGTTTAATAGCTGTCTTCAGTGTGTTTAGATTGGATCTACTTCTCTTAGTAATAATTTTTAATAATTCAAATTCTTCATTAAAAATACTGAAGATTTTTGAAAAATGGTAAAAACATCACTTCTACAAAATTCTTCACAGCAGCCCTGTTTGAGGTGGCAAAGAATTAGAATTTTAGTGAATGTCCTTCAATTGGGGAATGACTTAACAAACTGTGGTATATGTATGTCATGGAACACTATTGTTCTATTAGAAACCAGGAGGGATGGGAATTCAGGGAAGCCTGGATGGATTTACATGAACTGATGCTAAATGAGATGAGCAGAACCAGAAAAACATCATACATCCTAACAGCAACATAGGGGTGATGATCAACCTTGATGGACTTGCTCATTCCATCAGTGGAACAACCAGGGATAATTTTGTGCCATCTGCATTGGAGAATTCCATCTGTATCCAAAGAAAGAATTGTGGGGTTTGAACAAAGACCAAAGACTATTACCTTCAAATTAGAAAAAAAAAGTTATTTTATTATGTAATTTTGCTATCTCTCTTATACTTTATTTTTTTTCCTTAAAGATATGATTTCTCTCTCATCACATTCAAATGAGATCAATGTATACCATAGAAACAATGTAAAGCCTAACAGAATGCTTTCTGTGGGGGGGGGCAAGATTATGGGGGAAATTGTATAACTCAAAATAAATAAAATCTTTCTAAAAATTTTTTAAAATCCTGAAGAAAAAGTATTACACTAATCAATTATTCACTTTGTGACATCACACTTCCTTCAAAATTGTCCTTGTTTTGAGTAATATCATTGAGTAGCATCTTTTACTCCTCTTTATTCTCTTATCCTGACCTCAGGTCCCTACCCTCAACCTTATTCTTTCAAACTTTTGGTGCAAACTTGGCAGCAAGGAATCAAAAACTATTCAGAATCATGGGTTTATAATTGGAAGGATTTTAGAAGTCATTTAATCTAACCTACCCTCATTTCATGGAAGAGTACAATGAGGCATAAAGAGCCCCTTCCCAAGGCTAATAAACTATCATCAATTTAATGTGTTACATTTGGGCAGATCATTTAATCTTTCTAGGTTTCAATTTCCTTAATTATGAAATTGGAAGATTATATTTTTATCTCTTTTGATCATGTGTTTCTGAATTCAATATATAAGGTCCATTTTTGTTTTGTTTTAGTTTTTAATGTGTCGAGCAAAAATGGCAGATTTTTTTTCATCTACTGCAAACAAAAAGGCATATTTCCTAATGACTTCCTGGTAAATAAGTTTATCATCCTAGAAGAACTTACTCATCTATTCCTTTGGCTTATTACATAGAAACTAGCCTAGGTGATCCAAACTAGTCTAACTGGGATGCTTTCACAGAGACCCCTTAAAATAAAGGCTTCTCCCAAAGCTTTTATCACACAATTTACACAATTTATCAGTAGTGACAAAAGAATTAGGGTTTACCAGCTTGCCTGGCAAAAAGCCCCACCCCAGGCAATTTGCTCTCTTTATAGATAAGGCAGTCTTTTCATTTCTGATCTTGATGTAAGGCCTACAGATTGAAAAAAAGAGCTGAATGAAGCCATCTGTTTCTAAATTAATCTGGGAAACCAGTGACAGGTGAGTGCCATGTGGTTTTTAGATTATGTGGTCCCCAAGTTAAATGTAGGAGAGCCAAGTCCAGTATGTAACTTAAAAAAGCAACGAGTTGGGTTGGGAAAACGAAATTGTGGGAATGAATATAGGATTGGATATTCTCTCGTTCCCAAACAGGCTTAGGCAGACTACCTTTATCTAAATATTCTCAGAGAGTGACATTTTTTCAGAATGTCTTGACATCTATTTTAACAAGAGTATTAGTTGGGTTACATAAATTCAAACTTGTGGAGGGGTTTAATTTGTCAAATTTATTGATCCAGCAATTCCATGAAAAAGCAATTTTTGTTTCAGAATGTGTTTCCTAGGTTAAAATGCAACTTAATATAAGAATGAAAACTTTAATAAATTCAAGCTGCTCCAAAATAGAATTGTCTATCTTGAAGTTCTTACAAAGGGAGATGAAGTAGAGCAAGCATTTATTAAGAATCTACTATGTAAGATTTCTGGGGCAGAGCCAAGATGGCAGCAAGAAACTAACATGCTCCCAGAGCTTTTCCCTATCAAAGAAATGAAACCTCTGCATAGAGATTAAAGCTACAGATTCCATCAAAAAAAGAGAGAGAAGATCCAAAGAAGTTTTCAATGGTAGACATCATGGAGCATCTTTAGGGAAGGTCTATCTCTTTGGGGGAAAGGGAGAAGTAAGGCCAATTGAGCCTGGAGAAAGGGAAAGCCAGTGGGAAGGTTTAAGCCTCAGTGCAGTTCAGGTCCCAACAGCTTGACAACAGCATAGGTCTCAGCAGCTAGATAGCCAGCAGAGAGGGACTCAATCCCAAACAAAGTCTGAACCCTGGGAATACAGGGGCAAAAGACAGGACTGGGTTAGGAAAAACCACTGAATAGGCAGAACCTGGACATAAAGGAGGAAGTAAACCTCTGCAAAGGTAAGGCCTGTATTGTATATACAACATCTTGGCCAACAACAAGCCAGACCCCAGCTCCAGCATTAAAAAGCTTGGATCTATATGTGCCATACCCCAGGAGCAGAGCTAAAGCAACAAAAATAAACAAAAAAGCTAAAAGAGCACATTCTATAGAGAACTTATTTGCAGATGAAGTTGATAATGCCATGTCAGAAGAAGAAATCAGTAAAAAATTACTCACAGGGAAGTCTCAAGAGTCTATGAATTGGACTGAAATTCAAAAGCTTATAGTATAGCTTTAAAAGAATTTAAAAACAAGGAAGAGGGGAAGAAGGGAAATGGAAAAAAAGAAATGGAAATCTTGCAGGAAAATTATGAAAATTGACCAAAAGAATCAACTCCATTAAAAAGTAAAAATAACCAACTGGAAAAGAAAACACAAAAGTTAATTGAAGAAAATAAAACCCTAAAAATTACAATTGAACAAATAAAAACCAATGAAGCTACAATACTACAAGATTCCATCAAACATAATAAAAAGGCTGAAAAATTGAAGAAAATGTAAAGGACTTTTAGGAAAAACCAACAACCTGGAAAATAGATCCAGGAGAAATAATTCATGAATCATCAGAACACTAGAAAGCCTAGATAAAAAAAGAACCTGGAAAATATCTTGCAGGATATTATCAGGGAAAACTGATCAAATTTGCTAGAACAAGATGATAATATAGCCCTTATAATTATAAGATAATATAACAGAACCCCTCCAGAAAGTGACCCCAGGATAAAACCTCCAGGGGCTGTTATAGCCAAATTCCAGAACACTCAGATAAAGGAGGAAAAATCTGCAAGCAAAAAGGAAAGGATTTAAATACAAAAGATATACAGTCAGACTCACGTAGGACTTATCAGCCTCAACATTGAAGGATCAGAGGACCTGAGATACTATATATATATATATCTGAGAGGACAAAGCTCCTGGATTTACAACCAAGAATTTACTAGAATTCAGTATTTAATGTCAGGGGGAAAGATGGATGTTCAATGAAATAGAAGACTTCCAGACTTTCCTGACAAAGACCAGAACTGAACAGAGAATCCAACTGCAAAATTCACTACTCAAGATCTGCCTGAAAAGGTAATTGAAAAAAGGGAAGGACAAAGCAAAACAGAACAAATCTTAGCCAAGACCATCAGATTGTATAGAGCCCTAAAAGGAAAGATATAACACTTATAAATCTTGAGAAATGTACTTATCTTAGGGTAACTTAAGGGTCAAATATTATTGAAGAGATTAGACTTAGAGGATATGGGTATAGTTGAATCTTGTTTCTCCATTGAAGAGTTCCAAGATAACAGCCCTATGTTTGAGATGAAAAACCCTGATGAAAAACAGGGGTTTTACTCTAAACATAAATATCTCAGCTTCCTTTAATTTATTCTAGTTTCGCTTAGCACACAAAGCTTAGCACTTTCTCTGATGAGGATATACTAAATCAGGCAGCCCTGAGTCAGTGTCTTCCATAAATTATAAATAATTTTAAAGTTCTTAAGTGAGACATTAAGAGCATTCCATTATTTAGAGACCTTTCAGATTCTTATAATTAATCAAATCAGGTTTGGACTTAATCCATACTTAACAAGGGAGAAAATATGCATGAGGGAAAGGGTACAAATAGTTTATGAAATGATTTGACTTTGGATGATATTTTGGCTCATGAGAATTGTGTCCTTCAAAACCAATAGAAAAAGGAGTTAGGAAAAATGATTATAATTTGATGTAAGTAAAACTCTTGAAGGTGTATACTTTATTTAAAATTTCATTTACTTAAGGCAATGGTTTAAGTAACATGGCTAGGCAAGACATGACCAGGGACAGGTAGGTGGGCCGGTGGATAGAGCACCGACCCTGGAGTAAGGAAGAACTGAGTTAAAATCCAGAATCAGACACTTAATAATTACCTATCTGTGTGCCCTTGGGCAAGTGATTTAACACCATTGCCTTGCAAAAACAAAAACAAAGGGCAGCTAGGTGGCACAGGGGATAAAGCCCTGGCCCTGGAGTCAGTAGTACCTGGGTTCAAATCTGGTCTCAGATACAATAATTACCTAGTTGTGTGGCCTTGGGCAAGCCACTTAACCCAGTTTGCCTTGCAAAAACCTAAAAAAAATAAACTGAAAGTTAAATTTTAAAAGAAAAGTTAAAGGGGAAAAGGAGTAAAACTTTGGTGAGAAGGAATAAGAGAAAAAGAAAGAGAAAACTATAAATGGGGAAAGATAGTATGGAAAGAAATATAGAATTAGTAATATTAATTGTATATGTGAAGGGGATGAAGTGTCCCATAAAACAGATAGTATAATGGATTAAAAACCAGAATGCTACAGTATGTTGTTTATAAGAAACGCAATTTTTTTTTAAGCAGAGAGATACTCATAGGGTAAAGGTAAAAGGATGGAGCAAAATATATTATGCTTCACTTGAAGTAAAAAAAACAGAGGTAGAAATCTTGGTCTCAGATAAAGCAAAAGAAAAAATCAATCTCAATAAAAGGGATAAGGAAGGAAACAACAGATTCTTAAAAAGTTACTAGGTAATGAAATTATATCATTATTAAAAATGAATGCACCCCAAATACTAGAGGAAATATTGAGTGAATTACAAGGAGATATAGACAACACAGCTCTAATAATGGGGGACCTCAAATTCCTTCTCTTAGGAAAATCAATTAAATTAATAAGTAGAACCACAAAATTAAGAAGGAAATTAAGAAGGTAAATGCAGTATATGGTACCTATACCAAAACTGACCATGAATTAAGGCATAAAAATCATTTAATCAAATGCAGAAAGACAGAAATAATAAGTGTATACTTCTCAGACCATGATGCAATAAAAATTGCATATAATAAAGATATCAAGGAAAGAAAAATCAAACACTAATTGGAAACTAAAAATCATAATTTAAATAATGAGTGGATCAAACAAAAAATGATAGAAATGACCAATAATTATATCCAAGAAAATAATAGTAATGAGACAGCATAACAAAATTAATGGCATGCAGTCAAGGTAGTTTTATGGGAAATTTTATATAACTAAATATTTATATGAATAAAATACAGAGGGGGCGACTAGGTGGCGTAGTGGATAAAACACCAGCCCTGGGGTCAGGAGTACCTGGCTTCAAATCCTGTCTCAGACACTTAATAATTACCTAGCTATATGGCCTTGGACAAGCCACTTAACAACCATTTGCCTTGCAAAACAAAACCTAAAAGAAAGAATAAATTACAGAAAGATCAGTGAATTGGGTATGCAGTTAAAAATTCTAGAAAAAGAACAAATTAAAGATCCTCAATTAAATACCAAATCAGAAATTCTGAAAATCAAGAAAGAGATTAATAAATTCAAAAACAAGAAAATCATTGATCTAATAAATAAGAATAAGAGTTAGTTTTATGAAAAAGTCAATAAAATAGATAAGTCTTTGGTTAATCTGATTTTTAAAAAGAAAGAAGATAGCCAAATTACAAGTTTCAAAAATGAAAAGGGTGAACTATCAATGAGGAGAAAATTAAAGAGATAATTTGGAGCTACTTTCGCTTAACTGTATCCCAATAAATTTAATAACCTGAATGAATGGATGAGTACTTAGAATAATACAAACTGCCCATATTAATAGAAGAGTAAATAATATATATTTAATAACCCCATTTCAGAAAAAAGAAATTGAGTAAACTATCAATAAACTCCCTAAGAAAAAGTCTACAGGTCAATATGGATCTACCAGTGAATTCTATCAGACATTTAAGGAACAATTCATTCCTATTCTACATAAACTATTTCAAAAAATAGTAGAAGAAGGAATTCTGCAAAATTCCTTTTAAGACACCAACATGGTGCTGACACCTAATCCAGGAAGAATTAAAACAGAGAAAGAAATTTATAGATCTATCTCCCTAATGAACATTGATGCAAAAATCTTAAATAAAATTTTAACAATAAGATTACAAGGATTATTACTAGGATATTACTAATTATTATTACCCAGATAATACACCATCCTCAAGTAGGATTTATACTGATAGACAGGATGGTTCAAAATTAGAAAACATAACATAATTGAACATATCAATAGCAAAACTAATAGAAAGCATATGATAGTCTCAATAGTTGTAAAAAAAGCCTTTGATAAAATCCAACATCTATTCCAATTAAAAATGCTAGTAAATTTAGGATTAAATGGAGTTTTCCTTAAAGTAATAAATAATATCTATCTAAACCCATCAACAAATAATATATGTAATAGGGAAAAACAGAGCATTTCCAATAAGATCAGTGGTGATGCCCATTATCACCATTACTATTCAATATAGTTTAGAAATGTTAGCTGTAGCAATAAGAGAAAAAAAATAAAGGAATCAGAATTGGCAATGAGGAAGCAAAGCTTTCACTCTTTCTAGATAATATGATGGCATACCTGAAGAACCTGAGAAAATCATTTAGAAAACTCTTTGAAACAATTAACAAATTCAGCAAAGTATTGGGATATAAAATAAACCCACATAAGTCATCAGGCATAGAAAGAGAAATTCCATTTAAAGTTACTGTAAACAACATTAAATACTTAGGAATCTACCTCCCAAGACAAACTCAGAAACTGCATGAACACAATTATAAAGGACTTCTCATCTAAATAAAGTCAGATGTAAATAATTTTTAAAATGATAGTGTTCATGGTTAGGTCAAGCTAATATAATAAAAATGACAATTCTACCCAAATTAAATTACTTATTCAGTACCATACCAGTCACAATAAAAAATAATTATTTTGCTGAGCTAGAAAAAAATAGTAACAAAATTGAGATGGAGCAACAAGAGGTAAAGAATAGCAAGGGAAATGATAAAAAAGATGTAAAGGAAGATGGTCTAACTCTACCAGATAAAAAACAATACTATAAAGCAGCAGTCATGAAAACTGTCGTTTACTGGTCAAGAAATGGATCAGTGGATTAGGCTAGGGTCAAAAGAAACAGTAGTAAATGACAATAGCAATCTACTGTTTGACAAACCCAAAGAAAATAGCTTCTGGGATAAGAATTCACTATTTGACAACAATTGTTGGGAAAACTGTAAAATAATATGGCAAAAACCAGACATAGACCCACATCTCACACTCTATACCAAAATAAATTCAAAATGGGTACAGTATCTAGACATAAAGGGCAATACAATAGATAAATTAATAGACCAAGAAATTATCTATCTGATCTGTGAAAAGGGGAAAATTATGACCAAACAAGAAAAAGAGTACATTATAAACTGCAAAATGAATGATTTTGACTAAATTGGGGGTTAGGGTCTCAAAATCCCCCAAAGCCTTGGAAGTGTGGTAAATCAGTCATAGGTTGAGGAAATTAACAAACAAAAGAAAAAGAAGAATCTGAACCTAGAAAATTATTTTGGTCCCATGGAAGATTCAGAAAATGAAAAAAATTGAAACTTCTGTACCCAAAACCTCCAAGAGAAATAGAAAATGGGCTCCAGATATGGATGAGCTCAAAAAAGACTTTGAAAAACAATTAAGGGAAGTAGAGGAAAAACTCAGAAGAGAAATAAGAGCAGTGCAGATAAATCATGAAAACGAAATCAGTAGCTTGGTGAAAGAAATACAAACAATACTGAAGAAAATAATGTTAAAAACCAATTTAGGCCAAATGGAAAAAACAACACAAAAGGCAAATGAGGAGAAGAATGCCTTAAAAAGCAGAATTGTCCAGATGGAAAAGGAGATTAAAAAAGCTCTCTGAAGAAAATAACTCCTTCATATGCAAAATGGAACTAAAGGACACTGATGACTTTGTGAGAAATCAGGAAACAATGAAATTATTCCAAAAAAAAATTAGAAGAAAATGTGAAATATCTCTTTGGAAAAACAACTAACCTCAGAAACAGATCCAGAAGAGATTATTTAAAAATTGTCAGGCTACCTGAAGGTCAGGACCAGGATACCCAGACTTCATTTTTCAAGAAATAATACAGCAAAATTGCTGAGATCCTAGAAACAGAGAATAAAATACAAATTGAGGGAATTCACAAATCACTTCCTGAAAGAGATCCAAAATAATATATATATATATATATATTAATTATATTTTATAGCATTATATTATATCATATTATATCATGTCATGTCATATCATATCATATCATATATTATATTATATTATATTATATTATATTATATTATATTATATTATATTATATTATATTATATTATTATATCATAGCCAAATTCCAAAAGTCCCAACTCAAACAGAAAATATTAAAAGCTACCAGAAACAAACAATTCAATTACCATGGCTCTATAATCAGGATTACACAGGACCTGACAGCATCTATATTAAGGGCATGTAGGGTTTGAAATATGATATTCCAAAAGGCAAAAGAACCAAGATGACAGAGAAACAACCAGCAAAACTTAACATCCTCTTTTGGGGGAAAAGATGAACTTTCATTGAAACAGGAGACTTTCAAACTTTTCTATTGAAACAACCAGAGCTGAACAGACAGTTTAAACTCCAAGTACAGTTATAAGGTGAATCATAGAGAGAATGGACGAGAAACACTATGAGGAACTTAATGATAGTGAACTGTTTGTATTCCTGTATGGGAAGAAGATACTGATAACTCATATGAACTTTCTCATTTATAAGAGCAGTTAGAAGGAGCTTTTATAGATAAGGCACAGGAAGGAGCTGAATATAACAGTATAATATAGTAAAAAGACGGTGTCAATGGATGATAAAGGAAAGTACTAGGAGGAAGAGAAAAGATAGGAAGAAGAGGATAAGATATTTCACATGAATCAAGAAAAATCTTTTTCAATGGAGTGGAATGGGGGAAGTTAAGGCAGAATGAGTGAGCTTTCATTCTCACCAGAAATGGCTAAAAGAGGAAATAACATACCCACATAACAGGGTCTAGAAATCTATATTATCGTGGAGAAAAATGAGAGGAAAGGGATGGGATAAGGGGAAATGGGGAGAGGCAAGGCAGGAATGGGTGATAGAAGAGAGGGAAGATCATGGGAGAAGGTACTCAGATACCACACACTTCTGATCAGGGACAGGGTTAAAGGAAATAGAAAATAGAATAAATGAGAATGGGGAGGAATAGAGTGTGTGTGTGGTGGGGAATACAGTTAGTAATAGCAACTGTGGAAAAAATACTGAAGCAACTTCTTTGGTGTACTCATGATAAAGAAGTCAATTCATTCCAGAGACAGAGCCATTGAAATCTGAACCCAGACTGAAGTACATTTTTTTTTCTTTCTCACTATTCTTGAGGTTTCTCATCTTTTTTGGGTGGGAGGAAAGTTTATGTTTACTCTCACAGCAAGATTATTATAATAATATATAAAATAAATAATCCAACAAAGGCAGGAAGAAGTAACAACATAAAATACTTGGTAATCTATATCCCAAAACAAATCTAGAAAGTATATGATCACAATTATAAAACAGTTTTCACACACATAAAATAAGACCTAGTAATTGGAAAAATCTCACTTACTCATAGCTAGGCCAAGCAAATATCATAAAAATGACAATTCTATCTAAGTTAAATTACTTATTCAGTGTCATGACAATCAAAATACAAAAATATATATTATAGAAATAGAAATGATATTTTAACTGGAAGAATAAAACATCAAGACTATCATAGGAGTTAATGAAAAAATGAAAAGTATGTTGGCCAATCTGTACCAGATCTAAAACTATATTATAAGATAACAGTCATCCAAACTAGAATGGTAGATTACTGCAAATGACTAAGTTAAAAGGAAACAGTAGTAAATGACTATAATAATCCATTGATAAACTCAAAGACTCCAGTTTCTGGGCTAAGAACTCAATATATGACCAAAACTTCTGGGAAAACTGGAAAATGGCATGGCAAATACTAGGTATAGATTCACATCTCACACACACTTCCATGATAAGATTGAAATGGGCACATGATTTAAATTTAAAAGAATCAGCAAATTAGAACATGGAATAGATTATCTTTCAGATCCATGGAGGGGAGGAGTTTATGATAAAACAAGAGATAGAGAACATTATGAAATATAAAATGGATAATTTTGATTACATTAAATTGAAAAGGTTGTACATAAATAAATCCAATTCAACTAAGACTAGAAGGAATACAGAAATCTGGAAAACAACTTTTACAGGCAGTATTTCTAATGAAGAATTCATTTGTAAAATATATAGAAAACTGAGTCAAGAATACAATTCATTCCCTAATTTATAAGCAGTCAAAGGATTTGAACAGGAGTTTTCATTTGAAGAAAATAAAGATATCTATAGTCATATGGAAAAATGTTCTAATCAATGTATGCCATGGAAACAATGTAAAGACTAACAGAATGCCTTTTGTGAGGGTGGGGGAAGGGAAACAGGAATGGGGGAATTGTAAAACTCAAAATAAATAAAATCTTTCTTTAAAAAAAGCTCTACAATTTGGAAATATGCCCACAGGCAATATGATTGTGCTTATCCTTTTATCCAGCAAGATCACTACTGGGTTTATATCACAAGAAAAACAGAAAAAAAAGGAGAAAAGACCCACATGTACAAAAATATTCATAGCAGCTCTTTTTGTGGTGGCAAGAAATTCAAAATTGAGGTTATGCACATCATTTGGTGGAAAAGTTATACAAGTTATGGTATATGAATATGATGGAATACAATTGTTCTTTAAGAAATCATGAGGGGCGGCTAGGTAGCACAGTGGATAGATCACCGGTCCTGGAGTCAGGAGTACCTGAGTTCAAATCTGGCCTCAGACACATAATAATTACATAACTGTGTGGCCTTGGGCAAACCACTTAACCCCATTGCCTTGCAAGAAAAAAAAAGAAAAGAAATCATGAGCGAATGAACTTCAGAAAACCATGGAAAGACTTGCATGAATTGATGATGAGTGCAGTGAGCAGAACCAGAAGAATATGATGTATATTAACAGCAACACTGTGTGATGATCAACTATTTTGGATGCAGCTCCTCTCAACAGTTCAGAGAATAAGCCAATCCTGTGAGACTTGGTATGGAAAATGTCATCCATATCCAGAGAAAAACTATGGAAACTGAATGCAGACCAAAATATGCCATGTTCACATTTAAATTTTTCCTTTAAGATTTTTCTTTCTTCCTCAAGGTTTTTTTCCCCTTAGTTCTAGTTCTTTTTTCATAACATATGTAATATAGAAATATGGTCTACACAATTGTACAGGAACAACATAGCGGATTGTTTGCTACCATGGGGAGGGTAGAGAGGCAAATTAAAAAAAATGTGGAATTCAAAGACTTACAAAAGAATGAAAGTTGAAAACTCTTTACATATAATTGGAAAAAAATCTTTTTAAAGTTTAAAAATAAAATATATGCACATAAAAAGAAGCCACTATGATCAGGTACTTAATAAGTTCTTCATAAAATACATTTGAGAACACAGCCCTCAGTGCTTGACTCAGGGTAGTGCTTGATCAATACATTTCCATCCTTCCTCTCATTTGATCCCCATGATAAACCTTTAAAGTCAGTGCAGTCATTGCATTTAGTAATTGCCTAGGTTTATACACCTAGGAAGTGTCTTGGAGTGTATTTCAATTTGGGTCCTTTTCTACTAAGTCCCTGTACTCTAACCATAATTCCCCCAAACACTGGATGAACTCTAAGATTTTTTAGCTCAAAGGCTAACCATTGTTTTATTTGTGTGTGTGTGTATATGATTGTATGTTTGTGTGTGTGTGTGTGTGTATTAATGAAAGAGACAGAGAGAGAGAGAGAGAGAGAGAGAGAGAGAGAGAGAGAGAGAGAGAGAGAGAGAGACAGAGGCAGAGACAGAGATGGAGACAGAGACAACCAGACAGACAGAGATGGAGATGAAGACAAAGACAGAGAGACAAAGAAAGAGACATAGACAAAGATAGAGATCTGTTAAAGGCTGCTTTAGAAAGTGGAGACTTGGCTTCATGTAGAAGACACCTAATCCCCTAAGAATTCTTCCCCATCAATGATAAATGATCACAATTTCATGGTTAAAGCTTAATACTTTTAAGAAAAGTCTTTTTATATCAATTATCATATAACTCTGTAGTTAATAATTTAGAATTTAGCGTGAATGACAGATCTACAGCTTTTTAAAAAGATGTTTTTCATAATGAGATAGGAGAGAGAAAATGTGATTCTTGCAAATGGAGTGAAAAATGCTACCAAGGGATAGTGGGACTAGAATAAAGGAACTTTCAATTCCATTGCAGAAGTGAAAGGACATCAGTATCAGTAAAATCAAGGATCCTTTTCCTGCACTTCACAAATTTCCAAATGCTTCTTAGATTGAAGGAGGCCAATAAAATTAGATGGGAAAAATTTTGTCCTGAACAAAGTTCAAATAGAAGATGCATAATCTGTAGTGCTGGACTTCTTAACCCACCATCAATCAGCTTTGTAAAAATATTATTTTGTTAACTATATTTCAATGTAATTAATTTCTTTTGTAATCTTGTATATTTTTGATTTATACATTTAAGAAAGGTATTATTCTGAGGAGTACATAAGAATTTACCAGTCTGCCAAAATGGTCCGTGGCAAACAGAAATAGATTAAAATTCCCTGATCAACTCTAATCTGCCAGTTGACCAAGAATAGTCTTTATAAGTGAGATGTGTTGAAGCTATCACTTGTTAAATTTTCAGTGTTAACATTTACATCTTGGAAATCAGCAAATGCTACAAATCAATATCCAATTTATTGTTTTGTTGATTATTTGCATAAAAGAAAGAGATAGATAAAATGGTAAAATACAAATTAAATTTAAAATTAAAGCTTGTCTTTTCAGAGAGCTAATTATTAAACATTCACCAGCACACCCCTCTATATAACACCCCCATGACTGATTATTCAGCCACTTCCCAGAGACTTCTATGTCTAAGAATTATGAAAAGAGAACCACAATAAATAATGTCAGCAAGTAAATAAATGATCCAGAAAGAAAATTGATTGTGGTAAGAGTGATATTTATCAGATGACCAGTTCATGAGTTATGAAGAGAAGTTATGTAGCAAGCCCCAGGAATACTGAATGGAACCTCTGTGGGAAACTTATAGGAAGCCATGAATGAGTCTCATATGACAAGAAGGCATGTATGAATCACAATAGTTATCAATGAAGGAAATATATAAAGATCACAGATTCATTGATATATTGCATAAATGAAGTATCATTTCTTCTCACCCTAAAAAAGCCAAAAATAATCCATAATAATTTGTTAATAGTGTTTTATTAATAGTGTTTCAGATAAAGAAACTAAATTCTAATGAGTTTCAAAGACTAATACAGGGCCAATATTTGAACCTAGATCTTCTGACTCTGAATACTGAGTTCCAACAACCTCTACTATTTCACTAAATATTAGGTCAGGTTAGTAGTTTTTAATAGTTCCACTTTCAAATGCTCCTTGTTTCTAACATTCAGTGTTTGATTTAACAAGTGTAGAAAACAGAAAATGTAGAAACAGAAATAAGTGGGAATGAAGTTGGTTCTTTCCCAACTAACTTGACCTGCTCCCCAGATTTACTATGTTAAATGTCTAAATGCTGTGTTAGCATCCTTTTCCTCTATGGACATTGTTCAGGTCTTCTAGAATTGGAATTAAAGATTTATGGATGGAGTAGTTCATAGAATCACAAATTGTTAGAATGGTAGGGAACTTTAGAAGTAATATAGTTCAACTCATACATTGTCCAGACTAAATTAATATTGCCCAGATCATTGATAAAACCATCGTTAGCCATACAGCTAGTAAGTAGAACTGGCCCCCAGCACAAGTGTTATAGTGGGAAAAATGAATTTGAAGTAAAAGAACCTGGTTTAAATCTTTAGTTACTATGTACATAACTCTGTGTAAGTTAATGATATCCTTGGCTCCTAATTTTTTCATTTATAAAATTAATAAACTGGACTGGAATGGGGAAGAATACTGAGGCAGATGGGCAAATTAGATAACCATTGCAATAGTCCAAGGGAAAGGTAATAAAGAACTGAACTAGGGTGAAGGGTGTGTGAGTGGAAAATTAGATATATATAAAGAAGACATTGGATAGAAAGAGATTATAAAATTTGGCATCTGGTTGGCTAGGTGGGGTGAGCAAGAGTGAGAACTTGAGGATGACTTCAGTGTAGTGACTAGAAGAATAGTAATGCTCTCAAACAGTAATAGAAAAGATCAGGAGAGGGGAGAATTTTGGAAGAAAGATAATGACATATTGATAAGAGATATGTAAGGGATGTACAATAAATATATACAATAGAAATCTTGCAGATAATTGTTGATGCCATAACCCTCTGGGTGGTGGAAAGTCTAAGGTTGAGAGAGGGGATAAGGCATGTCATTTGCTGACACCAAGCTATTGTGGGCTTCTGACTCTAGAAAGCTAACAAAGAGAAATTTATACAATGAGTAAATGAAATGTAAGCTTTTCAGTTTTTCAAAGTGAAAATAATTCATTTATAATTTCTTACAAAAAGAAGTGCTCAATAAATATTTACCAGCAATTGACTAATCTATCTATTCTCTCCTTACTTTGGCCTTTTGGAATTCTTAGCTTCCTTCAAAGCTCAGCTCAAACCCATTCATGGGGACTAATAGCAGCCCTCCCCCAATTAACTCATACTAATTTTGTTGATTGATTTCTTGCACATATATTACACATATACGTAACATATATGTATATCTACATCTCCAGTATTTCTCACAATATCTTACATATTGTAGGTCTTTATTAATTGTTTTAATAGATGAGCTATTCAATTAATAATAATTTAATCATATAATAAATGATTGATTAGTTCAGATAACCTGGTTGTAGATATAAATTCAGCCCATATCTTGCCAATAGGAAAGATTACAGAAAAATGTTTTCAAAAGGGTTATTACTTGAAAGATTTTTGAAGCAACCAAATGTGAAAAGAGTATCCTCTCATTTTGAAGTATCCACCTTGTGAACTTACTATTATTCTGAGGATTTAAGTCTGCATATTATTTTTATACCTACCTCAACGTTTGTATGCTCTATGGAACAAAGGTTTATGTTCCAATGCTAAAGCTAATATTAAAAAAAATTCATCACCTTTTACTTCTTTCAGTTTGAGCAGAATATTGAAATATGACTTAGGAAATTATCCCCCCAATTCATTTTTAATAAAAGGTAGGAACTGGATGTGACTTTTTAATAACACCTACATATACATTTAACTTTTATATATATAATATATATATATATATTATATATATATATAAAGTAGAGTGTGAGCTTTAGGCACACTAATTAAGCTTTTCAAATAAAAACAATGAAATTTGTATTTTTTTGTGTTGCAGACTCCTTCAGGGTGCAGTAAGGGAACATTTTCATTTTTGGAGATTATAAAACTATTTCCCTTGTCCTTTTCTTATACTGCCTCCCATTTTTCCTCTTTAATATCATCACTATAATTATAGAATGAAATCCAGACCATAGTTAAGTTTATATGCCACTCTAGCTGATTCTCCTCCTACTTGCTACCTCTCATGTATTCATTACTAAATCTTTCTTCCACTTCTGTTTCTTTCATTTCTCACTTGATTTCCTCTATTCCTCTCCCTGATCTGCATGGTACCAGAAAGACAGGACTAATATGTGTTTGTTGTAACTTATTTTCCTGTATAATGTATAATTGATGGCAGATAAAGGAGTATAGAGAAGAAACTCATGAGGCTACTGGAATTTTACCAATTGCATTATTTTTTGGACCAGTTTGGAATTGAGAAGTAATAGGCCAATAGACTTAGCCAGGTTTGCGGGTTAATTCATTACTTACTACTCAGCTTTGGTGTCATGAAGTGAAAAGAACCCTAACTTAGGAGAGTGTAGATTCAAGTTTAAATCTTGGGTCTGTTACTTATACACAGTGTGAATTTGAATTTTCTTAACCTCTTCAAGATACTTATCTGTTAAATGAGAGATTAGGCTTTATAACCACCATGGCTCTATCCAGCTTTTTAACTATGATGCTCTGAAATTATATCACTTAATTACACCATCTGCTTTAACCCAATAGATTTTCTGTTGTATTTTTGTAGTCTTTTGAAGAAATAGATTTGCTTCAGATTAAGCAAAATTTAAGAAAAAACTATGTAAGCTTTCTTCTTTTCTAATTTTTAAATGACATACTAAAATTGTTACTAGAATTATGACATTATTCCTAGACTTTAAAAATCTCTTTAGAACTCATCCTGTTTCTGAAACCAACAGACGTATTTTCTGGGGATATAATTAAGAAGGAAATCTGACAGTATTTATCTTATCTTTAATAAAAGAGACTTGAATCGGGTGAACTTTAGTTTTCCTATACATTAGTTATGTTTTTAAATAAAAAAGTACAAGTTCTGGCATATTATTGCCTCCTTTTCCAGTCTTATTAAAGCATGCTCAGAGAAATCACTATTTGTACACCAAAACACACCTACCCCCACTTCATATTTAATAAGTACACAGAAAATGTACTTCCTGTAACTAGACAGTCCTTATCAAAAGGGGATTCTTGTTAGAGAAGCTATTCAGCAAAGTTAGGCACAGAGAAAACTTGGATGAGATGAGTTCCCGACTCAACTAAAAGCCAGTTTTCAAAATAATCATTTGTTTGTATTCACTTGGTTGTTATTTTAGGTTTGTTCTATGTATTCTATCCCCCATCCCCCAAGTCTCCTTTTCCCAATGTCTTCAAGGGAAAGGGGTAAAGATTTATCTGAGATTATGAAGAAGTCCCTGCTTAATGTCACTAATGAGTGTTGGGGGTAGAATCATTAAGAGGTGTTCATAGCAAGACTGAGTGGTTTTAGGAAAAGTGTTTACCCTGAAACTACATGACTATTGTTTTGGATTGATGAAGGAAAAAAAGGAACTTTTCAGCTTACCCTGGGTTATATAACCACTTTTTTATCATGTTATATAATTTCCATGCTAATAATCCAAATGTTATTTAAAAGTATCATGTGTTAAAGACATACCTAAGTGCATTTATTTTTGAACAATTTTCTCTCTAAGTAGATTAATGTTTGAACTAAAATGATGAAAATAATAAAAAAATGATTTTGGGAACTTTGGGTTATTATTGCTTGTTATTCATTCTCCAAAAGGAACATGACAAAAAAGAAGGTGATGCTATGACAGGTACATGAATTGTAATTGATTGAGGGGTTTCTGTGCTGTCAGCAGCTTCATTTTCTCCTCCAGAGCCATATGGGTCCAGTAGCCAGATATGAATCAGGACAACTGGAAACAGACCTAGATGCAAACAAATCCAGGGCAATTAGGTGGTACATTGGATAGAGCACTAGCCCTGAAGACCATAGGACCTAAGTTCAAATGCAGCCTCAGATGCCTGACACTTCAAATCTGGCAAGTTTTGATTACAACATAAAGTAGTGTGTCATTAATGTTTTTTCCAATTGACAAGAAAATTGGACTAGATCAGTAAGGTTCACAAATCAAAGAGTCTTTGAAGAGAGTTCAGGAAGTCTGTGATATTTGATGGGAAAATATTTACATCTTCAGTTTTCCTAAGTTCTAACTGGAAATTCATATTTTTTCAACTATGAACATAAGCTCCAAACCATAATTCTGATAAAGGATCTATAGGTGTTACAAGACTGCCAAAAAGTCTATGACAAAAGAAAAGTTAATACCTTCTAGACTACATGATCTTTAACAATGATTTCCTATGAACTATGTTTTAGGGCAACTCTAATTATAAACATTCATTCTCACAATAAGCTAGACTCTATCTCTATAATTTTGATGTACTGATCCTGATTAGGTCTACTGGAGACATCTTCAGACTTTCTGAAACATACATACATACATACATATATATATATGCATATATATATATATATATATATATATATATATATATCATTATAGTAAGACATCAAGTTAATTTAGCCAAGAACACTTTTTACTTTCGAACTTGTTGAATCTTTAACTGATTACTATTAAATGACATTCTTGATGTAGAGATTTCTGCTCCTCATTTAAGGAGTTTAAAGAACTTTGCAAATACTAATTCATTTTCACAATTCTGTACAGTTATTTCAAAAAGAGAAAGTTATAATCCTGAAACTACCTAGGGTGTTTGCAGGTGTGTGAGCAGAAGAACCACCTCAGCTGACAATAGGGAGAGTGATGACCTCAGTATACACCACCATTGATTGAAGACAAAAGTATTTAACAGCTTCAATCACTCCCTCCAGGTCAAGGGAGAAGGCCTTAATCAAGGTCACAGTCACTCCAGAAAGCGACCAGCACTCCCTACTGGCCAGTTGAAAATATTACACTTGGTGAGTAAAGGCTCTAGGGATCCCAACACCAAACCTCTGTGAACCAGCCCCTCCCCAACTCAAGGTCTTAGCAAAATGAAGAAAGGTCAACAGAAATGTGGATCCATAGAAAAATTCTTGGAAGGAAAAGACCCTAACTCAGAGAGACCTCGAACCTCTGAGGAGAAAACGATCTGGTCTCCAACACAGAAAGATTTCCTTGAAGAAATAAGAAAGGAATTTAAAAATGAATTTGAAAATTTGGGAAAAGAAAGCCAAGATAAGATTAACACCTTGCAAGAAGAAAAGAAATCATTGGAAAATACAATTGGACAAATACAAAATGGGAATAATTCTTTCAGATCCTCAATTGGGAAAATGCAAAAAGAAAAAACACTCTCTCAAAACCTCAATTGGTCAAATGTAAAGCTCTTTCAAAAATAGAATTAACCAATTGGAAAAGGAGTTCCAACAGATAAATGAAGAAAATTCCTCTCTGAAAAAAAGAATGGAGTTTGCAGAAACTAATGACTTCATGAGACAGCAAGAGCCTGTTAAACACAACCAAATAATAAAAAAAAGAAGAACATGCAAAATACATCATCAGCAAAACCACTGACCTCAAGAATAGATTGAGAAGGGACAATCTGAGAATTATTAGTCTTGAAAAATTGAAGAGGAAAAAAATCCTGGACTTAATATTACAGGAACTAGTGATGGAAAATTGCACTGATATCATGGAACCAGAGGGCAAAATAGTTATTGAAAGAATACATCGATCCCCTCTGGAAAGAGATCCTACAATGAAAACACCAAGGGATTCTGTGGCCAAATTTCAAAACTGTCAGATGAAAGAGAAAATCCTGCAAGCAGCGAGAAAGAAGCAATTTAAATCACAAGGAGCCACAGTAAGGATTGCACAGGACCTGAGTGTATCAACATTAAGGGAGTGAAGGGCCTGAAATAAGATATTCCAAAGAACAAGGGAGCTTGAATTGCAGCCAAGAATCTACTAGCCCGCAAAGCTGAGCCTTTTTTCAGGGGAATAGATGGACAGTTAATGAAATGGAAGAATTCCAAAAATTCCTGATGAAAAGACCAGAGTTAAATAGAATATTTGGACATCAAACAGGAGCTTCAAGAGACACATGAAAAAGTGAAAAAAGGAGGGTAAAGAAAAAACTGCTATCCAACAAGATGATTCTCATAACTCTTGAGAAGTGTAACTCTAACAGAGAGAATATACCTAGCCAGAAGTGATGGACACTCATGACTTATCCATGAGATTGCTATCCATGGGGATGAAACTGTATATAACCCTGCTTGGGAGAAAGACTCTAATATCTCTCAAGAATTGTAACTCTATTGGATAGAACATACTTAGCTAGAAGTGATAGATACTCAGAATTTTCTATGACTCAGAATGATTTAAAAATACTTCCTGCTTAAAAAAGGGGGAACAGGAGGAAGAAGGAGAGTGAATGGAATAAATCTCATTCCATTAAGATGTACGAAAGACCTATTGTAAGAGGGGATAAGAGGGGAATAGGTGAGAAACACCTGAATCTTTCTTTCATCGGACTTGACTTAAAGTTAACTTGCATACATACTCAGTTAATGCAAAAAAAAAACACCTTACCTTTCAACTATTAAAAGGGAAAAAAGGGATAAGGGGATGGAAACAGAGAGGGAGAGAGAAAAAGGGAAATTAGAAGGAAGGTAAGGGAAAATGGAAAAGGGAAAGGGGAAAGAAAGGGGAGGGGTGGATATAGAAGGGCAAACACACTGAAAGTGGTGGTATTCAGAAACAAGATCCTGGGGAATACAGAAAAAGGGAAAAGGGGGAGAAATAAAAACAGAGGGAAGATAGCTTGGAGGGCAATGAAGAGTTAGAAATTATAACAATGAATGTGAATGGGATGAACTCTCCCTTAAAAAGTAAATAAACAGCAGAGTGGATTAAAAACCAGAAACCTACAATATTCTGCCTACAAGAAACTCATTTCAAGTAGAGAGTATAGAGTGTAGAGTAAAGGTAAAAGGTTGGGGCAAATTATATTTTGCTTCAGTTGAAGTGAAAAAAAACAGGGGGAGAAATCCTCATCTCAGACAAGGCAGCTGCAAAAAAATAGTTAGCTTTAAAAGAAATAAGGAAGGAAACTATATGCTCCTAAAAGGTACCATAGATAATAAATTTCAATACTGAATGTTTACACCCAATGGGATTGCATCCAAATTCTTAGAGACGAAGCTGAAAGAACTACAGGAAGGCATAGACATCAAAACTCTACTAGGAGGGGCGGCTAGGTGGCATAGTGGATAAAGCACAGGCCCTAGAGTCAGGAGTACCTGGGTTCAAATCCAGCCTCAGAGGCTTAATAATTACCTAGCTGTGTGGCCTTGGGCAAGACACTTAACCCCATTTGCCTTGCAAAAACCTAAAAAGAAAACAAAACAAAACAAAGAACTCTACTAGTGGAAGACCCTCAAACTCCCACTCTCAGATTTAGATAAATCAAATCATAAAATAAACAAGAAAGATGTTAAGGAGGTAAATAGATTGTTAGAAAAAGAATATATAATAGATGTATGGAGGAAATTGAATGGGAATAGAAATGAATATACCTTTTTCTCTGCAGTACATTGAACTTACACAAAAATTGATCATTTACTAGAACATAAAAACCTAATGATAAACTGAAGAAAAGCAGAAATAATGAATACATCTTTCTCAGGTCACAATGCAATAAAAATCATTTGCAATATTGGGCCAGGGAGATATAGACTCAGAACTAATTGGAAACTGAATAACCTCATTTCAAAGAATGAGTGGATCAAACAACCAATCACAGGAAGAATTAATGATGTTATCCTAGATAATGAAAATAATGAAACAACATACCAAAACCTATGGGATTCACTCAATGTGGCTTTCAGGGGATATATTGTATCTTTAAATGCTTACATGAAAAAAATTAGAGAAAGAGGAAATCAAAGAAATAAACATGCAACTAAAAATTAGAGAAATAACAAATTAAACCGCCCCCAATTAAATACCAAATTCGAAATTCTAAAAATTAAAGAAGAAATTAACAAAATCCAAAGCCAAAAACCTATTAAATTAATAAATAAAACAAAGAGCTGGGGTTTTTTTTGAAAAAAAAAAAATTAAATTGCTAAAACTCTGGTCAATTTGATTTAAAAAAAAAGAAAGAACCAAAATGCTAGTATCAAAAATGCAAAAGGTGAACTCACCACCAATGAGGAGGAAATTAAAGTGATAATTTGGAATTATTTTGCCCAACTCTACGCCAATAAATTTGACAATATAAGTGAAATGAATTAATATTTACAAAAATATAAGTTGCCCAGGTTATATGAAGAGGTGATTAAATACCTAGACAACCCTATCTCAGAAAAAGAAATTCAACAAGCCATCATTTAACTCCCTAAGAAAAAAATCTCCAGGGCCTGATGGATTCACAACTGAATTCTACCAAACATTTAAAGAACAACTGATTCCAGTTCTATAAAATCCCTTTGGAAAAATGGGGGAAGACGGAACTCTGCCTAACTCTTTCTATGACACCAATATGGTGCTGATACCTAAGCCAGGAAGAGTTAAAACGGGAGAAAGAAAATTATAGACATATATTACTGATTAATATAGAAGCAAAAATCTTAAATAAAATATTAGCAAAATGATTACAACAAGTTATCACTAGGATAATACATTTTGACCAAGGAGCATTCATCCCAGGAATTCAGGGTTGGTTCAATATTAGTAAAACTGTTAGCTTAATTAATTATATCAGCAACAAACCTATCAGAAATTATATGATTGTATCAATAGAAGCTGAAAAAGGTTTTGACAAAATACAGCACCCATTCCTACTAAAGATGATAGCGAATGTAGGAGTAAATGGACTATTTCTTAGAATAATAAGCAATATCTATCTGAAACCATCAACAAGCATTATATTCAACAGGGAGAGGCTAGAGGCATTCCCAATAAGATCAAGGGTAAAACAAGGATACCCATTATCACCTGTACTATTCAACATTGCCTTAGAAATGTTAGCTTCAACAATTAGAGAAGAAAAAGAAATTGAGGGAATAAGAATTGGGAAAAAAGAGACAAAACCCTCACTCTTTGCAGATGACATGATGGTATACCTAGAGAATCACAAGAAATCATCCAAAAAACTACTGGAAACAATTAGCAATTTTAGCAAAGTTGCAGGTTATACAATAAACCCTCATAAATCCTCAACTTTTCTATACATGACTAGCAAGATACAGCAGGAAGAGCTAGAAAGAGAAATCCCATTCAAAGTAACCTCAGAAAATATAAAATACCTGGGAGACTATTTGCCAAGGCAGACTCAAAAATTTTTGAAACAATTATAAAACTCTTCTCACACAAATTAAATAAGATTTAAATAAATGGACAAACATCAACTGCTCATGGTGAGACTGAGCTAATATAACAAAAATGACAATTCTACCATAACTCAATTACCTGTTTAGTGCCCTACCAATCAAAATTCCAAGAAATTAGTTAACTGAGTTTTAAAAAGTTGCAAGTAAATTCACATGGAAAAATAAAAAATCAGGAATTTCCAGGGATTTAAAGAAAAAAAAGTGCAAAAGAAGGTGGCTTTGCCCTGTCTGATCTAAAACTATATTATAAAGCATCAGTCATCAATACTGTCTGGTATTAGCTAAGAAATAAAGTGGTGGATCAGCTAGGTGCAATAGCAGGAAACAACTATAGTAATCTGTTGTTTGATACCCAAAGAGTCCAGCTATTGGGATAAAAACTCTCTCTTCAATATAAACTACTGGGAAAATTGGAAGCTAGTTTGGAAAAACCTTTGATTAGACCAACACCCCATACCCTACACCAAGGTAAGGTCTAAATAGATACAGGATTTAGGCATAAAAAACAATATTATAAGCAAACTAGAAGACAAAGGACTCGTTTACCTGTTAGATCTATGGAAAGAGAAATAGTTTATGACTAAGGAAGAGATGGAGAACATCAGTAAAAACAAACTACATGATTTCAATTACATTAAATTAAAAAGCTTTTGCACAGACAAAACTACTGTAACCAAGATCAAAAGAAATGTAGTAAACTGAGAAACAATCTTTACAGCTAATGTTTCTGAGAAAGGACTCATTTCTAAAATATACAGAGAACTGAGTCAAATTTTTTTTAAAAAAATCATCCCTCAATTTACAAATGGTCAAAGGATATGCAAAGGCAATTTACAGGTGAGAAAATCAAAACAATCCATAATCATATGAAAAATGGCTCTAAATCATTGCTTATTAGAAAAATTCAAATTAAAGCTTCTCTGAGGTATCACCTCACACCTCTCAGACAGGCCACTAGGACCAGAAAGGTTACTGATCATTGTTGGAAGGGTTATGGGAAATCCAGGACACTATTACATTGTTGGTGGAGCTGTGAACTCATCCAATCTTTCTGGAGAGAAGTTTGTTACTATGCCCAAAGGGCAACAAAAATGTGCATACCTTTTGATCCAGTAATACCACTATTGGATCTATACACTGAAGAGATGATGAAAAAGGGTAAAAAACATCACTTGTACAAAAATATTCATAGCAGCCCTGTTTGTGGTGGCAAAGACTTGGAAATCAAGAAAATGTCCTTCAATTGGGGAATGGCTTAGCAAACCGTGGTATATGTATGGAACACTATTGTTCTATTAGAAACCAGGAGGGATGGGAATTCAGGGAAGCCTGGAGGGATGTGCATGAACTGTTTCTGAGTGAGATGAGCAGAACCAGAAAAAGACTGTACACCCTAACAGCAACATGTAGGCAATGATCAACCTTGATGGACTCACTCATTCCATCAGTGAAACAATCAGGGACAATTTGGGGCTCTCTGCAATGGAGAATACCATCTGTATCCAGAGAAAGAACTGTGGAGTTTAAACAAAGGCTGAGGACTATTACATTTAATTTAGGGGAAAAAAAAACACTGATATCTCATTGTCTGGTTTTGCTACCTCTCATACCTTGTGTTTGTTCCTTAAGGATATGCTTTCTCTCTCATCACATTCAATTTGGATCAATGTATACCATGGAAATAATGTAAAGACTGGCAAATTTCCTTCTGTGATGGGGGTGGAGGTAGGGAAGTAAGATTAGGGGGAAAATTGTAAAACTCCAAATAAATAAAATCTTTTTAAAAAGAATGAATAAAAAAGAAAATAAAGGTACATACAGAAGGTTAAATGATAACCCCTAATCACACACAGTGAGCAAATTAGTAGGACTAGGATATGAACCCAGGTTCTCTGATCATAAATGCATTTTCCCCATTTTACTTTATTTTTCCAGACTGGCTTTATGGAGATGATTGATCTTTATATTTGGTAATGAACTGGAGCTGATGGAATTTGAACTGAATCTTGAAGGATAAGTCATAAATTCCTATGTCCTGAAGCAGACATTATAGGGCAACTAGGTGGGACTGGGGATAGCACACCAGTCCTGGAGCCAGGAGGACCTGAGTTCAAATACAGCCTCAGGTATTAAGTAACTGGGTGATCTTGAAGAAGTCATTTAACCCTGATTGCCTCACATCCAGGACCATCTCCATTCTTCCTGATTAATATCTGGTCACTGGTCTCAGATGACTCTGGAGGAGAAAGTCAGGCTGGTGACTTAGCACAATATCCCCTCACTCAAGTCTAATTCATGTTCTTGTCATGGTTTCACCTCCCTGTTATTATGATCTCCTTTGAGAAAAGAGCATCATCATGCACTGAAGAAAGAGAAAGGAAATGAAGGAAGAGGAAAGAGAACCTTGGAAATGAAAACTTGTGGGCCATTGACTTAGAGTATCATGAAAAAACCATTCTAAATCAATACACTGATTTAAAACCTTTATTTGAAAGGAAGTCAAAACAGAAAAATATAAATTCTACACACACACACACACACACACACACACACACACACAGGTGCACACAAACGAGTTTTCTAATCAATGGCCATTACCCTAAATCAAGAATTGCAATTAGCCAATCTCATATCCTGCCTTATCTAAGATGTGTTTACTTGCTTGAATAAAAATGATCACTTCAGCTAAGCCACATAAAGCATTCATTAGTTTTGCCTATTTGTGTAAATGTCTGATCTGGAGTATTCTTAAGTTGCCTGATATGGAGATAGAGGAAATACCATAATAACATATTTGAGGCATCACAGAGTTCACATGGATGTCATAAACAATTAATCCAAATCACAACTGAACAAAAGTAATGTCTATACAAATTACCTGACCAGGGGATTATGATCCTATTTGGACCCCTCTAGGAAAGGGAAACCCAATTACCTAAGGAAGCTCAAGTGATTCCATTTTTTGATAGATCCATTTATTAAGGTTATGTTCTTTTTGTGTATGTGTGTGTTTGTGTGTGTTTAATGGGAAAGAGTTAAAATCTGCTCATATCCATTGTTCTTTATTCTGCCTTCTAGGGCCAAGCAGAATAGGTTTAGTTACTGGAAAAAATAAAAGATAAAATTCACATGATCACCACTGAATATTATAAAGCAATTATGCATTCATCAAAGCAAGAGCCTAGGAAAAGTCTGTCAAAATGGAGAATCAAACAGTAGTGTCAGGCAGATGAACCAGAGGACAAGGCGGGGGGGGGGGGGATTCAGGCCTTAAAAAAAAAATCAGTGGCTGAAAGCTATTAAGTTCACTCTTCTAGTTCAAAGGGACTGGAAACGGCAATTTGTCAGGCAACTGTTGTCACTCTAGATGCCCACAGTGTGTCTCTTTGAAGCCCTTGATTGTCTACAGAAGGTCCTGGCAAGTCTTTCTCTTCTAAGGTCAGTATTTCCTCACTTTAGCACATTTCTGTCACAGTAATTGCGACTCTTCCTAATTCAATCAACAAAAGTGCTTTTCTTCAGACTCCAAGTTGAAGTGATGTCCATATGTTTTGACTCTGTCTACACAATCCATTTGATTACTCTATTGCTTCAGATGGTCTGAAGTTCTGGCAGCATCTACAGAGAGAGAGAGAGAGAGAGAGAGAGAGACAGAGACAGAGACAGAGACAGAGACAGAGACAGAGACAGAGACTGACAGAGAGAAGCATACAGAGAGTGACAGGGACAAAAACAGATAAAGAAAGAAGTAGAGACAGAAGCAGGGAAACAGAGTAACAGAGAGACATAGACAGAAAGAGACACAGAGAAACAAAGACAGAGCCAGCCAGTCAGATACAAAGACAAAGACACAGAGAGACAAACAGTAATGGAAGGAGGAACAGGAAGACAGAGGCAGAGATACAGAGAAAGAGATAAAGAACAATAAAAAGAGACAGAAAAAAGCAGAGAGAGAGATAGAACAAAGAGATAGAGTGGTGAAGATGAAGCACAAATGGGAAGAGGAAGACAGAACACACAAAGAGACCCAGAAACAGAGACATGACAGTCAGAAGAGATAGAGATGGAGAGGTAGAAGCAGAGTAGAAAAAGAGAAAGAATTAAAGTGATGCAGAAAAACATCAGAGAGAAAAAGACAAAGACAGATTAAAAATAATGAAAGCAGACAAGAGAGACAAAAAAGAAGAGGAGAAAGAGTGAAGCTAAAGAGAGATGGAAAGAGTAGTGAGGAGGAAGGATGAGAGACATATGGCAGAGAGAGCATGTCAAAATGTCTACCAGGTCAAAATATCTACCAGGGGCTGTCAGTTTAAGAACTATAAATTTTGATGCCAGGGTAGCCAGGAGAAGCAAAAATTCAGATTTTTTTTATCAAATTATATTCCACTATCAAGCAGAGATGGATCATTATTTCTAGATGACTTTCCATCTTATAAAGGACTTTCCCCACAAGTTGTTAGGCATTTTAAGTATTGTTATCCCTATTTTAAAGATGAAAAAACTGAGGCTTAGAGCAATTAATTGCCCTGAGTCTCTCTATTAAATATTGTAGGATAGATTTGAACTCAAATATATCTTCACTCTATGTAGTCTTTCAATAATAATTTGCAAAACAAATTATTTTACATTTGTCCATGAACATTAAGTAGATTATATAGAAATTGTTCCATTATGAGACTGTGCCTTCTTATAATAATATCTGATATACTCATAGAATTGTTGTCTGTGAAGTCATTTATATACATCAAGTGAGCCACTCAACAGCTCTATGAAACTGGAACTGCAGGTTGATTCTCACTGTCTCTACATGTGAGGAAACTGAGGATGAAAATGTTAAGTTGCAATTCATCAACAACTAATCAGGGTTCAACCTAGTTAGGAGGTACCATATATAGAGCACTGGTCTAGGTGTCAGGAGGCTAGGAGTTCAAATTCAGTCTCAGACACTTCATACCTACTAGTTGTATGACCTTAGGCAAGTCACTTCACCCTGATTGCCTCACATCCAAGGCCATCTCCAGTCGTCCTGATTTATATCTGACCATTGGACCCAGATGACCATGGAGGAGAAATTGAAGCTGGTGACTTAGCACAGCTCCCCTCCACTCAAATCCAATTCATGTACTTGTCATGGTATCACCTTCCTGATGTTGTGGTCTTATTCCAGAACAAAGGACAAACATCCACATGATGAAACCTAGTTCATTCAAACCATCCCAGCACTCCTCAACAAACCAGAATTCTGGTTACAGTAATTTAGTAACCTAGTAGCCTAAGAGGGCTATACCATGTCCTCATTACAGCTATTGCTTCAGTTTTAGCCCTAGCATTGTGCTGACTATTGCTGTTACTGCTACTGCCAACCAGCAAATCAAGTCAAAGAGTTATCTTATTCTTCTGAGTGTTAAGGAGACCTGTTCAAGCTATACAAATGCCCAGTGTAGGATAACCTGGATATAATCAAAAGAACTTAAATGTCATTTTTTTAAAAAATAAAGAAATTTGGGAAGGACATGCCCACCTAGTGAGCCACTTTGTATGGCCTTAAAAGACATATCTATTAGTTCAAATCTGCAAGTCCTTTCTTTCTATCCAAGCCATTTGGGTCAATCATCTCAATAAGCAAGGACATACTGAAAAATGACTTGTAATCACTTTAGACCAAAAAGAAGCCAATTTAAGAATCCATGGAATTCCAAAAGCTAAGCAAAAGGAGAACTCACAGAAGAAGGGAGGATGTAGGGCTGATAGCAAAGATGTCGGTCAGAGAAGCTCAAAGGACGAGTGAGGTGGGCCTCATTTGAACAGCTGTGTACCAGATGCCATTGCCTTGTAGCCTCTGGGGATACATTTATAGCAAGCAACCAAAGAAAGGATATGGTAGAAAGAATATGGAGACATATTTTCCCTGTTACATACATATGACTTGGGCTGGAGGAGGGGAGGTGGGAGAATAGGATGGAACAAGAGAAGAAGGGAAAATGTAAAGAAAGTGAGGTGGGAAATATCTCAAGCCCTTCAAACAACAGAAATAACATGAGTAGTACTTTCCTGTGGGCACCCTCCTGTGTAGAAGGGATCAGTTGACATGTGCACTTTGGAATCCCTACCACAGGGTGATCATTAGTTAAAACATACTGGGACACTTGAACTCTGAGAGCTATCACAGAGGTGTCTTTTGGAAAGAGGAGTTTGCTGAGGACACTGTCCCATAGCTTATATAAATATTACTTTTCCCCCCATTAACAGAGAGCTGTCAGTTACCTCAGTTAGTCAATAAGCACTTAGTAGAACTCACTCTTTTTCCAAGGTCCACTCTAAGTGTTGAAGTATAGACAAAAACAGAGTTTTCCCTGCCTTACTTTGCACGAATATCTTAACTCAAGAGCAGAGAATGCCTCATTTGATATCAAAAGAAACTGTACTTTATAATCTGAAAAGACATTCAGAAGCATAATTCAGTTGCCACCATTCTCAGTGATCTTAATTCATATTAGAAAATATTGGTTTGATATGATTTCCCTAGAAATATGGCAGAGGACCAATTCAAAGGTTTTTAGTGGAATTTTTTATTTTTTTTTCAGTGTCCATACATGTGTGCATACTAAATATTTCACTATTGTATATGTCTCAAAAATGGAGAAATAACTACACTCATCTGAAACTGGAAGTGCTGTCTATAGTGAGATAATATAGTGCATGTGTATATGTCATATGTCATTGTTTCATATTTATTCATCAGTATGCACAAGGAGACATCTTTCACAGCTATAACGACTTCACAGTTGGGAGAGATTCCTACCTTTGGCTGAAGTATAATTCTGGAAGGATCACAAGGGGACATATGTATCCTGGAATGATATAGTCACACAGACGAAGCAGAATTCATACATACATACATACATACATATATATATATATATATGTATATATATATGTGTATATATATATATATACACACACACATATGTGTGTGTGTGTGTGTGTATAAAACACATTGCAGGATTTTTTGTTGTAAAAATAATTAAAAACCAAGTGAGTGAATGTAAATTGAAAAATGACCAAAATCTCTATTATATGAGTACAATGGCATATTATTATACCATAAATGAGACATAAAGTGGAATCAGAGAAACTAAAAGAAACTAATTTGAACTAATTAAGAGGGAAATGAATAGGACCTAAAAAACAATTTACATGATAACCACAATACCATAGGGGGAAACAAGTTTGAAAGTTTATAGGACCCTAATCATCACTGCCTATGACTTAAGAGAATTGATAATATAGCATATTACCCATCTCTTGGTCAGAAAGAAATGGATTAGAAATGCAGAATGAGACATAAATTTTGAGACATAATCAATGTATTGACTTGATTTCTTGATTGTGAATATTTGTTACAAACGTGAACCTGGGAAAGAGGTGTTGTATTGAATTAGTGGAAGGTAGTTAAAGGAAGGAAAAAAGAGTATCATTAAAATATTAGAATTATAGAGAACCAAAAAGTACAAAAAGAGACAAAAAAGGCAATTTTGTAACTTCCATGTAAATGTGTGTGTATGTCTGTGTGTGTGTGTGTTTATGTGTATGCTTAAAAGACTAAACATGGGATGGCTAGGTGGCACAGTGGATAGAGCACTGGCCCTGGAGTCAGGAGTACTTGAGTTCAAATCTGGCCTCAGACATTTAATAATTACCTAGCTGTGTGGCTCTGGGCAGGCCACTTAACCTCATTGCCTTGCAAAAACTAAAAACATAAAAGTTCATATGAGAAAAAAAGCACAACTCTTATAGTATATTTTATTTCATAAAACAAATGAGTCTGTAATTCTTCAGGATTTTTGCAATTGTATTAACTGTATATTTAAAGTTAATGGCTTACCTAAGTGTCATGTGTCTGTTTGTGTGTGTGTGTGTGTGTGTGTGTGTGTGTGTGTGTGTGCGTGTGTGTACCTCAAAGAGGAATATTTTGCTTATATTTCCTCCACAATACACAGGACTCCAGTGTCCAAAATTATGTTTTTTTCTTTTTCTGGGGGGGGGAGTAGAGTAAAAATTGAATTTCCCTTTATTTATATAAAGGAGCATTAACTCAAATAGACTGGTGCTCCAGGAGGATGCTAGTATATAATATGAAAGAAACAGCAGGAAAGGTTGTGGTCCAAAGGGAAAAGCTCACTTCTTGGACTGGCTGCTAGCACAGGATGGGTCCAAACAAATATGGAAGAGACTGTTACCTAAAAAAAATAAACAAAAGAAAAACAAAACAAAAAAACTGACCAGAGTCAAGATAGGGCCAAGACCACACATATACTTGCCCCATTCTCACTTTCAACAGGATCCACCTATAGCTTGGGATAGTGGAAGAAGGGCAGCCATACATAGTTCTATTTCTGTATTCTCATCCACCCACCTTCAGACATACAGAAAGTCAGAGAAGCTCCTAAGGTTCTAGAATCTAACACTGAGTGTTGATATTTGTAGACTTTGGAGATTCCTTATTGAAATAGGATGTCCTCTATTCTGTTTCAGCTCTGCATGGACAAAGTCCTTAGTTTGGCATTATTCTAAGTAATCTTCTCCTGCTCTGGGTCCTGGAGAATGAAAATAGAGGGGGAATAGGTAGAGGCAACTTAATAGTTATGGAGCAGGGGACTGGGCTGCCCCCTCACTAGGGCCAGGTCATTCCCTGCACTTTTTTTTCTCAGTAGTCAGGGGTCTCCTGAGAGGCATAAACCATGTATAGGAAGCTGTCTTTATCCTTCTCCTGCTCATAGATCTCTGAGATGGGTGTGGAGACACTCATGGTGTGCTAGTTCACCAGCAGGAAGAAGACACCAGTGGGGTTGTTGGATTCTTTGGTAGATGGTCCTTACTAATTCACTCAAGCTGACATGGTCAGGGACAAGACATTTAGAGACAAGTAGCTGTTTTTCCCTCTGCATCATTCAAGGATCATGCAGATTTTGCTGGGATGCTGCTCACTTATCTATTGTACTCTCTTGCATGTGTTGGTGAACTTCCTACTCCTTGAAGAACTGGTCAGAGGGAATCTCATCAGTGTCCTTGGTCAGGCAGGAGTAGGTTGGGGTGAGAAGTTCAGGATCAGAGACCCACGTGTTACTTCTGCATCTCTGGGCTCTCTCAGACTCTCTTAACTTGTTCTGGCTCTCAAACACCCAAAGTTATCCTTTAATAAGTGAATGTATTGCTCTTACTCAAAAGCCTCGTTTCTTTCTTATTATTTTTTATTTTTTTTAAAAATTTTATGTATTTTGAGTTTTACACTTTTTTCCCCTAATCATACTTCCCTCCCCCCACCCCCCCAGAAGGCAATTTGCCAGTCTTTACATTGTTTCCATGGTATACATTGATCCAAATTGAATGTGATAAGAGAGAAAGCATATCCTTAAGGCAGAAACATAAACTATAAGAGATAGCAAGATCAGATAATAAGATATCAGTCTTTTTTTTCTAAATTAAATGTAATAGTCCTTGGTCTTTGTTCAAACTGAACAGTTCTCTCTCTCTGGATATGGATGGCATTTTCCATCACAGACAGTCCCAAATTGTCCCTGGTTGTTGCACTAAGGAATGAGCAAGTCCATCAAGGTTGATCAAAACCCCCATGTTGCTGTTAGGGTGTACAGTGCTTTTCTGGTTCTGCTCATCTCACTCAGCATCAGTTCATGCAAATCCCTCCAGGCTTCCCAAAATTCCCATCCCTCCTGGTTTCTAACAGAACAACAGTGTTCCATGACATACATATACCACAGTTTATTAAGCTATTCCCCAATTGAAGGACATTTATTGATTTCCAACATGGCTGCTATGACTATTTTTGTACAAGTGATTTTTTTACCCTTTTTCATCATCTCTTCAGGGTATAGACCAGACCCAGTAGTGGTATTGCTGGATCAAAGGGTATGCTCATTTTTTTTGCCTTTTGGGCGTAGTTACAAATTTCTCTCCAGAAAAGTTAAATGAGCTCACAGCTCCACCAACAGTGCAATAGTGTCCCAGATTTTCCACAACCCTTCCAACAACGATCATTATTCTTTCTGGTCAGATTGGCGAGTCTGAGAGGTGTGAGGTGGTACCTTAGAGAAGCTTTAATTTGCATTTGTCTAATAAGTAATGATTTAGAGCAATTTTTCATATGACTATGGATTGCTTTGATCTCCTCATCTGTAAATTGCCTCAAAGGCCTAGTTTCATGGAGGAAATGGAAGCAATAGCTTAACCCTAGATATGATTATAATAATAGGAATTTCTGTTACTCTGCTGTGACAGGCTGTTAGGGGTACAGTTTTGGAAATTTGGAAATTTCATTTGGAAATTTCAGTACCTCTCCAATCATTGCTTTTGGTACTTTGTAACTCATAGCAGATTCACTTATATTTACAAACAATACAATTTGTCTCATATATGACGATTCCCATGTTTCATTTTTAATCACAATTAAATGATAAAGTCAATGGATGTTTCTTGCTGACTTCACTATGTCTTCGAATAAGAATCTGGTCTTCTAAAAGTGAGGAGAAATCAATGTAGGAGAAACAATGACCCACTTGCATCTGGAGACTTTGGTCACTATAACTGGCTCTGAGTCGTTTCATTTAACTTCTTGAGGCCCCAAAGGCTTTTTATTTGCTATTTAATAAGGACATGCTACTGTAAGATTTTAAAGATTTTTCTGATTTTATGTTTCCAACATTTTATTAATATTCTAATAACAGAGAAGTAAAAGAGAAGCCACTATACTATCTTGATTGAAGTTTCCAAAAGATACGTGTTTTTAATGGTGTAAAGAGCAGGTAAGTCCCTTCATAAGAAGCAGCTTTCCTGTTGCCAAAGCATTGTCTGTGGGTCCCTGATATTTCCCCCAGATTTTTAAGAATTTGCCAAGTAATTGCTCAGGCACATCTGGTATCCAACTGGTTTTCTATGATTTTGTGAATTCTGGGTTCCTATTTTAGACCAGGTGAAGAAAGGCCCTGACAAACACAGATCAAAAGACTCTAAGTGGTGGTTACACGCCCTGTTGTCCCCCAGGCTCTGCTTGCCAATTTGATCTGGCCTTCCCTATCATATTAAACTAGATGAGAACATCCCACTTATTTCTTATTCAAGACCATCAGAGATACCAAGAGATATTTCTTGAGCTGATGCTCCACTCTATTGAAAAAGTCAACTCCAGATGAGCCTTTCCTTTCCTCCAAATGGGTCCATATGGAATTAGCTCAAAGTGAAAATAAATTGAAACTTACAGTTCATATCATTTGAGAAATCATTTGCTGAAAATTTTGTCTTGCTTTGGAATAGACCCATATAAACAAGAAATCTGAATGATCAAATTGAAACTCTCATCTTTTTCATCTTTTCCCCTAATCCCACATAGACTTACCTTGGAGGGTAAATTTGAATACAATTTCCTCTCCAAAGACACTTTTTAATCTGTGGTCTTAAAAAAAATCTTGGTAAATGTTATGTTTCAAATAGAGTTCTAGGAAGTTTATTGGATCGAAAAACTCAATATGAGTCAAAGATATAAGTCAAAAAGCTAAGGACATCATTTTAGTCTTCATTGACGTGGTCAAGGTCAATAATCACAAATATGCATGCTACCTTACTGAGAACACATTTGAAGCATTGAATTTATGTGTGTTCTTTTTTACCTCAATTTAGGAAGGATACTTATAAACTGGAAAGATTCCGAAGAAGGATTAAAGTGCCTGGGATCTATGCCATAATTGAAATTTAGAGAAGATCGGCCAAATAATGAGGACTGGCTATGGAATCTAAAAAGATGTGATGTTTAAAACGGATAAGATTTGCTCTCCTTGACCCCAGAGAACAAAACAAGAAAGCAAACAAGTAAAAGATACAAAGATGTAAATTAAGTCCTCTATCAAGGAAAGACATCCTAAGAGCTAAAAACATTTGAAAGTTTAATAGACTGCCTAAGGAAACAGTAAGTCACTGAAGGTCTTTGAGTAAAAACTGGATCACCGCTTTTTTGGCATGTTGTAGAGGAGGTTGCTGATTATCTATTTGTTTTTTTGGGGGGGGGGTTGGCAAGACAATGGGGTTAAGTGACTTGCCCAAGGACACACAGCTAGGTAATTATTACGCATCTCAAGTCCCCCTGACTAGAGAGTTGATGATCTATCCACTGTGCAATCTAGCTGCTCCAGTGTTGCTTATATATATTAATTGGTCCAAATGATAAGTAAGGTTCATTCTAAGCCTGAGATTCAATATTATCACTCAGGTCCCAAACTGTTCAAGGCAGAGATTAACCTTTTTTTATTTTAGGATACTTTAAATTCCAGATGAGTTGAAATTCTGCCTCAGATTTGTCTTGGTTTTCTTGTCTGCAAAATAATAATAATAATAATAATAACACCTACCTCAGAGGGTTGTTGTGAGGCTTACAAAATACTCTGAATTCTAGCTCTTATTAATATTAATATTAGCATACACTATAATTCTGAAGTCAGATAATTTATCTTCTAATCTCTACCTTTCCTGTCTCTAAAAATATATGCAAATATGTATTTGTCCTCTAAAGATAAGGATGTTCATCTTGAGTTGGAGTGAAATTGAACCTTGAACATTTATTTGTATATTCCCAAATTGAAAACTGAACCTCCTTTTCCTCATTCATTTGAAAATGTTTATTACTAACTATGAGATATAAAAGGTAAAAGTGATATTTTTAAATCCAATATGAAATTGAGTATAATTTTGATGTCAAAGATGCATGTTTATATAGGTAATATTTATATAGGTATTTAGATGGGTAATGTTAAAAGAGTGCTTTTCTTTGCCCTCTCTTATTTTAGGCCAAGGTAAGGTTTATACCATGGCCATCCCAAATTACAAATTTGCCTGAGTCCTATAGGAGCTTGATGCTTGAATAAATCCAAGGGACCTGGTTTGATGGCCAATCTTTTTCTACAGAATCTAGTCAACAGAGATACCAAAAAGGATCACTCACTTTCTCCTCGAGCAAGTATAAGGACTAAATTTTTCCAACAGGACACGAATCCCTGCAAATCCACATCTGCCTTCTCTGCCAACCTCACCCTTTTTGCATGCACAAATAAAGTAATTGCATGTGCATGTGGGCACCTGTGTTTACACTTACCTGCTTTGCTCAGACACATTTATTTGATCTCCTTCATGTGAAGGAGTTTGACACACAGTCCTGAAAACATAACCATGTTAGCCAATCCTTTCTCCTTTCCAGCAATTTTCTAACCTCAAAATCACTATAGTCTATTGATGCTTTATGGTGTACTGTTTAAAGATTAGTTGATGGCCTAGCTAAGATCTGTTTTGCACCTGTAAGCAGGCCCCTTAAGATGCTCAAACTGTCAGAATAATCTCTTGGGCCAATGGTTAATCAAATCTTTACATGACAGGGTTACTCTAGAGGAAGTACTTTTCAAGGCAGATGTTTCAATCCTGTCATTTCTTATTTTTCAGGATAGCCCCTGTAAGGCACAGTCTATTAAATGGGGCCTATTTTAAAGGGGCTTTCTGAAAAGGGGGAAAGCTGCTTGCATCTATAGCAAGCACAGATGGAAACATGAAATGTTATACTTAATGTTCAAGATTTCTAGTACTTCATTCTGATCTCAAAAAAAAAACCCACAGAAAAAGCCTACAATATGCTGCTTAACAAAAAAACATTTGAAATAGGGAGATAAACACAGGATAAAGGTAAGGTGTTAGAGGTAGCCGTCATGATCTCAGAGAAAGCAAAAGAAATAGCACTAATTACAAGAGAGAGAAAAGAAGGAAACTATATCTTATGGTGCCATAGACTATTATACATATATGCACCAAATGGAAAAGCATTTACATTTTTGAAGGAGAAGTTGAATGATTTACAGGATGAAATAGATAATAAAACCATATAAGTTGGGGATTTCAACTTTTTTACCTCAGAATTAGATAAATCTACCCAAAAAATAAAAGAGAAAGAAGTCAAGAAATAGATTTGGGAAAAGTTAGAAATGATAGATCTCTGGAGAAAAATGAATGAGAATAGAAATGAATACCCCCTTTTCTGCAGTAGGATATATCACTTACACAAAATTTGACTATGCATTAGGGCATAAAAACCCCTTAACCAAATGCTGAAAAGCACAGACAGCAAACACATCCTTTTCAGACCATATTGCAATACAAAATTACATTGAGTAATGAACAATGGAAAAAAAGAGATTAAGATTAATTGAGAATTAATCTAATTCTAAAAACACAAATGGGTCAAAGAACACATCATAGAAATAATTGATAATTTCATTAAAGAAAATAACAATGGGAAAACACCAAAATTTACAGTATGCAGTCAAAAGAAAACGGGGATATTTTATACTTCTAATGGCTTATGACAATAAAACAGAGAAAAGACAGACCAATAAATTGAGTATGCAACTAAAAAATTAGAAAAACAACAAATTAAAAATCTCCAATTGGACATCAAATTGGAAATCCTGAAAATCTAAAGCGAGATTAATAAAATTGCAAGTATGGAAAACAATGAATAAATAAAACTAGAAACTGATTTTATGAAAAAAAATCAAATAGATAAATCATTTAAAAGCAAACTAAATTACCAGAATCAAAATTGAACGGGGTGAATTCACCAAAGAAAAGGAAATTAAGGCAATTATTAGGGGCTATTTTGTCCATTATATGCCAATGAACTTGATAATCTAAATGAAATGGATGAATAGCTACAAAAATGTAAGTTAGATTAACAGAACTATAATGCTTAAATAATCGAATCTTAGAAAAGGAAATTAAGTTCTCATTAAACTTCCTTAAAAAATCCCTAGGACCAGATGGAATCACAAGCAAATTCTACCTAACATTTAGTGGAGAATTAATTCTAATTCTAGATAAACTATTTGGGGGAAAAGTTATAAAAGGAGTCCTATGAAGTTCCTGTTATGATTGAAATATGGTGCTGATACCCAAACCAGGAAGAGACAAAGCAGAGCAACAAAAGTATAGACCAGGTTCCCTTAATGAATAGTTTTGCAGAAAAAAAATAATAATAAATACTAGCAAATTGCAGCAATATTTCAAAAGGATCGTACATGATGACCAGGTGAGGTTTATACCAGCATTGCAGGATATAGAAGTAATCACTATAATTGATCATATCAATAATAAAACCAACAAAAATCATGATTATTTCAATAGAGGCAGAAAAAAACCTTGGACAAAATACAGCACCCTTTCCTATTTAAAAACACTGGAGCCCTGGAAGCAGCCGCAGTAGAAGCTCCCGCCGCCGCGGCCCTCTGCCTGCGACCCCAGACCCCGGTGACCGCCCGCCACTGGAGAGAGGGAGCCGGTCCCCACGCGCAGCCAAGATGCCCAAGAGGAAGGTCTACTACACAGAAGGGGATGTAAGGGTGGAGCCCAAGAGGAGGTCAACCAGATTGTCAGCTAAACCAGCCCTTGCAGAGGTGGAACCAAAGCCCAAAAAGACAGCTGGGAAGGCTAAATTTGAGGACAAAAAAGTTTGCACAAAAGGGGAAAAAGGAGCCAAAGGAAAAGAAGCAGAAGCTACCAAGCAAGAAGAGAATAAAGATGATTTGCCTGCAGAAAATGGAGAAACTAAAAATGAAGAGGTTCCAGCCTCTGATTCAGCAGGAGAGAAAGAAACCAAATCTGAATAACATCTTATAAAAATCTTAACAATTGTCCCTGTACCCTCCCTTCTTGTACAATTTAGAGGAATATTTTTATCAACTATTTTGTAAATGTCAGTTTTTTAGTAGCTCTCTAAAAACACATTTTTAAGAAGGATGCAGTCCCACCTCATCACATTAATTTTTTAAAACAATTAAATAAGTGAAGCCAATCTAAAGTGCCATTATTTAGAGTCCTATTTAAAAACGTAAGATCATGTGCACATTGTCAGTTTGGTTTTTTGTTTGTTTGTTTTAATACAACCAGAAATTAATAGTCTGTTGATTAGGAAGGTGTTTCATGTCTTGTGCATAGACTTAACATTCCATAGGCAGTCCTTACATCAAATTAAATGAAGCAGAGATAGTAATTTGGAGTTGTGACCATGAATTTTAAAGATCTTATTTTGATTAATCTGTATCCATCTTGTCTCTCAGTACAATTGTTTCCTAAATAAAATGGCTCCATGGTGTTGGATCTCCCTTTCAAAATTGTGTGCTATCAGTGACATTGTCATCTTTGGTAATAGTGGTACAATTTTTTTTCTGGTAACTTAGTTAATGTACTGTAAAAGACTGGAAAATGTTTATAATGAGTGTAGTTTTATTAAATACAGAATTGGTGGAACCTTGATTTGTAAAAGATCAAATACCTTATCTATATTCAGGATACTGGTATTTGAAGACTTCTTTTCAGGGAGAATTGCCTCCAAACAAAGTAAGAAAAATCACTGGAATAACAGTTTAGAAAAAGATGACAACTACATAATTTTTAGACTTTTCTAGCATTTTTTAAATGTACAATTTATTCATAGTGTCTATGTACTGATGACCAAATGAACTAATAAAATCTTGATTACAAAATGAAAGAAACACTAGAAAGGAAAGGAATAAATAGAGCTTATCTTAAAATAGATCAGCAAACATTGTATAAGGAAAAATTGTAATCATGAGTAAAGAAGGGATGCTCATTATCATTTCTATTATTTAATATTGTGCTATAATTGTTACCTAAAGCCATAAGAGAAGAAAAAGAAATTAAAGACATTAGAATAGGCATGAGAAAATAAAACTATCACTCTTTCCAGATGGTATGATGTTATATTTAGAAAAATCTAGGGAAAAAACTTTAAAAAATTCAAATTATTAATAATTTTAGCAAAGTTGCAGAATACCATAAATTCACATAAATCATCAGCATTTCTTCATAATAACAACCAAGTCCAGGAGGAAGAAATAGATAAATTCCATCTAAAATTTCTGTAGACAATAGAAAATACTTGAGAGTCTACCTACCAAGACCAATCCACTACTAGGTCCCAAAGCCATCCAATGTCAAAAAAAAAAAAAGACCTATTTTCTACAGAAATATTTATAGCACCTTTGTTTGTCATACCTAGGAATTGGAAATCAAAATGATGTCCAACAATTGGGAAATGGCTAAACAATCTTAGTCATATGAAAATAATGAAATATTATTGTACTAAATAAATGACAAACAGGGTGATTTCAGAAAAAAAATTTTAGAAAGATTTAAATGAACTGATACATAATGAAGGTAACAGAACCAGAAGAACAGTGTGCATAGTAACAGAAATATTGTTTGATGAAGAACTGTGCATTTCATAGATTTTCTTAGCAATATAATAATCCAAGATAATCCTAAAGGACTAATGATGAGGCTTGCTGTCCATCTCCAGAGAAAGAATTTATATTGACTGAATACAGACTAAAACATGCTATTTTTCACTTTCTTTTTTTTCCCTTTTATTCACATTTTCTTGTATAATATGGAAATGTTTTACATTATAGCACATGTGAGGAGACGGAGAGAAGGAAAAAGAAAATTTGAAAATCAAAACTTTAAATTAAAATGCTAAAGTATTGAGGAGAAAGCACAAAAAAAAATCAATATAGATCCAAGAGTTAGTGGCCTGTATTTAATTACAATATTCAAATAACAAGGACATTTATCATAGAAAATATTGCTGCAAATATATAAATGGAAAGTAAATCAGAATCCCTGAAGTGTTGCATAGGAGATGGGGCTACCTTCTAATACTAATAAAGCACTCAATGATAATCTATATCTGTAACTACTTGAATTTCTAACTTTTTAATCTGGTTGCTTCTGAACTTAGAATTTTTTTTCAACATAAAATAAGCAAGCATTAACATATTCTGAATAAGCACTGGTGGGAATTTTGAGCTTTACTGTTCTCTCATCCATGGCAAACAGAAGGGGGAAAATGATGTGGAACTTGTGGCTTTGGAGATAAATTCCATCCATTCCAGTGACATCATCTACCCCATGAGCAAAGTGGATGGTTCTGGAGATACTCTCATGTAGTCATTATGTAACCTAGTCACCTGGGGGTGGTTTATATAGTCACCAAAGCTTTGGAATAGAATTTTAGCTCTGTCCTTCATGGTCATCTGTTATTTATTCCATACATCAATTATAGAGCCATTTTCTTTCGCATAGCACATGATCCCTTATCTTCGAAACATATCCCATGCACATTCCTAAAGTCTTCCCATTCTTGTGCTATTTTCCTCTTTTGTATTATCCTGCCAACATTATTTATTCTTTTTTTTTTTCCTTCTCAGGGCTGTGTTCTCCTTATGTTTGCTTTTTTCATCCTCTTGTCCCCCATTAAAATTGATTAATGTTTTCTCTTTCAGCTGCTAACAACTTCTCGACTTTTTAACTTCATTCCAGCATTTTCCCACTGTTGTCTAGTCTCATCTTTCCCATGTTTTTCATAGTTATCTGATGACTGACATTGATTTATTGATGGTATTTTGATCATTAAATTAGGCTTAATGCAACAAACATTTATTAAATTACTGTTATAAAATTCACTGATCTAAAGAATAGGAATACAAAGTCAAAATATTTGCCCTGAGGTAAAATATTGTTGTTGTTGTTGTTTGTCCTTCATTCTTGAAGAAGACCATGACATCAGGGAGATGATGCCATGACAAGTACATAAATTGGAGGGGGTGCCATGCTAAGTCACAAGCCTCACTTTCTCCTCTGGAGCCATCTAGGTCCAGTGGACAGATATGTATCAGGACAACTGCAGATGGGTCTGGATGCAAGGCAATCAGGATTAAGTGACTTCTCCAAGGTTACACTGCTAATAAGTGGCAAATGACTGAGGCTGGATTCAAACTCCTATCCTCCTGACTCCAAGGCCAGTACTCTATCCACTGCACCACCTAGCTGCCCTATCAAGTAGATAACAAAAGCATAAATAAAAGACAATCTGAGGATAGAAAGAGCATTAACACTGGAGAGAATCAGGAAAAACTTCATAGAGCAGAAGGTATTTGAAATGAACCTTGAAGAAGATTCTGAAATGTTAAAAAAAAATGAGGTAATAAATATGGTTGTCTATATGCTTTTATAAACATTGTGAAGCATTTTATATATACATATATATATATATATATATATATATATATACTTATTTGACTGTCACAACAACACCATGGGGTAGGCACTATTATTAGCTACATTTTAAAGATGAGAGAAACAAGATTGCAAGAGGTTAAGTGACTATTAGCCACATAATTAGTTACTGATTAGTAAGGTAACACTTAAATTATCATTTTTCTGACATCAAGTCCAGATGGAATGTTGTCTGCTTATTACTAAAGCAGTAAAGCTTTATCTCAGTTTTGCCAATCTGACACAAAAATACACAATACATGCATACACACATGCATATATACATATATGTCTACATTGTGTTTGTATACATGCGTGCATATATACATATATCCATATATGCATGTGCATTTTTGTTGGCTATATTTCTGTTAAATATCCTTATCAATAAACCACTGTAATTAGTCATTTTTAATGTATACTTTCTGCCTTCCTATTATCTTATCAATGGATATAGATAGACATATAGTTCTATTGATTTTCTATGAAATATAATTTATAGATATCTATATATATCTAGAGAGATAAATATATACAGTGATATGTAAAGACATATGTGTGAGTGTGTGCCTGTATAGGTCCACATGCATAGAATATATGAGTGTTTTTATAAACATATAAACATACATAAATATAGTAATATGAATACATTTCTATTGAATATATGTATTTCTGTTAAAAATCTTTATCAACAAACTGCCATAATTAGCCATTAGCTGAATGTTCACTTTTCTGTCTTCCTTTTGTCCATCTTCCCATCCAGCCAGCCATCATCCATCTATCTCTCTGCCTGTCTATCTACCTATCTGACTAAGTGCCCATATACATATAGACACATGTATATACATATCTGTGTGCATACTTGCATTATATATATGTGTTCCTATATACACATATACACATGCATAAACTAGGACATACATACAGATGTGTTTGCAATCTCTGACTCCCAGAGTTGGAAACATATGAGGCACATCATGGCATAGCTTCAGCCTCTGTTGGGGGAAATGTGTCAGTTCTGAAAAGTTTAGAATTTATCAGTTCCATTGTTTTCAGAAAGTGTGTTCACTGTTTGAGTTTAACATGAAATCCACCCTCTGTAAGGGGTCTTCTCTATTTTTGAGGTGGGTCAGATACTCCCTGAACTTGGAGTAATGTTACAATTGGTCAAGTGAATGGGAGGATTTTTAGCTTTTGTTTTTGTATAGGGTTTCTATTTGAATAAATCAGCAAGGTCCTGAATCAGATTGTCATTAGTAGACAGAGTGCTGAACTTTGAGCCAGAAAGATCTGAATTTGAATTCTGTCTCAGACACTAGCTATGTAAAATATGGCAAATTCGCATATATAGTTTCATGATCTGAAAAATGGGGTTAATAACAAATAGCACATAGAGTTGTTGGCAGGACTAGTAATATCATATCTGTTAAGTACTTTGCAAACCTTGTTGCTGTTGTTGTTTCATATCTAGGAGGTAAGGAAGAGCCTTAGGCTACATCCAAACGTAGATCAAATATGGATAATAAATCAGCAAAGAAAGTTTCAAAAAAATGCTAAGGCAAGTCAAGTGAAAACCGAACAAGAGGCATGCCATGGACTGAGGGAGAATGACTTCTTTGTTCTTGATGAGTCATTTCAGATATGTATGTCTCTTCTTGACGCTATTTGGGTTTTTATTGTCAGAGATACTGGAGTGGTTTGCCATTTGTTTCTCTAAGTCATTTTTCAGTTGAGGAAACAGAGGCAAAACAGTGTTAGGTGATTTTCCCAGAGTTACAGAGCTAACAAGTGGATGAGGACAGATCTAAACTCATGAAAATGTGTCTTCCTAATTCCATTCCAGGGTTATATCCACTGTGGCACTTACCTTTCTATTTCAGTATAATTAGTTTCCTTTGTAATTTTATGGACTTTAGTTTATGCAATTCAAAACATTATTCCAAGGAGTTCCATAAACTTTATCAGTCTATTAGAGGGGTTCACTAAAAACAGACAAAAAGATTTAGAACCCATGGTAAAGACCCCCTATGTAGTTAGAGTTTAACAAGCAGCTAATGCCTTGGAGTTCAGGAGACATAAAGAATGATCATTCATATACTGGTTCAAATGAGGAAACTGAAAATGAGCAATAAGCATTAAGGGAAATGACAGATTTGATTTTGAACATTATTAGTCAGAATGGCAAAACATTTAAGTTAATCTATGGGTTTTAAGAGACATGTGAGTTTTAAGCATGGAGGTAATTTTGTTGAAGCAATGATAGTAGCTGAAAATATATGCTGTTAAAATCTTCTATATGAAGCCTTTAGTGTTTAAGATACAGTAGAAATCTCCATCAACAATTTTATTTTCAGACAAATATGTGACTGTATAAATACATTTCCATGTTGTAGGCATATGAAAAAAATGGCCTATTCACTAATAAACTAGTACATCTAAAGATTGACCGACTAAGAATACCTAAATATAAAGAAAAACTTTTTTCTGTGATCATTAAAAATTAATTTTAAAATGAGGACAAAATACTTGGTTATGATAGTGAATTCAAAGTTTTAAAAATGTTCTTCTGCACTGAAATTTTTGAAAGCAATGAAATTGCAAAAATACCTTACTTTTGTAAAATGCTTTAAACTTTGCAAAACATTTTCCTCACAAAACACTGCATGTTTGGTAGTAATAAGTCTGCAGTAATACGTTTCCAGATTTTTTGTATATGTTTTCTACCTATTAGCTGTAAGTTTGCTAAAAGCCAAAGTCCATCTTGTTTTATATTTATACACATAGTAGGCACTTAATATATTTGTGAATGAATGGAGGAATCTAACAAATAATAAAACACTCTGAGACCCACAACTCAGCTTCAATTTGAAATCTTGGATAATATTGACCTCCTTAAGCTTCACTGGAATATCTCCAGAGAGCATATCCCTTCTGGACTCTGGTTTATTGATTTTTCAATCATACTTGGTTTGGGTTTCAAAATAGGAAAAAGTGCAAAAGACTCCCATCTAGTGGTCATAAGAATAACTGCTGCTAATGTGATAACCCCAGCTCTACAATACATAACTGTCTGTGTCTCTATCCCTATCTTTCTGTGTCTCTGTCTCTCTCAAGTCTATCTCCAAAATTATTATTAAAGAAAGTGATCATGGCAGAGATGATTTATTTCCTTCTACTGCATTCCTTCTTGGTCTCTCTTTGACAACTTCAGGTGCTTTGCCATATTATTTAAAAGATTGATAATCACTAAAAATAAAATTTAAGAATCATCTTTTCAGCATGATTTGGTCATATATAGCTTCAACACATGCATACTTTATATGCAGAATCTTCAAAAAGTCCATATATATTTAAAAATTAAGTAGAAGGAGTTTTTTCAAAGGTAAATAGCCTATACTAATGAAATCAAATTACAAAAAAAAAACATGGAAATAGCATGTACAATCAGGAAATGGTATAGAAAAGCAAATATTTTATATTTTAAAATGGATACATTGACATACCTATAGGAAGGTTGTTCTTATTTAATTGCCTATGACAAATGAAAATGTCTAACCATGTGAGAATGTAAATCACATCTTTTGGCCAGCAATGTAGAAAGAATTTAGTCTTTTACCTATTATTTCAATTGTTTTTCTATTAGAAATCTTACTCAGTTGATCAAAGTTTAAGCATTTCACAATTTTGTGGTATAACTTTTTATATGAATGAGAAAGATGCTTTTACTATTTCTCTTCTTCTTTTCTTTCTGTGCTTACCCGTTCTCTGGGTCATACAAATAGACATATATGGCTCTGTCCCCCAAACCCAAGCATAGTTATTCTCTCTCCTTTCTAATTTCTGACATAAGAAAGAATATAGATGGGAGCAATTGTAGTGGGTAAAGAGCACCCATAGAATTCTAGAGTTTTTATTATTTAGGTGACTTCTTTAAAAAACAATTTAATCAAGGAGCTGCATGAGACTGGTGTTTCTTGAATGTTAGTCTGGCAAGACAAAGACTTTAACTGCAAAATTATTCTCATATGAAACAAAAGCTCTCATCACAGATGAAAGCAGAGGCAGTTAGAGGACATCCTGGAGATTGATTTTATTTCTAATTCATGAAGTTAATCAAATTGATTTTGCTAACAACTGACACTGGAGTAAAACAGGACAAACTTCTGTCTCTCCCTGGAGTCCTCAAAACTTTCTAAGGAGACTGTTGTGAAGGTTTATTTATTTATTTGTTTGTTTTTGATAGAATGAGGAGTCCTGCCTCACTCAGGACAGGCTGATTCTCTAGGGCTCTGGAACAGTGACAGGGCACCACCTGCTGGTAGCTCAAGACATCATAACTAATTGAAATGGGAAAGGAGGAATGACAAGTTTGAAAGTGGCCAACAAGGGTAGGCATCTAGTCAGCCCAAAGTACACTATATCAAAAGAAGATGCCAGATTCTCTATCAAGAATTTTATCTTCAAGCTATAAGCCTTGGACACTGTGGAGGTGACAACAGAAGCAGTTTGAAGGAAGTTCCACGATTTTCACCACAAAGAAATGAGAAGGGGATTTGACATCTGGAAAGGACAGAAATGATTGCAGGGAATCCCTCTGTGGGGATTGGGTGCAAGACTCACATCATTTGGGAACTGCATTGCCCAAGCCCTAATGCCCAGTTTCATTTTTTCATAGATAGAAGCCCTCACAATCACAAGGGAGCAGGATGCCTAGTTTTTGGTTGCAATACTAGGGGAAAGGGTCTAAAGCTTGTAATCCCAAGGGACTCTTCCTGAAAAAAAAAATGACAACACAGACCAAGAAAGTAGTAATCACTCCTTCCCCATAATAAACCACCTTGTAGACACTAAAAAACTACATATCTGTGGAACTAACTGCGAAAATAGAAAAATGATAAAAGTCTAAATTTTGGAACAGTGACCTCCCCACCTTCTCCAGTGGTAAGAACAACTGAATTCTAACAAAAACATAAATTCAAAACATAGACTTTAAAAAAAAACAATAAAAAAGAGCCTGATCACAAAGATCTACTCTGAAGACAGGGAAACTCAAGAAACAAACTCAGAAGACAACTATATAGATATATCTACAGACAAAGCTTCAATGACAAAATGCAAATTAGACACAAACACAATAAGAATTCTTAGAAAATTCACAAAAGAGAATTTTAAAATCAAAAAAAAACCAAATAAGACTTATAGAGGAAAAATATAGATGGGAAAACAAGAGCAATGTAAGAAAATTAAGAAGGGACAATTAACAGCTTGGTAAAAAGAGAACTAAACAATAATGAAGAAAACAATCCCTTATAAAACAGAATTGGCTAAATCATAAAGACCTAAAAAAAAGAAAATGATTATACAAAACGCAGAATTAGTCAACTGATAAAAGAAGTATAAAAAAAACCTCACTGAAGAAAATCAGAATTGGTCAAGTGAAATCTAATCATTCTCATGAATTATGTTGAAACAATAAAATAAAGTCAAAAGGATGTAAAAAAATAAAAGAAAATATGGAAGACCTACTTGGAAAAAACTGACTTAAAATAGACCAGGAGAGATGATTAAAGAATTATTAGACAACCTAAAAGCTACAGTAAGTTACAAAGATCCTAGACATCTTATTTCAAGAAATTACAAAGAAAAGTGGTTCAGTATCTTAGAATGTGAAGGTAAAAAGAAATTGAAAGCATCTTCCAATCACTTTGTGAAAGAGATCACAAAATGAAAGTCACAGGAATATTATAGCCAAATTACAGTGCTATGAGATCAAAGAAGTATTGAAGGCAATTAGAAAGAAAGGATACTAATAAATGGGAACTAGGTAAATAGCAGCTACCACATTAAAAAAGAAAAAGACTTGAAATATGGTATTCCAGAAAGTGAAGGAACTAGAATTACAACCAAGCATAATATACTCCAAAGAGCTGTTGGTAGAATTGTGAACAGATCCAACTATTTTGGAGAGCAATCTAGAATTATGCCCAAAGTGTTCTTAAACTGCCTACACCCTTTGACTTAGCAATAAAAGTACTAAGACTATTTCCAAAGATGATTAGAGAAAAAAGAAAATAAACTATATTCTAAAATGTGAATAGTAGTGTTTTTGTGATAGTACAAACTGGAAATTTCAGGGATACCCATCAATTGCAGAACGACTGAACAAGTTGTAGAATACGATTGTGAGGAGCAGCTAGGTGGTGCAGTGAAAAGACCACTGGCTCTGGAGCCAGGAGGACCTGAATTCAAATTTGACCTGAGAACCTTAACAATTACCCAGCTGGTTGACCTTGGGCAAGTCACTTAACACCATTGCCTTGCAAAAAAACATAAAAAAGAATATCATTGTGAAGAAATGATGAGTTCGATAATCTTAGAAAACATGAATAGACAGGCATGAAATAATAAAGAGCAAAATAAGCAGAATCAAGAAAAGGCTGCATGCAGTAACAGAAATATTGTCTTAAGAAGGACTTTGAGTTAATAAATCTTTTTTTTATTTTATGAATATACAAATTAACTATCAAAATTCAAAATGAGTACTATCCCAATGGCATATGAAGAAACTTGCTATCGACATCCAGAGAAAGAGATGATAAATAGAAGTATGTATAGAATGACTTACATTCATGCAGATATACATATTTATGTCTAATGGTAGTCATCTCTAGGGCAGAGGGAGGGAAGGGAAGAAAAAGGTAAAAAAATGAAAATTATATGAGAACTTTATTTTATGTGTGTGTGTGTGTGTGTGTGTGTGTGTGTGTGTGTGTGTGTGTAATAGCTGGCTGTTCATAATAAATGTAGTTTCATGTGCACTCATCTTTTCCTATTATACTATAAAGTGGAAATGATTATTTTATTTCATGAATTAAAAATTTAATAAAAATTTTCTCAGTCTTGAAAGCTGCAATGTGTGTGCAATCACCAGTAAACAAAAATTCAAGCAATAACCTTCCCTTCATTTTAGTCATAGCTTATAACCTTTTCAAATTAAATTATTTACCATCACTGCAGTACCTAGCCATTTTTCATCCTCATTGAAGGTATTCTGCAACTACCCTGAAAGTATACTAAAAGATACAAAAAAACATGGGAGCAAGCACACAGTCTTGTTTCTCCATTGGTAACTGGGAAAGTACCAGAGTATTGTCCATTTTTCAGAACTTGCACAAGCATGCCATCCTGAAACTGATTTATAATACTGAAGAATTCCTCTAGCCAAGAAATTTTGCCATCATTTTCCTGGAACCCTTACAACTACCAGTATCAAAAATCTTGCTTAGATCAACAAATGTCATGTACATATCTCTGTTCTGCTCTGACATTTTTCCTGGAGCTGTAGGGCAACTATTCCATATTGATTATCCTTTGACACTTTCTGAAGTAGATAGTAGGTAGATCACAATCTTCCAGATGAAGGATTAGCCTGTTAAAAATGATTCAAGGAGTTGGAAATTGAAGGAATGAGTGAACAAATTATGGCATTTGAATATGACAGAGTACTATTTATTTTGTAAGAAATTATAAGCAGAGACTTCTGGGCAAGATAGCAGAGAGCAGACAGGCACAGTGCTAAAGCCTCCTGATCTTCCCCATCTATGATATGAAACAAACCTCTTAACAGAAATCCAATTCACAAAACCCAAAAAGAAAAGGCCAGAGAAAGAACATCTACCTCAGCATCTGTGTTCCTCAGTCATGGGTGACTCCAGGCTCAGACTGTGCTCAGCTTCAGATCATCCTGATTAGCAACAGGGTTGGAACCCTGGGAGCCTGAGGGCCTGAGAACCCTACCTGCGTGATTGGTGTCAGGGGCTTGGGGCAACTAGGGAGCAGAGGCATTGGTGTTGGCACTGATGGTCTGGAGCATGCCAACAGGGCTGGGGGGAGAGTTCCGGTGCAGAAGAGCTGTGGCCATCATCCCTGGGCTCTTCTGGTCTGAGGAACTCTGGGTCCATGCCTCCATTTAGGCTGAAGCCTCTTCCCAGAACAAATGCAATCACAGACTACCTCTGCCCCAGGCATAGGTGTGTGAGCAGAAGAACCAACTCAGCTGACAATAGGGAGTGTGATGATCTCACCCCAGGGTAGATCCCATCATTGATTGAAGAAAAAAGTATTTAACAGCTTCAATGGCTCACTTCAGGCTAAGGGAGAAGGCCTCAATCAAGGTGGTGAAAACTCCAGAGAAAGCAACCAGCAACCCATATTGGCCAACTGGAGATATTGCACTCAAGGAGTAAAGCCTCTAGGGATCCTAACACCAAACCTCTGTGAAAAAGCCCCTCCCCAACTCAAGGTTTTAGCAAAATGAAGAAAGATCAGTGGAAAGGTGTATCCAATAGAGAAATTCTTGGAAGGAAAAGAACCTAACTCAGAGAGACCTAGAACATCTGAGGAGAATATGATCTGGTCTCCAGCACAGAAAGACGTCCTTGAAGAAATAAGGAAGAATTTAAAAATCAATTGGAAAATTTTGGAAAAGAAAACCAAGAGAAGATTAGCACCTTGCAACAAGAAAACAATTCATTGGAAAATACAATTGGACAAATACAAAATGAAAATAATTCTCTCAGATCATCAATTAGACAAATACAAAATGAGAATAATTCTCTCAGATCCTCAATTTGGCAAATGCAAAAAGAAAATAATTCTCTCAAAATCTGAAGAGGTCAAATGGAAAGTTCTTTCAAAAAATAGAATTGAGCAATTAGAAAAGGAGTTACAAAAGGTAAATGAAGAAAACTCCTCTCTAAAAAATGAATGGAGCCTGTGGGAACTAATGATTTCATGAGACAGCAAGAGCCTGTTAAACAAAACCAAAAAGCAGAAAAAAAGAAGAAAATGTAAAATACCTCATCAGCAAAACCACTGACCTAGAGAACAGATTAAGGAGGGGCAACCTGAGAATTATTGGACTTCCTGAAAACACTGAAGAGGGAAAAAAAAGCCTGGACTTAATATTACAGGATCTAGTGATGGAAACTTGCCCTTATATCATGGAACCAGAGGGCAAAGTAGTTATTGAAAGAATACATCGAACACCTCCAGAAAGAGATCCTAAAATGAAAACACCAAGGAATGTTGTGGCCAAAATCCAGAACTAACAGATGAAAGAGAGAATCCTGCAAGCAGCCAGAAAGAAACAATTTAAATACCAAGGAGCCACAGTAAGAATTGTGCAGGACCTGGCTGCATCAACATTAAAGGATTGAAGGGTCTGGAATGAGATATTATGAAGAGCAAGAGAGCTTGGAATCCAGCCAAAAATCCACTATCCCACAAAGCTGAGCCTTCTTTTTCAGGGGAAAATATGGACATTTAAAAAAATGGAAAATTTCCAAAAATTCCTGATGAAAAGACAAGAGCTAAATATAAAATTTGGACAGAAAACAGGAGGTTCAAGAAACATGTTGAAAAGGTTAAAAAAAAGTGGGGGGGGAGAGAAAAATGCTATTCAAAAAGATGAAACTGGCTATATCCCAGAATGAGAAAAACAATTCTTATAAGTCTTTTTTTATGTTTCTTTTGCAAGGCAATGGGGTTAAGTGGCTTCCCCAAGGCCACACAGCTAGGTAATTACTAAGTGTCTGAGGCCAGATTTGAACTCACGTACTCCAGACTCCAGGGCCAGTGCTTTATCACTTTGCTACCTAGCTGCCTAGCTTATGAGAATATAAGTCTTGAGAAATTTTAACTCTAACATAGAGAACATCTTAGCCATAAGCGATAGACACTTATAACTCATCCATGAGACTGCTATCCAATGGGATGAAACTGGTTATATACCTACTTGGGATAATGACTCTAATCAAGAATTGTAACTCTATTGGATAGAATATACTTAGGAAGAAGTGATGGCTACTCAGAATTTTCTATGACTCAGATAGAATGATTTAAAAACACTTCCTCCTTAAAAAGGGGGACAGCAAGGAGACAGAGGAGGGAGGGGATTGAATGGCTGTAAATCTCATTACATTAAGAGGTAAAAAAGATCTATGATAATAGATAGGAAGAAGGGAGGAGATGAGAAATACCTGAATTTTCCTCTTATCAGACCTGGCTTAAAGTTAACATGCATATATTCAGTTAACTTAAAAAATATCTTACCTTTCAAGTATTAAAAGGGGAAAAAGCAAGGGGGGAGGGAGACAGGAAGGGAGGAGAAAAAAGGGGAACTAACAGAAGGAAGGGAAAGGAAAAGGGAAAAATGGAAAGTGGAAAGAAAGGGAAAGGGGTTAGATATAAGAGGGCAAACACACTGAAGAGGGTGGTATTCAGAAACAAAATACTGGTGAATACAGATAAAGAGTGGGTTAAAGAGGATAAATACAAACAGAAGGAAGATAGAATGGAGGTCAATAAAGACTTAGTAATTATAACTTTGAATGTGAAAGGATGAACGCTCCTTTAAAATGTAAGCAAATAGCAGAGTGGATTACAAACCAGAATCCTACAATATGCTGCCTACAAGAAACTCATTTGAAACAAAGATATACTTATAGAGTAAAGGTAAAAGGTTGGAGCAAAATATATTTGACTTCAACTAAAGTGAAAAAAAGCATGGGGAGCAATCATTATGTCAGACAAAGCAGCTGCAAAAATAGATAGCATTAAAAAAGAAAAGAAAGGAAACTATATTGTCCTAAAAGGTTTCATAGAAAATAAAGTGATTTCAATACTAAATATATATGCACCAATGGGATAACATCCAAATTCTTAAAGGAGAAGCTGAAAGAATGATAGGAAGATATAGACAGCAAAACTCTACTAGTGGGAGACCTCAACCTCCTGCTCTCAGATCTAGATAAATATAATCATAAAATGAACAAGAAAGAATTTAAGGAGGTAAATAGATTGTTAGAAAAAATTAGATATGATAGACTTATGGAGGAAATTGAATGGGGATAGAAAGGAATATACTTTTTCTCTGCAGTACATGGAAATTATACAAAAATTTACCATGTACTAGGGCATAAAAACCTAATGATCAACTGTAGAGAGGATGAAATAGTGAATACATCTTTCTCAGATCACAATGCAGTAAAAATCATATGCAATATTGGGCCAGGGAGATACAGACCCAGAACTAACTGGAAACTGAATAATCTCACTTTAAAGAATGAGTGGATCAAAAAACAAATCATAAAAAGAATTAATTATTTTTTACTAGATTGGGTCAATAAAGAAACAGTATACCAAAATTTATGGGATTCACTCAAAGTGGCTCTCAGGAGATGTAGTATATCTTTAAATTCTTACATGAATAAATTAGAGAAAGAAGAAATCATTGAACTAAATATGCAACTAAAATTAGAAAAATAACAAATTAAAAATCCCCAATTAAATACCAAGTTAGAACTTCTAAAAATTAAAGGAGAAATTAATAAAATCAAAAGTAAAAAAAAATTATTGAAATAATAAATAAAACCAAGAGTTGGTTTTATGAAAAAACCAACAAAATTGATAAACCTCTGGTCAATTTGTTTTAAAAAAGAAAGAAGAAAACCAAATTGCTAATATCATAAATGAAAAAGGGGAACTCACCACCAATGAAGAGGAAATTAAAGTAATGATTTGGAATTATTTTGCCCAACTCTATGCCAATAAATTTGACAATCTAAGTGAACTTCACAAATATTTACAAAAATATAAATTGCCCAGATTATATGAAGAGGAGATTAAATATGTAAACAACCCTATCTCAGAAACAGAAATTCAACAAGCCATTATTGAATACCCTAAGAAAAAATCCCCACGGCCTGATGGAATCACAAGTGAATTCTACCAAACATTTAAGGAACAATTGGTTCCATTTCTATATAAACTCTTTGGAAAAATAGGGGAAGACAGAACTCTGCCTAACTCTTTCTATGACACCAATATGGTGCTGATACCTAAACCAGGAAGAGTTAAAACAGAGAAAGAAAATTATAGACCTATCTCCCTGAGAAATATAGATGCAAAAATCATAAATAAAGTCTTAGCAAAATGATTACAAGAATTTATTACTAAGATAATATATTTTGACCAAGTAGGATTCATCCCAGGCATTCAGGGTTGGTTCAATATTAGGACAACTGTTAGTATAATCAATTATATCAACAACCAACCTATCAGAAATAATATGATCATATCAATAGATGCTGAAAAAGCTTTTGAAAAAATACAGCACCCATTCCTACTAAAAACACTAGAGAGTGTAAGAATGAATGGACTGTTGCTTAGAATAATAAGCAGTATCTTTCTGAAACCATCAACAATCATTATATTCAATGGAGAGAGGCTAGAGGCATTCCCAATAATATCAGGGGTGAAACAAGGATGCCCATTATCACCATTACTGTTCAATATCATATTAGAAATTTTAGCCTCAGCAACAAGTGAAGAAAAAGAAATTGAAGGAATTAGAATTGGGAAGGAAGAAACAAAACCCTGACTCTTTGCAGATGACATGATTGTATACCTAGAGAATCACAAGAAATCATCCAAAAAACTACTGGAAACAATTAGCAATTTTAACAAAGTTGTAGGGTATAAAATAAATCCTCATAAATCCTCAGCTTTTCTATATATGACTAGCAAGATACAGCAGGAAGAGCTAGAAAGAGAAATCCCATTCAAAGTAACCTCACACAATATAATATAATATATATAAAAATATAATATGATATGATAGAATATGATAAGATATAAATATAATATAAATAATATATATAAATAAATATATATAAAATACCTGGGAATCTATTTACCAAGGCAGACTCAGAAACTTTTTGTAAACAATTATAGGGGTGGCTAGGTGGCGTAGTGGATAAAGCACCTGCCCTGGAGTCAGGAGTACCTGAGTTCAAATATGGTCTCAGACACTTAATAATTACCTAGCTGTGTGGCCTTGGGCAAGCCACTTAACCCCGTTTGCCTTGCAAAAACCTAAAAAAAAGAAAGAAAACAATTATAAAACATTTCTCACTCAAATTAAATCAGATTTAAATAACTGGGCAAATATCACCTGCTCATGGATAGGTTGAGCTAATATAATGAAAATGACAATTGTACCAAAACTAAACTACCTTTTTAGTGCCCTACCTACCAAAATTCCAAAATATTACTTTAATGAGTTAGAAAAAAGTTGTAAGTAAATTCATATGGAGTAATAAAATGTCAAGAATTTCCAGGGATTTAATGTGGGAAAAAGTGCAAAAGAAGGTGGCTTAACCCAGCCTGATCTAAAATTAAATTATAAAGCATCAGTCATTAAAACTGTCTGGTATTGGCTAAGAAAAAGAGTAGTGTACCAGTGGAATAGACTAGGTGCATAGCAGGAAACAATTATAGTAATCTGTTTTTTGGTAAACCCAAAGATTCCAGCTATTTGGATTAAAACTCTCTCTTCAATAAAAACTTCAGGAAAAATTGGAAGTTAGTATGGAAGAAACTTAGATTAGACCAATACCTCACACCCTAAATGAAGATAAGATCCAAATTGATACAGGATTTAGACATGAAAAACAATACTACAAGCAAACTAGAAGATCAAGGACTAGTTTTCCTGTCACATCTATGGAAAGAGAAGCAGTTTATGACTAAGGAAGAGATGGAGAACATCACTAAAAACAAACTAGATGATTTCAATTACATTAAATTAAAAAGCTTTTGCACAGACAAAGCCACTGTAACCAAGATCAAAAGAAATGCAGTAAACTGGTAAACAATCTTTACAACTAAGTTTTCTGACAAAGGACTCACTTCTAAAATATACAGAGAACTGAGTCAAATTTAAAAAAAAGCAATTCCTTAATTGAAAAATGGTCAAAGGATATGTATAGGCACTTTACAGATGAGGAGGTCAAAGCAATCCATAGTCATATGAAAAATTGCTCTAAATCATTACTTATTAGAGAAATGCAAATTAAAGCTTCTCTGAGGTACCACTTCACAATGCTCAGACTGGCCAATATGACCAGAAAGGATAGTAATCATTTTTGGAAGCATTGTTGAAAATCTGGGACACTATTACATTGTTGGTGGAGCTGTGAACTCATCCAACATTTCTGGAGAGAAATTTGGAACTACACCCAAAGGGCAACAAAAATGTGTATACCCTTTGATCTAGCAATACCATTACTGGGTCTATACCCTGAAGAGATGATGAAAAAGGTTATAAACATCACTTGTACAAAAATATTCATAGCAGCCCTGTTTGTGGTGGCAAAGAATTGGAAAACAAGTAAATATCCTTCAATTGGGGAATAGCTTAACAAACTGTGGTATATGTATGTCTTGGAACACTATTGTTCTGTTAGAAACCAGGAGGGATGGAAATTCAGGGAAGCCTGTAAATCTGATTTAATCTGTGTGAGAAGTGTTTTATAATTGTTTTCAAAAGTTTCTGAGTCTGCCTTTCCAAATAGACTCCAAGGTATTTCATATTGTCTGAGGTAACTTTGAATGGGATTTCTTTCTACCTCTTCTTGCATGAACTGAAGCTGAGTGAGATGAGCAGAACCAGAAAACCACTATATACCCTAACAGCAACATGAGGGTGATGATCAACCTTGATGGACTTACTCATTCCATCATTGCAGCAATCAGGGACAATTTGGGGCTGTCAGCAATGGAGAATACCATCTGTATGCAGAGAAAGAATTGTAGAGTTTGAACAAAGACCAAGGACTATTACTTTTAATTTAGGAAAAAACTGTTATCTTATCGTCTGACCTTGCTATCTCTTATACTTTATGATTCTTCCTTAAGGATATGATTTCTCTCTCATCACATTCAATTTGGATCAATGTATGCCATGGAAACAATGGAAAGACTAACAAATTGTCTTCTGTGGAGGGTGGAGGGAGGGAAGTAAGATGGGGGAAAAAACTGTAAAACTCAAAATAAATAAAATTTCTTAAAAAAATTTTAAAAAGAAAGAAATTATGAGTAGATAGACTTTAGAAAAGCCTAGAAAGACTTGCATGAACTGATACTGAGTGAAGTTAGCAGAACTAGAAGAACATTGCAAATATTAACAGCAACACTATGAGATACTCAATTATTTTTCATAATTGAACTCTGATTAGGACAATCCTAAATGGCTTGTGAGGAAAAATGCCATTCATAACTGGAGTGGGGGTGGGGGACTATGAAGTCTGAAGGCAGAGCAAAGCATACTATGTCCACATTTTTTTTTAGATTCTTCAAGGCAACGGGGTTAAGTGGCTTGCCCAAGGCCACACGGCTAGGTAATTATTAAGTATTAAGTGTCTGAGGTCGGATTTGAACCCAGGTACTCCTGACTCCAAGGCCAGTGCTCTATCCACTGCACCACTTAGCCACCCCCACATTTTTAAACTACTTTCATGTTTTCTTTCTCATGTTTTTTTTCCTCTTTAGTTATAATTCTTCTTTCATCACATGACAAATATGGAAATATGAAAAACATGATAATACACATCCAACCTATAGATATGTGATATATCATATTAGTCACTACCATGGATAAGGGGCAGGGAACGGGGGTTAGTAGAAAAATTTAGAACTCAAAAATTTTAAAAAGATGAGTGTTACCATGTTTGCATGTAATTAGAAAAAATAAAATAACCAATTAAAAAAAGAATATTGTCAGCAATGACTGAAAAAGAGATCACTCCTTTTTGATTATCACAAGACAGCCTATTTCCTCTTCCTTTGTAAAGATGGACAATGAGGCAACCTTGAACTCTTGAGGGAAAACTTCCTCTTTCTATATAAACAAAGAAATTTTTGTCAACTTTGGGGTTTTTTTTAGGTTTTTTATTTTTCGCAAGGCAAATGGGGTTAAGTGGCTTGCCCAAGGCCACACAGCTAGGTAGTTACTAAGTGTCTAAAACTGGATTTGAACCCAGGTACTCCTGACTCCAGGGCCGGTGCTTTATCCACTGCGCCACCTAGCCACCCCAATTTTTGTCAATTTTGACATGAGCAGCATACATCCTGCCTTGTAAATCTCAGCTAGATTAGAATAAGCACCATTTTCTTTACCACACAAGAGGAGCCTACTGGCATTCAAAACCTCTTCTTCAATTAGAAGTTTGGCTAGATAAAAACTGACTTCAACCTTAAGAAATCGACTTTAGCTTAATTAAATAGCCTGTTGAGAACATTATGGAAATGTTCAGTCTGTCTCTCCAAGGTCATGTCCATGTCACTAATCAGAGAGATTAGCTGAGTAGTTGAGATGCACCCAAAGTCTTTAATTCAATAATTTTTAGTTCCTAAAGTATAGGACATCACAAAATGCTTTGAATTGTTACCATCAACATAAAATTAAATTTCATCTGCCTTCATAGTTACACAAGAATTCTACATATCTCTATGTTTCACTTGAATTCGACTTTTGATGGAGTTAAAGGCTTTCTTCTCAGAAAAGGATGTATTTGTCTTCTGGTAAACCCTGCACAATTTTGTTTTTCATTTAGTAGGTTCTGCATTTCCCCAACATTTTAAAACAATCCTATCTTGGTATTTGCAAATGGTCTAGCCAAGATAAATAAATGCAGTCTGTACACAAAATCTCTGAAAGTGTTTTTTTTTTTAATTTTTAGGTTCCATTGTCATCAATAGTGTGCTACCTCAACTTTTCCTCCACATTAGCAATGAACTGCTCCCATTCAGACAAGTGCTCCATTCTGTTGATATTATGTCTTCTAAAAGTTGCTTTGTCTGGGGGTTGCCACTTTTCTGAATGCAAATGTTTAGCTTGGAGAGCATAAGTCTAGAATTAGTACAGCCCTCTGCACCACACATAAGCTTTGTCACTCTCACATCTTGTCTGTCTCTTCTCCTAATGGCATAGTCTATAAAATGTCAATGTTTGCTGTAAGGCAGCATCCATGAAGTTTTATTGTATTTTGGTAAATGAAAGATAATAAAGGTGATGAGAAGCTCATGAAATGCAAAATCTTCAGTAGTAAATGATTGCTTCTATATTTCTTCCGAAGAATCTATGCCTTGTGTGATAGTCTATGCCTGCTCTAGAATTAAAGTCACCCTGAGTTATAATCTTTTCCTCTTTTGCACATTGATATCAAGGGTCTCCAGGCCTTCATAAAATCTTTCTTTGACAGCATCAAGGTTCAACATGATTGGAAGATACACCCTGATGATGGTGGTATGGTATTTTCCTGCAAGTGGCAGTAGCATAATCATGAGTCTGGCATTCACTCCTTTTGGAAGGCATATGAGCTTGTTGAATAGATTAGTTCTAGCTACAAAATCTACATCAATTTCATGGTACTCCTCATCACTATAACCACTCTAGAAAAAATTATATCTAACTCTGACTTCAGTAATCTGGTCCTCATTTACCAGTCCTGTTTCACTCAGGGCTGCTATTTGGATGAGATACCTACTGAATTCTCTCACAATAAGAGATATTAATCTTTCATATTTATTGAATTTCATGTTGTCCAAAATTATGCACACATTGCTTGTAACAATGATATAGGAAATCTTCACAAAAAGCTTTTGTACTTTTTTAAACCACAGGGTGGCATCCCCACCTGCCATGGCAAGGAAGCCAGGATTCGGTAAAGCAGTCCATTTTTTAAGGCATCTTTTCTAACCATTTCTTCCTGCCAGAAGATGAGCAGTGCAGTCAATCATGAAGGTTTCCCAGATTCCCAGGGAATTGCCAAATTCTACTTCTGCTTCAATCCATTGAGAAAATGAGCTTATGATCTGGGCTATCTGTGTAAAGTGCTCTGTCTCTAGCTTCAAGTTTATCTGCACTTTCTGCTTATTCACTTGACTGTCACCACAGGACATTGAGGAGATAAAAATCATAAAATGGTATGGTCGATATCAAGATAAAATTGCTTGAAGTTGTTATCCTCACTTTCTTTTCCAAGGACAACAGTCAAGTTTCAAGGCAAAAATTCATAAGACTGGCAATGACTAGGATTATAGTGGATGATTTTAGCATTTTCCATGTCTAACCAAGCTCTACGTGCTTTTCAGCACCTACTTTTGCCACCTTCACTGCTATCATAATAAATCATTCTCATCTACCCACTCTAATGTGAAAAGTCTTCACATACTTGGGGTAGTCACATTCTCAACTCACTGAAAGTGTTGAGACTCCTTGCATAAATCAACTGGTCAAGTTCACCTCCTAAAATGGTTTACCAGGGTATGTTATTGTACATGTTACAGCTTCTTGGAGTCAGTCATAGATGAGCATTAGGTAATTAAGATGGACACCAAAAATAGGAAAATCGCATGAAAAGTGCTTGGCAACCCTCACACCAGATGTACTAGTCTTTTCTACACTCCAAGTATTAAGGGATACAGTGGTTAGAAGCAAAACAGAGTTTTGAGAGGAACAAAGTAAAAAAGAGATGTAAGGATAGACAAAAGAAATAGGAAAGTGGGAAATATGTAAATGATGATGGCTGTAAATGAAAATGGGATGTACTCACCTAGAAAACAAAAGTAGATAGCAAAATGGATTAGAAACAAGAGGCCAACAATGTATATTTATAGGGAATACACTTGATATATATATATATATATATGTGTGTGTGTGTGTGTGTGTGTGTGTGTGTGTGTGTGTGTGTGTATGTGTATGTATGTATGCATGTATATAATGGGCAGAAAGACCAATTAGGTGGCTGATACACTAAGAAATGTTGAGGATCTGAAATACTTTAGTAGTCAAGTGAGTACAGACTAGGGGACAGATGTAGGCAAAATATAGATAAGATAAGATTTAGCCATTTACTAGATTTGTAGATTAAGCAAGAGTGATGACTTCAGTATGGCATTGAATTTGTGAAGTCTATGGAATAGTAGAGATTTTCTCCATAAGAATTGGTGAGAAAAAATAATAAGATCTGAATCTAGATCACAACTCATTCAAGTTTGTCTATACTGAACAACTCAATCTATCTCATGCACGATTGAAAAAAAAAGATTCAGAGTTCTGACTTATTTTTTATTCATCACTACATTGTTGAACTGGGGAGGAGGGGATTGGTATGCTGAGTAGGGGGAGAACTTTCCCAATGCCATTTCTGTAATCTGCTGTGGGTACCTAACTAATTGTTCAGATATGGGTTTTTTGACGCTCTAATTCAGGCTTAGAAGAGATGTTGACAGGTCAAAAGCAGAAGGGAAGTGATAGAGTGGGACACTGGAGGGAATTAGGATAGGTGTGCTTTGTGGAGATAAACCATTCAATTAATTATCAACAGATGTGGGAGCTCACCCATATTCTGATTAATCATGCTTCCTTAGCATCTGGCCACAACCACTTAGGAGGTCATTGAGTTAAAACAGTAGAATGTTGCCATAATTATTAAATAGGAGTAAAGAGCATTGACTTGTCTAAGAGTGGGATGGGATGTGGGAAGGATGGAACCAAAATAAGAATCACTTTAGAGCTCTGTAAAATGTATTATTCTCTGCCTTCCTCTCTATTTCCTTCCCTTTATTCAATGTTTTGCATTTCTTGTATTTCTTCCATCTTTTCTTATTCTTCTCCTGCCCATCCATTAAAGATGAATTCAAATGCTATCCCTTAAATAAAGCATTGCCTAATTCTTTTCTCTATTGAGACTTTTCTTCTCAGAACTAACAAAAAGCACTGGTTTGTAACTAATGAATTTGATTTAGTCTATTAAGACTATAAGATACTAGGCATTGAACAGTCAATGAAGTTTCACTGTTTGTTTTTTAGCTGACCCTGTGCTGGCTTAGTGCTTAAGCACTTTGGAAATAATACAGCATTCCCTAGTTAACTGGTGAAAAAGAAAACATTTCCTCAGAGGATCTTTAAAAGATGGGGATAGGGGCAGCTAGGTGGTGCAGTGGATAAAGCACCGGCCCTGGAGTCAGGAGTAACTTGGGTTCAAATCCGACCTCTCAGACACTTAATAATTACCTAGCTGTGTGGCCTTGGGCAAGCCACTTAACCCCGTTTTCCTTGCAAAAAAAAACCTAAAAAAAATAAATAAAAGAAGGGGATGAATCTACTTCCCCCACTCTCTTTCTTTAATTCAACTGACAGCAGCATGCAACTCTGGGACTTGCTCCAAATAGAGATAGGACATATTGTTCTTTTTCCCCACCCAGGCAACCATGTTGTCATAAGCACATAGCAGTTAATAACACATAACCTACTTGGGTGAACCTGAGACTGATATCATCAGCTACCTCTTCTTTTTTGTGTTTCTATACTGAATATAGGTAATGAGATAGTGACCTTGAGATAGAAGTATCCAGAATTGGTGGAAATATTGTGAGTTCAAGAAATTTGGAGGACTTATGACCCTCTAACTGAAACTTATTTGCTACTTTGGGAATTTCTGGGTTGAAGAAGATGAATATTAACAAGACAAAAAGACCAAACTTAGACCTTACTAGCCAGAAAACATGGACTTTGAAAGGAGTAGGACCAAAGTCAAATGCAACGAAATTTATACAAGAGTCTCACAATCTTAATTTTCTTGTGAGGTTTGAATGTCAAACCTCCTGGAAAATTAAAGCAGTAAAATAAGCTACTAAACTTCATTTATAAATTTTTCTTACATTTCTTAAATTTATGAAAATTTTCTGTTTTAATTTCTATTGTTTATAGGAAAATACCTCTCCCATATCTGCACATCAGGTACTTATGTACACTGTCCTTCTGGACATTAACAGAAGCCTAAACTTTAATGCAACTTTCCCCTGTACTCTGCACTGAGGAATGTAAAAAAGTAAAAGTGAGTGAGAGAACTGCTTTCTCCAGGACTGAAATGAGATCATGTATGTCTGGTTCAGAGTAAATGAACTTTTTTTTTCTTTTTTGGTTTTTTGCAAGGCAAGGCAATGAGGTTAAAGTGACTTGCCCAAGGTCACACAGTTAAGTATAAGTGTCTGAATCTGAATTTGAACACAGGTCCTCCTGATTCCAGGGCCAGTGCTCTATCCACTGTGTTACCTAACTGCCCTCAAAGAAAATGAACTCTTTGGTGGAGAGGGAGATGATGAAATACCTCAGTTCCTCTGGCCCAGCATTATTAAACTCATAAATTCTGTTTCTCTGTGTTAATACACACACACATAATGCATACATGCATAAACAAACATATACCCAAACACCCATCAGCATGTTATATGCATGCAGGGGGCTTGAGATGAGTGAAGTGGCTTGAATTTGCTTTTTTCTTATATAGGCATGAAACATTTATTCACTATTTTTCAAATGGAATAAGACTTGGGGAAAGTATCCTGAATTTGAACTTGTTGTTAAGTATCAAAAGGAAACACCATTCTGGATGCTGAAAAAAAAGCAGTTGGCAACCTGAGTAGTAAAGCAACAGGAACCCCCACCCCAAAAAAGCACTAGTTCCTCTTCTTTCAAATGGCCAACTATTTATAGTCATTTATAATCATAGATTCCTGGATCTAGGTTAGGTTATAAAAATACCTGGAACTAAAAGATACCAAATAAGGAGAGAATAAGTCTTTATCTATGGAATAAATAAGACTGGTGGTTTCAGTTTAGAAAGAGACTTTAGAGACAAATTTATGCATGAAGAAAAGGAAGAAAAAAGAAGAAAATCTCTGAACCTTTTTCATTCAACAGATCTGTTCTTGTGCACCTAATTTTTAGTTTGTCTATCTAACTCTCTGACTCTGTTTTTGTCTTTGTCTTCAGTGCTGGGGGTAGCGTCCCAATTGTGGAATCAGGAAGATATGAGTTCAAATCCAGCTTTGAATACTATCTAACTGCATGAACCTGGGGTAAGTCACTTACCTCTTGTTTCTCTCAATTCCTGATCTGGTAAATGATCTGAAGAAAAAATGATAAATCACTCAAATATCTTTGCCACAAAAACCCTAAATGCTGTATAAAGAGTTGAACATGAATGAAAAATGCCTGACAACAATTCTGTTTCTGTCTTTTCTTATGTATCTATGTCTGTATATGTAGATTTCTTTTTTTCTGTCTCTGTCTCTCCCTGTCTCTCCCTCCTTCCTTTCTTCTCTCCTCCTTAGACTTCCTTCTGACTTGACTCTGTAGTATAAGCTCATACAACTCTTTTCATGTTTCTGTGAATTCCTCATGTATTGCTGCTTGCATAGCAATGATATGCCATGAAATTCATATACTATAATTTGTTCAGTCAATAGACACCTACTTTGATTCCTTTTTTTCTTCTACAATAAGATGTTGCCATAAATATGTTGATAAATAAATGGAATTTCTTTCTTAATTTCCCAATAGTGGGCTCTGGACCAAAGGGCAATTTATTTATTTAATGCCCAAGAAAATACTTATAGTATGTGTTAGACATGTAACCTAGGAATCTGATGATCAATAGAAAATCCCAAAATCCTTATATTAACTTTTTTTGCATTTATGAGAAACTGGTAGCAAAGCAGATGCCCATCTCTTGAGAAAGTGCTAAACAAGTTGCTATAAATGAATGTAATAGAAAACTTCTATTCTATAAAAAAGATGACCATAATGGATACAGAGAATTATGAGAAGACAAATATGAACTGATGCAAAATGAGGAAAGCAGAGCCAGAGAAATAATATACATACTACAAAAATGTAGATGAAAAGAACAACAAAACAGGAAGCCAAAAAAAATCTAAAGATCAAATTTGGCACTATAAATGAGATATGAGAAGATATCTCCTCCCTTCTTTGAAGTGATATGAAGGCCTAGGAAATTGAAACATTATTTATACCACCAGACTTTTTTTATAATGTGTTGGCAATTTTTGCTGGACTCTTTTTCTCTCTTTCTCATTTATAGAGGATAACTTTCTGAGCGGTATAATAGGAAGGGGATATTACTGAAAATATGAGAAATGTCCCCCCAAAACTATAAGTAAAATTTAATTATAAAATAAGATGAAATACAGATTATGCTATCATATCAGAGAGAGAGAGAGGAACAGAGACATAATAACCCTGTAATTCAGAAAGTCCTGGGTTCAAGTGTGAGCTCTCATTTACTGACTGAGTGATCAGGAGAAAGTCACTTCATCTTGAAATGCTCTGGGTAACTAAATTTCTGAATTACAGAGCAGTTGCAAGATGGACTGCTAAAGAGAGTTTGCTCATTTGGTTGCTCCCCATTGTGACGAAAATGCTCACGCATATGCATGCACAGCCTTGGTAAAATAATTTAGTCCTGATTGTGTCTCAGTAAAACTGTGGGAAGGGAAGGACACTAACAACAGTTTCCATGAGTAAGGGGAAAGGGTCATGTTTTCTGTAGGTATTCCTAACAATGTTGGCAGCAAGTGAAGAAAACAAGAGCAAAGGAAACCTCTAGGGTAGTTTATTTGAATTTAACTGGCAGTTCTCAATCTATCCATGGTATTCTGAATACTAATATAAATTTCTATTATTCCTCTAAATTTATGCATCCTATATCCACTTAATCTTGTGTGTTAAAATACCACATAAATTCAGGACCCCATTTTGCAGAAGAGCAAACTGAGGCTGTGTAAAAACAAGCATTTTGTCCAAGGTCACACAGATCCTTTCTGCAATGTGGTTTGCAAAGACATCTTCGAAATCCAGGATTCCGATTCATTATACTCACAATATTTCTCTTTATTTGTGAGCTTCATTTTTCCTATCAAATGGGTAAGTTTCCGCAATGGTTGTTTCTCAAGGCAAAAGAAAATACACACATACACACACATACACACACACACACCAAGGACAAATAAAAGCAAAACAAAACAAAATCTTTTGTTTCTATTTACAGTTATTCAGATCTAATTCCCACAAGTCAGTAAATTAATAACATGCCTCCTGATTCTCAGTTTGCCCTTTAGCTTATGAAGATCCCTATGTTGCTAGGACACTATTGACTCCACACTTATAGGACTAAAGAACCTTACTGAATATTGCTTAACTTATCCAATATTTAACCTTAGTGTATCTCAGATTAGAATTTAAAGGGACCTTAAAAATCATCTAGACCAACTCCATTCTTTTTTGTAGATAAGAAAACCAAGAGAAGAATGAGGAGGTTCACAGTAATTAATAGTGGAATCAAGATTCTAACACAGGTCCTATAACTAAAACCCTAAAACTAAAACTTTACCAGTAGTCCAACCATAAATAACAGATGCATTTATTGGCAATAAAGGATATTAAATGACTTGTCCAAGGCCATAATAAAGGGAGGTACCAGAAGCAAGTCTTGAATTCAGAATTCAGTATTCACAGTCTAATCCCAAAGCTCTTACATAATTGCTAGGATGACGCAATCAAGAGTATCAAATTTCTCTATTATCAGTCTTTTACCTACTTCTTGGGTTTACCATGAGCTGACTGCTCTGAATTTACCTTCTCTTCAATACCTTTCCTCCCACTGCTTTGTTTTCATCCCCAAATCCTGCTCCAGAGGTGTAATTTGCTTTTGGTCTAATCATTAAGATCCTCTCCAGTGGTGATGGGGAGAGGATGGAGCAGGGAAAAGGGAAGTAAAATGGTACACAGAGTAGAAACAAGAAACAGATTTATTCACCCTAGCAAAGGAGATCCTAAGTAAATGTTGAGAGAACAATATTTAAACCTCTTCCTTGGGACATTTGCACCCAGGAATGATAGTAGTCTTATATTGAACCTATACTGTGTACATCTGAGAGGTTTCTTTCCCCTACAGTTTTGCTTGCTGAGGACTACTCATTGAAATTCCTTTTGTCCCTACTCTGCTTAGGTTTATAGAAAAGACAAAATAGATCTCACAAGATCTGAACTAAAAGAAAGTTGACATAAACATGGGTGGCTACAATCCAGACAGGCTTCCTCAGGAGGCCATGAGCTGATGAATTGGGATTTGTTGAAAGGATTCCCCCATCAATTCACAACTCATAATCATTGATTTCAGTGAGACAAAGAGGTCTTATCAGGATGCATGTATATATATGTATGTGGTATATATATATGTTTATATCCTTTAAACTTTAACAAGTTTCACTAAGGAGATTGGAAGAAACATTTAAGACAAAAAGATATAATGATATTAGAGATATAATTAGATATCTTCAGTATATATATATATAATATATATATATATTTGCTATATTATTTATACTATTATAATATATACTATAACATATACTTTATTATTGAATATAATGTACTGCTATAATAATAAACTATTATCATTAGATATCTCCAAGAGATCTTGAGTGTCTCTACCTCTGGTACTGCTTCCTTTATAATCCATTCTGGGGATTTATTCCTACCTCATAAATGAATATCATGACATGATCACTTACATGATCACTTCTTATCATTTAGTTTAACACCAATTTTTGCAGGTGGTAAGATCTTAGGTTTTAAGAACCCATTCCCTTAAATTCTCTATTACTTTCTCTTAAAGATCAAAAAGAAATATACTCAAACTAAAGCTTAAATTTATAACCTTGGACTTAGTCTTCCTATACTGATTTCTAAATATCTTTTGCTAAATCATTAAGCCAAAGATTTCCTATTAGAAGTCACCCAAGAAACTTTAAGCCTATACATTGGTCAGAATTTCAATAAGAAGAAGGGAAAGTTTTAGTCTAACACATACAACCATTCTGAAATTCTTGGCAGTAAGGTGATTGTCCTAAATTCAGTGATACTTCTGTCTTACACCATTCAAATTTCTAGAAATACAAATTGATCATCAATGGTCCATTTGCACAAGAAAAAAACATTATATTAGATCTAATCTATTAGATTTCAAGTGGGTTTAGATATTATCTTGTGGATGGTCTCATTTGGCTGGTATTTTTTAAGCTGTACTATTGAGTTAGCAAATGATTACAATGTTTTGAAGCAGTTGCTTATCAACAAGGAAGCAGGAAACAAGACTAGAGAGGAAACAGGGAGACTGTTTAACATTTCTTCAACTGACTATAACTTTGGACAAATCACTTAATCCCCTGTGGTAAAGGCAGGATAAGGCAAATATGTGTCCTAGGCAACATTTGAAAAAGACAATTCTGTTTTGGAGCAATAACCATAACACATAAAATTTGATTAGTTTTTATTTTAAAGATAAAGATAAAGATTTATTTTAAAGAAGAATAGAGGGCAGCTAGGTGGCGCAGTGGATAAAGACACTTAATAATTACCTAGCTGTGTGGCCTTGGGCAAGCCACTTAACCCCACCTTCCTTGCAAAAAAAAAAAAAAAGAAGAAGAAGAAGAATAGAATATTTTGTCATTTAAAATGTGTACATTTGAACTCTGAGTGCAAATTGAAGCAACTTTTTTCATTTTCTTTTTCGTTTTTTTTTGCAAAATGCCTAATATGAAAATATGTTCATATTTCATATTTCACATCTATAATGGGTATCTTCAGATTGAGGAAATTTGGAACCCAAATTTTAAATGAATATTAAAAATTAAATATATGCATTTATAAGAATATTAAAATGAACCTTGTTGTTCACACCTGCCCTTCCCCAAACCCCAGGGTTTTGTACACTCAGAATCAATAGTTCTCTAGTCCAATATGTGCTTTCAAAAGATTTCTCTGTATAAACTATCAGAACAAAATGTAATGCAGCCTTTACCTGAAGATCTGTGAGAGCTTTCCCTTTGAGAAAGTCAATTATATTTGTGGAAAGATATAAGACTGAGGCAGTCTTTTTTATTTTTTTAACAATGAAACCAAAATTTACCTCTCTTTAAGTTCTTCCCATCATTACTAGGTCACCTTCTCAAGTCAAGTCGAATAAGTCTACTCTTTTTTTACAAAAATCCTTTCAATACTTGACAACAACTATCATCACTTCCCCACTTCCATTCGTCTTCTCTTCTCCCAAGTATCATGCCCACCTTCCTCCAACTATTCTAAGATGACATGAACTTGAGTTGTTTCACCATGCTATACTTTCTCCTCTTCCTATCTGGATATAAAAAAATTATCAATTTTTCCCCCTAAAATGAATCTCTCATAAGATAAAGCCATAATGCAGAGGTTTGTCTGACCAGGATAGAAGACAGAATTATCACTTCTTTTTCATGGATGCTAGATATTTCTTGATGCTACCACAAATTGTATTAACTTTATTTTCTTCCATATCTTCCACACTCTTGACTCATAATGATTTTGAAACCCAATAAAATTCACAAATATGATCCAAGTGTCTAGACCAACCCTGTCCAATTTTAAATTTGTGAAGATTTTTTTCTTAAAAAATAATAGCAAGATTTTATATGTATCCATTAAATTTCAATCCCATGTACTAACTTGTCAAGATTGTTTTGGATGCAGATGTTGTCATCCAGTCTGTTACTTATTCCTCTCATATTTGTGACATCTGCAGATTTCATAGGCATATAATACAGATCCCTGACAAGAAGGTTAAATAGCACAAGACCAAACATAAACCCCTTGGGTATTCTGCTGGAGACATCCTTCCAAAATGTTGACTTCTTTGCAGTCTATTCATCTAAACAGTTCCAAATTCATCTACACTGTCTAGCCTATATCTCACTATATTTTCCACAAGGATGGTATAAGAGGTTTTATCAAATGTTTTGCTAAAATCAAGTATATTATATCTACATTTCCTTGACGTATCAGCCTAGTAAAACTATCAAAAAAGGAAGTAAGATAAGTCTAGCATCATCTCTTCTTTTTTTGGGGGGGGGGGGTTGTAAGGCAATGGGGTTAAGTGACTTGCCCAAGGTCACACAGATATGTTTTTATTAAGTGTCTGAGGTCACAATGAAACTCAGAACCTCCTAACTCCAGGGCTAGTACACTGTCCACTGCACCACCTAGCTGCCCTTGTATCAACTCTTCTTGATGGCTCATTGTTATTCCCTGTTTTCTAGATATTCACTAATCATATATCAAATAATGCTCTCTAGAATTTCTTCAAGGATTGAAGTTAAGTTCATTGACTGATAATTTACACACATTACACTATTTTTTTTATCTTTTGGAAGTTATTACTTTTCCCTTGTATTTCTTATTTATTACATCTCCTCTTCTCAGTCTTCTATATATATCACTACTGCTCAGTACTTACTTGCCCTCACTTCTAACATTTTACAACTCTAAAATGGTTCATTTGTGCTTTCATTTGATGTTTTATCAGTAAAATAAGATAATAGTTTGATATTTTGGAACCAGTTATAGGTCTGGATCATTTAATCCTAACCATTCATTTAATAGATGAGGCAAAGAAGGCTATGGTCACATATGTAATAACTATCAAAGGAAAGATTAGAAGTCAAATTCTCTGACTCAAGGTCCATAGTCTTTTGAATATGCTTCCCATTAATGCAATACGAAATTATCTAACAAATTATTGTGAAGTACCTAAAAGAAAGTGTGGTATAGAGGAAAGAAAGCAGAAGATTTGACTTTAAAAAAAATAGTTTGTCCCAATGCAATCATTTCAAATGACTTATTAAGCAACTTCCATAGTATTGTATTGAAGTATTCATGTGATGCTTTAAAACTGATAAGTTTTGGGGCGGCTAGGTGGCGCAGTGGATAAAGCACCAGCCCTGGGGTCAGAAGTACCTGGGTTCAAATCCAGTCTCAGACACTTAATAATTACCTAGCTGTGTGGCCTTGGGCAAGCCACTTAACCCCATTTGCCTTGCAAAAAAAACCTAAAAGAAACTGATAATTTGTTGTTGTTGTTTATCCTGTGTTCTCAAAGAGGGTCAATGACATCATGATGGTGATATCTTGACTTGTTGGGGAATTGATTTTAAGTGAGGTTGCATTGCCTCACTCTCTCTTCTAGAGTGATTGGAGTCCAAAGGCAAGATAAAATTCAAGATGACTGGTGAAAAGAAGAGAGTGTTTAGAAGAGGGTGAACAGGATGGTGACAGGCTTTGAATTAATATGAGCATATAAGGATTAGTTGAAGGTACTGAATGCTTAACTTGGTGAAAAGATGATTTATGAGGGATGTAGGAACTATCTTTAATTATCTGAACAACTGTGAAGAAGTGTGGAATAATGCATGAAGTGTTGGACTTGGAGTCAGGAAGACTTGGATTCAAATCAACCTTAGACACTTATTAGCTAAATGATGCAGGGTAAGTCTCCTTGTCTCATACAATGAAAGTTATGGAAACATGATTTCTATATTCCCTCTCAGTTCTAATTAAATGATCTTAAAGAGGCAAAGAGATTAGACCCCCATAGGCTTGATTCTGAAGAGCAGTACCGAGAACATTGTGTAAAAGCTGCAAAGAAGCTAACTGAAGCTTTATATAAGGAAAAAGCTTCCAAACAATTAGAGCTCTCCAAAACTGGAATAAAATACCTTAGGAGGTAATATGTTTTGTATCCTTGGAGGACTTCAAACAAAGAGTGGATAATCACTTGTAGAGGAAATTTTAATTTAATTTTGGATTGGACTAGATGCTGCCAAATTTCTTTCCTAAACTGAGATTCTGGAAATTTGTGTTTATGTAGTCTTCTAAGGTATGATGATTCAGGGCTCTAATTGAACAACATAAATGTCTGTGCCCACTCATAATTCAATATTTATTAATGTTTGCTATTCATTCAACAATATTAAGTGACCGCCCCTGGTTTACAGAGTACTGGATTGTTTTGAGAGAGTTACATCAAAAAGCACCAAGATCCATGACCTCATCCAAGTGGTCCATCCTCCCAAAGAGGTCAATTTCCAACCTCTTTACAACTTAGCAGGTACTGTTCTATAATTTTGGCCTAGGGTTCTACTTTTCCAATTTTAATTAGACTGGTCTTTGGGCAGCAAATGGATAGATCATCATGGAGTCCCTACTTGAGGCCTTTTCATCTTGTTATAATTTACCATAGCTTGTACTCCAACATCATAATCTTAGAGAATTCAAGGTCACTTCTTCCCCATAGTAGTGTTTTATAGTAAGAATTTATTAAAAAAAAAAACAGGAGGCATTGGGGCAGCTAGGTGGAGCAGTGAATAGAGCACCGAACCTGGAGTCAGGAGTACTTGAGTTCAAATCCATCCTCAGCCACTTAATGAGTACCTAGCTGTGGCCTTGGGCAAGCCACTTAACCCCAATGCCTTGCAAAAAAACTTAAAAGGAAAAAGAAAAAAAAACAGAAGGCAAGAATTCAAACAAAAGTCCGGTCACTTCATTCAAATAACTTTGCTAAGGACTCAAGAAATCATCTACATTTTTAAAAGATGAAACACTGGAAATTTTTGAGTATCCCTTAACACCTAAACATGGAAACATGGAGATGAACCACAGTGAATTTTAAAGATGCATTTGATTCAACTTTTTGAGATGGTGGCAAGTGCAGGGTCAAGGAAGAAAAGTTAGCCTTTAGTAAGAACTTGCAAGGCGGCAGGAACTACGCTAAGCATTTTACAAATATCATCATTTGATCCTCACTACAACCCTGTGAAATAGAATCTATTATTATTATCCCCCTTTTAAAGCTGAGAAAAGTGAGGCATATTAGCAGCTAAGGGACTTGCCCAAAGCCCTACAATTATGAGGTTTCAAGGCCTGATATGAACTCAGATTTTCCTTTCTCTAGAACCAGAATTCTATCCACTTGGGTGGTAGAAATGTAGACAATAGTATCCTTCAAATGAATTAGATTATGTCAACTATTGATGTTGCTTCCAATAACTCTGTAACCTTCACCAGAACACTGGGATAAAGGAGTGCACTGAATTTGACTCAAAGCTAGGAAATCCTGGGTTCTAATCCTACTTCTGATATTTAGTAGCAAACCAAGCAAGAGAGATAGAGGCTTAAGCTCTCTGAGGCAGAGTTTCCTTATCTGTAAAATGGAACAAAGTTTTAATGAAATAAATGTTTAATATTCTGTACAAACTTTAAAGCATCATCCAATGTCATTTTTATCATCACCTTTTGGTATTGTAATTGTCAATAAAAGGACAGGAGTTGCAATGACTTGTACGGGCAATTAAAGGCTTTTAAATTGCAATAAGATGCTTTTATTCCCAGCTTACACCTACCTCTTCTCTGATGTTTTTAACTCATTATACTGCCTTATTTTCTCATATGTACTTGTATAATCTTAAATTGTTGTCATCATTAAAATATTTTAAATGTTTTCCAACGCCCCATGGGAAAAGGACACAGTTTTATGAGTCAAACCTATTACTTAGAAATTATTTATTTAATATCAATGTCAATAAAATTATAATCTTCCTTTTATGATATCATCCATTCAGAATTATTTTGAAGGCATCCATCTCAGGGTTGTGTCATTTAATCCAGAGAAAAAGAAAGTTAGGCCTTGGATACCCCAGGAGCAGTTCCTATGGTATGTGCAAGGTCACTTTCCTCACCATACAATTGTCCAAAACAAAAATGAGCATTATGTTTACCACTGCCTCAACCCTTGGTGAAGTGTGCCTTCCCCATCCCATATTTCTAATGCTAATGTGCAATTTATGAGATGTCACAACACATGAAGCCTCTGGCAGGGACACACAATGACCATGTGGAAAAGAGCATGTCACATGCTTTTATTTGAACAAACTTGCTGATTCCTATGACTGCTGGCCAACTTCTAATTTTTCATCCTCTTCCTGGCTAGCTTGGGCTTCCTGGACACAGGACTGTCTCTTTCACTTAGCTGCAAAGGAATAGATAAAACTCTGGCAATAAGCCCAATATCCTGGAAGCCCATGAGCACCTGCCTACTGCTATGGAGTGAGGTGGTAATTTGATCTCCCATTACCTTTTACTACACCAGGGTAGGGAGCATCATTATGAGTTCTATTTAAAGCTCCATTTAAAGCAAATAAGGAAGGCTGCCTCTACCTCCTGCAGGCATGTCCCTGTGGGTGGTACTAGAGGTTAAGATGTTTCTTTACCATTGATGTCTATAACTTTCAGGATGGATGATGCAGAAAAAAGTGTTGACTTCTTTGAGGCATTTTTGAGTCAGTAGATTTGTCAGAAAACATGTGAATTCACATAGAGAGTAATGACAAAGAGATGCAAAGTAGATCTTGGAGTCAGAGATCCACCTCTGATGTTTACTAATTGAGTGATCTATAGAAATTAAAGCAATTCCCCCAATTTTATTATATTTATTGTCTGTTTAACCCCAGTTCATTCAAATCATCAATATCACTTAAATACCTACTATGAATAAGGAACTGGAAATAAAAAGCTAATACTAACGTAGTTTCAGACACCATTGAGCTGACACTCTACTGGGGAGTAAAACAAGAACAAAGATAAGTAAATACATGGGAAGTTATAAAAGAAGAGGATTCCCAAATGTGTGGGGGGGTTACTGGAGAAAACTTCACTTCAAAATGATACTTTGACTGAAATTTAAAAGTATTTAAATTTAAAGGTCATGGGATCATATATTTTGAGGTCAAAAGAACCTTGCAAGGCATCAAGTCTGACCTCCTGATTTTACAGATGAGAAAACTGAGACTGGAAGAGTTTAGATGATTTACCCAAGGTCACACCATCATAAAGGAGATAAGTTTGAACTCTGGTTCTCTTTCCTTGCTTGCAACCTCTGTGAAGAAGATGGACAGTTAAGAATAAGTCACAGTCAGAAAGCCAATTTTACCATGGTACATTATGTATCAAGGGGAGTAAGTTGAAATAAGACAACAAAGACAGGCCAGAGGCAGATTGAAACATACTTAAAATATAAAGTAAAGAATGTGTATTTTATCCTAAAGACAATATATTTTTGAGCATGGGTAGTGACAAAGTCAGACCTGTACCTATACTTGAAATTCATTTTGTCAGATATGTAAGCATATATCAGAAAGATAGGGACAAATAAGGAGACAACTGCAAATAGGTAATAAGTAGAAATTGAAGAGGAAACAGATTTCTGCTTTAACACAAAGAATTTCTTGCTAACAATGCTCTCCAAAAATAATAATGTACTTCCCTGGGTGTAGGGAACCATCCTTGCAAATTCTCCAAAAGAGGCAGAATGACCATTGTTTGTGGAGATGATAAAGAATATTTCTAATCAGATATAGGTTGGACTGGCTAATGTCAGAGATTACTCCAGATCTGTGCTTTAGTGACTTAATGATTCATTCTCTAGTTGCCTATTTGTGAAAAGGAATCTCTTCTTTTTCTTCTTTATACACACACACACACACACACACACACACACACACACACACACACACACACACACGTAGAGGTAACCCTGGGTTCTCAAAGGCAACTTATACCAGCAAAGCAAAGACTCTGGAAGATTATAGCAAGTTAGGAAATGTTTACAGATAATGATAGCAGCAGATTGTGTCAGCTGTCCAAGGATCAGTCTATGTACAGAGAGATTCATCAACAAAAAATTGGTATTGAATGTTTTGGCTATGATACCCCATATAATAATAATTTGTTAGATAAAGTAAGTAAAAGAAAAATCTGGGCTATTGTATGAATTGGGGACTTTCCAAAGGAACAATCAAATTAAATCCTAGTTGGTTCATGTCTTAGTAGCTAAATCTTAGGGAACTGAATGAGGTAAATAAAGGTTATGTGACCTGCCCTAAAACACACAGCTAGAAAATGTCAGAAGTACGATCTAAATCCATGTCTTCCCAAACCAAGCCCAGTACTATAGCACTTACATTAATTGTCTCTTGATTTAAATAATTGTTTAAAAAATACTGACCAAAACAATCAGCAACTAAAAAAAATTCTAGAAATGTGCATTTACCTCAGACTTAAGAAATTAAAAGACATGTGTTTTTTTCTTATTGACACCCTAGGAATGAGTGTAATGAATTAATTCAGTGCAATAAATATCCATTGAACCTCTATTGTGTTCATTATACACCTTGCTAGTTGCTGGAATTTCTAAAGTGAAATACGACAGTCTGGGCCCTCCAGAAGCTTAGAATCCAACTTCAGATAAAAAAAATAGCCAAATGATCAAAATTGAGCTTAGAATCATAAATCTGATCCTAATCAATGAATTTTTAAATGAATATTCTTATTTTCCTGGCTTTTAGTTCAAGACTTCATTTTAGCCATATGCATAATGGTGATAATGAAAAATGATTGTACTTTCCAGTTGTTCCTGTCAGGAGTATTTGCATTTTAACTAAAAGAGGACCCCCAGGAAGAGAGCAAGAGTGAACATGAATAAAAGAATGAATGAATTTTCAAGCATCAAGATGACTTCTCTAGGCCCTTGTGTATCTTGTCACTTATATAACCACTCCCTTTATCTATGAATAAAGACTTTCTCTTGGTATGATGGGAAGGGAGGGGGGTACAATTTTTTTACCCAACCTTGACTTCACTTAACTGTCCTGCTTTGTTGGTCCCCAGGAAATGTTGCTCAATGCTTCCATATCCTATGACATTGTTAAGCTGTCTATCCATTCTTGGTTGGGGGTTTGACTGAAAGGGCATTGAAGTGGAGTGTGCCAGAAAACCCCAGGGCTCCCAAGATCAAAGATGGGTGGTCCTTAGAACTGTCAGATCAGTTCCTAGGTGGTCTTATGCAAAGAGAACTCCTCTCTCAGTCTAAAGACATCAGGAAATCAAGAAGTCATCCATCCCCCTGATGGTTAGTCATTGGTTTTCCTGGAAGGTCAGATTCCTAAAATGAGAATGAGGAGTTTGTTCCTTAACAAAGGGATCTTATTTGGGAAACTTGATAAACAAGATTTTTCAATACTGAAAGCACGTAAATCAGGTACTTCCCAGGTAAAAAGGGAAGGGAGGCAGCTCACTTGGGCTTCTCTTTTACTCTACAAGTCAGGACTGATAAGAAATGAATCCAATTTATTATCCTAACAAAATCCTGGGGTGTGTTTTCAGGCATTTCAATAAATTCAAAAAATGTCACACAATTTCACTACAGCCTTCATTAGACTATATAAGATGGATTGTCAATTCTGCTGGAGAATGCTTAACTGAAAACAAAAAAGAACAGAATGTGAATAAATCAATATTTATTTCCCTCCAATGTTTCTAATTGATTTATGGTGGACAAAACATAGAATCATGAATTTACAGATGAAATTACCTCAAAAGCCATCACCCTTCCATTTTAGAAATGAGAAAACTGAGGTTTAAGTGTCTTGTCAGTGGTTGTATAATTGTCAGCTATCACATGTGGGATTTAAAGTCCTCAATCACTCCAATTCAGCTACACACAAAGAGAGAGAGAGTCGTGTTACCTATTTGTGTCCACTTCCCTCATTAAAAATTAATATCCTCCAATTCAAACATAGCTTGCTATCATTCAAACTTGCTCTAGGTAAGCCCTCTTAATTCTTTTCCAGAATTGGAAATTGAGGAGATGCCCATCAATTAGGGAATGACTGAACAAGCTATGGTATATGAATGTTATGGAGTACTATTATTCTGTAAGAAATCATGAGTGGCCTGCCTTCAGTAAAAAATGGAGAGAACATTATATACACTAACAGGAGTGTAGGGTGTGTTAAAGGAAGACTAATACCATGATGTGAAGACTGTGGAGCCCTTTTCAGAGTTGCTTTCCACCTTTGGTGTTCTTCATATACCATCATCAATCAATGTAGAAGCCACAACTGTTTACCTCAAGTTGAAGTCAGTCATCCCCCAGCTGAAGTCCCAACTGAAGAAGAAGTTTTTGAAGGCTATCAAGCTCCTATCAATTGGCAAAGCACTTGATGTTGATTCTATTCCAGTTAAGATCTATAAGGTAGGGGGTCCATTGAACATCCAGAAGTTAACTGAAACTTTTATATGACTTGTAGAGGTTATCCCCCAGGAATTCAAGGATGCCTCTATTGTCCATCTCTATAAAGGTAAAGGAATTGATTGTCCTGTGACAATCACAAGGGGTACATCTCTCTTAATCATTGCTGGTGAGATTCTTTGCAAAGTCCTTCTTAATAGACTGATCCTTCACCTGGAAGATGATCACCTTTCTGAGAGCCAATGTGGCTTCAAAAAGGGTCGAGAACATTCAATATGGTGCTTGCTGCCCAACAACTCTAGAAAAAAATGCCAGGAACAGAACAGAGGTCTACAATGTTTGTAGATCTGACCAAGGTTTTTGATACCATAATTTGTGAGGGTTTATGGAAAATTATGTGAAAACTTGGTGGCCCGGAGAAGTATATCAGTATTGTCTATCAATCTCCTGACAGTGTGCATGTCCAGTTCTGGATAGTAGATGATGTTCTCAAGAGTTCTCAGTCACCAATGGAGTGTCCTTGCTCTCATGTTTTTAGCATGATATTTTCAGCCATGTGTTCAAATGCTTTCACTGAGGATGAACATAGCTTCACTTATAGCAAATTCTTTAACTTGAAAAGGCTACATGCCAAGACCAAAGGGAAGGGAGTGTTGGTGCATGATCTGTTTGCAATTGATTGTGTCCTCAATGCAGCCTCTGAAGCTGAGATGCAACAAAGTATGAATCAATTCTCTGCTGCTTGTTTTAATTTTGGTCTAACTATTATCACCAAGAAACTACAGGTACTGCATCAACCAGCACCATGCCATCCATATGTGGAACTATCAATTACAGCAAATGGAGAAGTTTTGAGTACTGTGGACAAGTTCACTTACATTGGCAGTGTCCTTTTCAAGGAGGTACACATTGACAATGAGGCACCTACATTGCCAGAGTCAGCTCAGTATTTGCAAGGCTGTGAAAAAAAGTATGAGAGAAGAGGTATTAGACTAACTATCAAACTGAAGGTCTACAGAGCCATTGTGTTGACCTCATTGCTATATGGCTATGAAATCTAGACAATCTCCCAGTGCCTTGTCAGGAAACTGAATTGCTTCCATTTAAATTGTCTTAGGAAGATTTTGAAGACCACCTAGCAAAAAGAAGAGAGCTAAACTGCCTAGCATACCAAAATTACTACAGAGAGTGAACTATGATGGGCTGGACATCTTGTTAGAATGCCAGATGTATGCCTGCCAAAAAAACCATTTTATGGAGAACTCACTCAGGGCAAGTGGTCACAAGGGGATCAGAAGAACTAATACTGGGACACCCTGAAGGCCTTATTGAAGAACTTTAGAACTGATTGTACAGCATGAGAGAAACATTGGCACAGGACCATCCAGCATGGCATGCCCTTATCAGTGAGGATGTTGCACTCTATGAAGAAAGTAGAATTGAATTTGTTTCAAACACAATGATGTCATTTTGGTCATCTTAAATGATGATCATGAGCCAACAAACCATATAAACTAACAGCAACACTGTGAGATGATTGACTCTGATTGACCCAACTCCTCCTTGTTATTCAATAATCAAAGGCATCCCATCCAATTTTACTTCATCTGAAAATTTGATAATCATTCTACTTCAGTAACATAAGTATTACTTCATATAAATAATGAGTAAACATAAAGATTGCCATAAAAATGGCAAACAGATCAAGACCAAGCAAGGGTTCCTATGGGTATTCAGTCATTTAATAAGCACCGAATCCAAATTTAGTTCACACAATTGCTTGATAAATGGTTAAATTTAAAATAAAGGGAAATTAGTTGAGAATTTCTATTATCAACTAGTATAATGGATAGATAAAATAAATGAAAGTAATATGGTATAACTTATTGTAAAAGTCTTTCAAATGGTCTGTTTCAAGTCTTTCTTTACTCTAATCCATCTTCCATATAACTACCAAAGTCTTGGTCTAACTACATCAACCCCCCTCAATAAATTCCAGTGACTTGCTCCCTATAATGTCCAGGATTAAATATAATAACCTCTGGCTTTTAAAACTCTTAAACCTTCCCTACTTTCTTTCGATACTTTGTTCCCTTCAGTAAACACACACTACCACATTGGCCTACTTGCTATTTTTTCCACACTCCTGTACCAAGCTCTATGGTTTTGCACTGGTTATTCCTGATGCCTAGAAAGCTTTTCTCACTCGATTTTCCTCAGAATTTCTGGCTTCCATCAAGACTCAGCCTTCTGCAAGATGACTCTCTCTATCCCTCTGAGCCTTGAGCATTCCCCTCTAAGGCTGCCTTCTAACTATTCTTTGGTTCCAATATGGTGAATAATGTAAATAATCAATATCTACTTACATGATGTCTCTTCCACCAGACTGTAAGTTCTGAGAGGGTAGAGACTGCTTTTGCCTTTATTCATATTCCAGGGCTTGGCAATATTCCTGGCATATTTGTGTGCTTAATAGGAGATTATTGATTGATCAATGGGATTGATTTTTGTATCATCATCATTTTCAAATGTACCTCTCCTTTCCATACCTAGGGAATATCCTTTGTAACAAAGAATATTTTTAAAAATGATTTGGCAAAATTTGCCAACAAACAAACTGAGACTGACAGTATATGTCAAAAACTATCATCATAATTTGCTGTTCCTGCAAGGAAGGGGGGAAGGTGTTTTATTTATTCTCCAGGATAAAATTTAATCATTATAATTACACAGTATTTCTTTTTGTTCTAGTTTCATTGTCATTTTTGTTATAGTTTTTTTTTATTTTTTTATGCTTTTTTTGGCATATTTTTTTATTTTGCTTTCTTGCAGCCTATGGCATTGATCTGACCACATCAACATGGTCCCCAAGAGGAATGGTAAAGTAACTTCCATTAACTCTGATAGGTACTAAAGTTAATGCTTTTGGATAACTATTCTTACCATATCTATAGTTTACGAGTCCCTATAGATGTATTTCTTATTAAAAGACAGATACTAATATTGTCAACCAGTATTTATCAAAATTACAAAAAAAACCAAATAAAATTACATCATACTCCACCCTTAAAACTCAATTACGCTTTCCCACAATAAGAAAATAGTATCCAGAAAGCAATCAAACACTTATAGTTTCTTGATAGTAAAGCACACATTTTAGGAACACTTTTCTTTTTTTATTTTTGATAGGCAATGGGGTTAAGTAGCTTGCCACACAGCTAGGTAATTATTAAGTGTCTGAGACTGGAATGGAACCCAAGTACTCCTGACTCCAGGGCCTGTACATTATCCACTATGCCACCTACCCACCCCTTAGGAACACTTTTAACAGTGCATCTCGCAAAACCCAGAACTAGAGACTTTAATATCCTCTTTCTCTCAGAATCTGTGCATAAAAATTTTTGTTGTTTCTATTTCTGTTTTTGATGTTGATCATAGTTTCTCTGCTAAACAGATGCATGAACTACTAAGCTTAAATGACCAATATTGTGTTTGACTATGACCTCACAGGGTCTATTGACTCCAAGTTCAGCATTTCTTTCATTCTATGACATCCATTCATTCATTTAAAAAACATTTGTTAATTATAACCCACCATCTGGGTGTTAGGATTACAAAAACAATAATGATAGTCTCTTCCTTAAAAGAACATATGTCTAATTATAGAAAGGAAGAAAGAGCATGTATCAATATACTTTATGGAAAGTTCTGAGAATCCTTATCCTAATTCTCCCTGAAGAGTTGGATTTTCAAAGCTTGCCTATAGCTCCCCTTTATAGTTCCAAAGATACTTCTGAAGGGTCCTGCTTAATTATCTCAGTGTTATTGGATTGAGTCTCCACCAATGTGTTTTCATCCAAGATTATCAACTAAGAATTACTTAAGCAGCATAAGTAATTTTAGAATGAGGTATTTGCATAAGTAGTTGAATAAACAGATTGGCACAAAATGTTCCCTTTAAATTCCTGTCATATACTGTTCCAATCATGCAGAGATTTCAAGGGATTGTGGGGTTCAAGTTTAGAGAACACAAGTGACCATAGGAAACTTAGCCTTAGCTACCAGATGTCCCTTTATTGCATACATGAAGTACTCATAAATTTCCCCTTAAATACAATGAATGAGTGTCCAATCTATCCTTGTCTAATGTAGTCAAATGACCCTACAATGACTATTATTTTAGCATAAATGAGACTTTTTATTTTGTCCAAAATTTGCTATAGCAAGGGTTTTGGATGGGTTTGTGCATATGTTTCTGTATATTAACTATTTCTACAATTAATTCATGCTTACATTCTTGATTAAACCTAATTGGGTCATAGTGAACTGTTCATACATATTTGTAGTCAAAGTCAGACCTGACTTTGAACTTTCATCTCTGACACTAATCCTCTCTGAACCTCAGCTTCCTAATTTGTAAAATGAAGATATTGATAACTATAGTACTTCCATGATGAGGCTCAAATATATGGATGATACATATGTCCAAATATACAAGATAATATATGTAACTCACTTTGCCTTAAATTATAGTCTGTATGTCAATTGTTTTAGGTTTAATCTAAATGATATAGCAAATGAATGGATGAGTAGTATAGATAACTCAACTTGAGTCTCCAAAAGGCAACCAAAAGATTCAAATTCTAGAAGAAAAGATTGTCTGTGTCCAGATGTAATCTATACATGCAGACTAAAGAAGAAGTCAAAAGACTTCAATCATTTTAGGTTTGCCTATAGGGCCACAAGAATAACACAACATATATTTAAGCAGGTGTCACACTTTCTAATGAATGACATGGTAGCTGAGTAAAAGTATTTTCATCTGGATAGGGAGTTCCCTCAGCAGGAAATTTCTTCAACAATCCATATCAACAATAACTATGCAGCTTGAAATTCTAAATCCTTAAAAAGTTACAAAGGGCCCTGAAAGTTTAAATGACTTGCCATGGTCACAAAGTCAGAGTACAAATTTGAACCCAGATTATCTAAATGGTTTCATTTCTGCTAAGTGGATCTGTTAATGGATATATTTTACATAGCACCTTATGATTTACAAAGCTTTTTAACATGTGCCATACTTATATAAGTATGATAATAAGGTGCTATTATTAATTATTTATTATTATTATTAATTACTATTTTGTAGATGAGAAAATCAAGATTAAAAGAGGTTAAATGCTTTCAGAAGGATACACAGCTAGAATCTGAGGAAAAATTTGAACCTAACTATTCTTGATTCCAAGCTCTATCTATTACATCACATAGCAGCTTGTAAATGATTTAGATAGCTTTCCAGAAATTCTGGTAAACAGGATTTTAAAGTCCCTTAATTCTCTGCATCTGCAGTGCTGTCTTCCTCTCAATTGGGTTCAGAAAGAGAAATGATAGAATGGGATGAAGGCATCATGGTACAGTGGAGAAAAAAACCTGGATATGAAAGTAAAGGTTCCACAATTAAATCATAATACAATTATTTGTTAGGTAGATGAAGTCAGCTAAGTCATTTCATCTCTAATATCCTTTATTTCTTCAGTAAAATGGGAATAATAATATTTTCACTCCCCACCATACATGATTGTGATGACTAAAGTCTATCAGAAAATGCTGTAGAACTATAAACTATTATCATCATAATCTGTTAGCTATAGTCCAGTGCTTGTTGACATCATCCTCATCATAAGCAATTGCATAGTACTTTTAAAACTGCAATCATTGTAATATGCACAATTATATCTTATGAGTCTCAAAATAAATTTATATGGTAGATAGATATTATAGTATTATTATTTTTATTATTAATCCCATTTTATAAATGGAGAAAATGAGGCTCAAAGAGTTTAAATAAATTACCCACAGTAATACAACTTGTGTGAGCAGGAGCAGGGTTGAAAATGAAGGGTTTTGTTTCATGGATTTTATTATTATTTTATGTTTTTGTCCATCACTCTTTGCACTTACAAAAAACTGTGTGCCATAGAAAAGGAACAGGGAAGGTTATTCCCCTTTCCAGAATTCCAGAGAGTAAAATTATTAGACCTAGTTAGGTGCATCAATCCCTCATGGAAATTCAGACAATTGAAGCCACCAGTAGACTGAATAAGCTTGGTAAGCATGGCTCTTTCTTTCCTCTATTCAGGTTATTGTGTGGATAAAGAGGAGATCTGAAAAATCTGGCAGGCAAGATCCCAGTTCAGTACTCAAAGATCAGTATCTGAAGAACATTTTATTGTTTTGCATTTTTTAAATAATGTTTTTTTCACTTTTCAGTGACCCTCCACTTCTCTCTTCCCACCCCACTCTACCTCCTCTGGGGTTGTTAAGCTTTCATTTTCAGACAAGCTCAGAAAAGGAAAACAAGGACACCAGTGCTTGTCCCTCAGTCCACGGATGCAGTGATTTCAGTTACCTCTAAAAAATATGAGATTTTCCCCTTACACTGATTTACTATGCACAGATGCAGAAGGAGAATTACCCAAGTTTCCCAATAAAAATAAGCTTGGCTTTGAGAGCACCTGCTTTCCACTGTTTAATAATGCTGAGCTCCCTTCTCCTGTGCTCTTCTGTTTACTCTTCTACAAATTATTTTTGTTCTCAGTTGACAAAGATAAATGATGGGATTAATATATATTGAAGAAGTCCCTGTGAACAGTTTGCTAGCAAAGAAGAAGCGTTGATATTATTTCCCTCAGGTAACGTATCACAGACAAACTGGATTAAGAGTAATTTGCTATGGGGCTTATAGATGATCAGGATCCATTAGTGAACACCATTTATGAAAATTGCTTTTTCTTAAATAAAAATTAGAATGACTTTCATTACCTTGCCAGGACTAAGCCAAACCAACTACACTTTTTTTTTCCTCTTGAGGAAAAACAAAATACAGACAGCAGGGTGGGTTTAGATTTTTGGAGAAAACCTCAAAAGAAATCTACAATTGCCTAAAGTTATAGAGAAATATGAAAAATATGTGGCAAGAACTTTGAATTTACAAGGGTCAGAGATGCCAAAATGTAACTAGAAAAAATATTATATGATATGAGGTTTTTAAAGATATGGGACAATTCAATCTACTTTGTCTCTTGTTGATTGCTTAGTCCTTTGATTAAAAGTGATTTATGTTCAGATTAAATTCAATTTAAGTGTTATAGTGGATTTTATCCCATTGAATTTTATTGTGGTGAAAAAATTGTACTGTTTTCATATGTAACAGGTCACCTGTTTTCCAAAAGTTATCAACAGAGATAAATCTATGCTGAGACAACCAGAACTTTCTCCCAGGACACCTGAAACTAAAGGATGCTAACAGCATTTCCATTCCTTCATTAGGGTAAAACAACTAAGTTTAGCACCTGATTAGCAAGAAAAAATATGTTAATAGAGGAAACTGACAATGAGTGTTCCTAGACTCCAAGATGAATGTCTTCCTAGTGTGACTTTGCCCTGCTTAATTGCCTGGAAGTATCCAAATCAGCAGCCTGGGGATGACTCAGGGTCTCTGTCTCACTCACACAGGGTGGTATCTCTTCCTTCAAAGGGTCTAGTCTTGTCAGGTGTAATTTCTTTCCCCAAAGTCTGTCTCTCTGTCTCTCTTTTTCTCTGCGTTCTCTCTCTCTCTCTCTCTCTCTCTCTCTCTCTCTCTCTCTCTCTCTCTCTCTCTCTCTCTCTCTCTCCATCTGTCTATCTATCTATCTATCTGTCTGTCTGTCTGTCTGTCTGTCTATCTTTATCTCTCCCTCTCTTATCTGGAAATGATGGTATATGCCTAAAATCCTTACTACTAAACCTTCTACATTTACATTCTTTGGGGCTATGAACTGCAATAGGTTAAAATGTCATACAAAATCTGGCACCAATATAGGCTCCTAGTCCCTAGGAGCAGGTGAGTGAATGAGCTCTAGTCAGAACTGGAATGGGACAAATAGTCCTCTCCTGGTCAGTGGTGGGTTCAAAATAATCAGTGGCCTCTTTACATTTCACCTGAACAAGATGAATAGAACCTGTCTCAAAAAATTACTATGAGGACATTTTTCCTTGCTGTTTGCCCTAGACATCAAAATTGCTCTTGATCTCTCACCTTACTATTTAACTACTACTTTGGACCAGCAAATGTAAGACCAAATACATTGACCGTCAGAGAAATATATGCATGTATCAGATTTTCTTTAATTATATTTATTGGGAAATGAAAGGTTTAATAAGAATTATGACTACAGAATCAGAGAGTGTCAGGGTTGGAAAGGAGTTTAAGGACCACTTTGACCAATTCACGCCCTCACTCAAAAAAAAAAATCCTTGATGCTAAATAACTCTGAAGAATTTGTGTTCTCCTCCTAAACCCCCATTTTGCCCCCCCCCACACACACACACACTAATTCTGGATCACTTTCCTACCTCCATGCTCTGTGGTACAAGAGCAAAAAAAATGTTTCATCTCTATCTTATTTTTCCAATTTGCATTTTTGGGTGGTGATTGTTATCAGAATAATGTCTTCAAAGTAAAACATAAAAGAAATGCAAGGTCCATGCTACATGTTGTGCTCCTGCCAGCTTCAGTCTTCCCAAGATCAAAGGCAGCTGTGGATTCGGTACAAGAATATGTCATGGGTGGTTGCAAAGTCATGGATCTCCTACAAGAAAATTGGGGTGTGGATTATATGCATGATTCAGAAAAGAGAAAGAAAGACTTGTGTGTTCATAGCATTTGGGTGGGGTTCTACAAGCATATATTTCTACATCATTAACCAACTGGCTGAAGAGAGTATCTTGCTCAATAATATCTGCGACCAGTCATTTTAAAGGGAACAGATAAATTATGACAGAATTCCTTAAAAGTCAAAGAAATATTGAAATTTTGCCTATGACTGAATACCTGAGTGAATAAGGATAAGGGAAGAACAAAGATTTACTTTGTCACAAGGTCTATTGGCAATGACTTCAGTCTGCAAGAGTTCCAAGTGGTATGAAGCATATTTCTCCTTATATCAAGGGTTTTCATTAGGTTGGCAGAAAGGTAAAGAATAATGAGGCTCACGACCTTCTAGGCTGACCCTGAGCCCATAATAAACTAGGACCAATGTAGTTATCAATGGAAGGAACCGAATGAGAAGATATGGCAAATTTATTTCTTAGTATTGATTTGTGCTTTTATTATAGAACCCAAGGAGACAAAGCCTTTGCTATCTGGATGATTTACAAGTCTAAGCCAAATAATCCAAAAGAGTTTACATAAAACTACCAGATAAACTTCTCCTAAATCTCCCAAATCAATCTCACTAAGGTCACAGGAGTCTTCATAATTCTAAGTGCTATATAGCCATTGAATCAACTAGTGGCCCAAGGGGAAACCAGTGACTTTAGAAGTGAAATAGTATAAGAATTGTATTGTTTAGTTTATAAAGGCTAGACACTGAACTGGAAGGGTATAGATGTACTCGAGAGAATAATTTCCTTTCCATATTCAAATATAAGCCTCCAGAAGGGAGTCAACTCCTTATCAGGGAGTCAATTTCTTGGATGTTTTAACAATTGTTTCTTTTTCTAGGCACTAAAAGTTCATTTTAGAAAAGGTTTCGGTTTCTAAGGAAAGGGAGAAGCAAAGATGTTTTGTATGACAGACATTTGGAAGTAGAATCTCTGGAATGATATCAAGATAAGGTTTTTATTTAAATAAAAACCTAAGTTAAAAGGCAATGAAGGAGTTAGAGTATGCTGTGAAGCAGATTGGAAATAACACTCTTCATGACTAAAAACCAATGTTACAGCAGGGGGGAAAAAACCAAAACCAAATCCACAAACAAAAAAAAAAACTCATGAGAATCCACATCACTAAGAGACTTATTGTTTATATTTTTGAGACATCTGGGTTAAATATAGTCATTTAAACTTTTTTCCCATTCATTTCTTGAGGCAGTTCAATTAATGCAATTGTTTCATCATTGCAATAACAATCTGTGAAAATAAAAATTTTTGGGTGGGGAGTGAGTGGTCTGTATCTGTGATGTCCTCATAGGAAACTTTGTAGGAAGTAACATCTCTCTGATCATGCACATTACTAACCCATCTATCACTTAGAGTCTTAGAAAGTTGTCTAGAGTCACTGAGTTATTGCATCCTATGGTAGATGACCTGATTGCAATCACACCATTAATATGTGTCTGAAACAGGACTTGAACTCAAGTTACTCTAACTCTAAGTCTGGTCCTCTAGCCATATCATTCTGTTTTTTTCAGGCCATCATCTCTACCTCTTCCTCACCAATAAAACCTTGAATTGTTCCCTTAGAACCACTCTGACATTTGATTGGCAAGTTTTTACTTTATTCATCCACTATCTGCACCTTCACTGGGCTTCACTTCCTGGCCATCTGAATGCCATACTTTACTCTTATTAATTTCTTTATTTCCCTTTATATGTTGTCTTCTTCTACTAGAACATAAACTTCTTGATGGCAGAAACTGTTGCCTGGCACAGAATAAGCATTTTAAAATGTTTTATCTATCTATGTCTCTATCTATCCATCTATCTATCTACCATCTGTACATCCATCTATGTTTCTAACAATAGAAATTTCTTGACAAAAATTCAAAATTATTCAACATTACTTTTTTAAGAGTATAGGTATTTTTAGACCCGGCTAGGTGGCACAGTGGATAGAGCACTGGCCCTGGAGTCGGGAGTACCTGAGTTCAAATCCAGCCTCAGACACTTAATTATCTAGCTGTGTGGCCTTGGGCAAGCCACTTAACTGCATTTGCCTTGCCAAAAAAAAAGTATAGGTATTTTTAATAACCACCTATTAGAATCACAGAATTCCAGAGTTTTAATGGTCTCTGGTGATTATCTAATTCAAATCCCTGATTTAACAGATGAAGAAATTGAGGACCAGAGAAATAAAAATCACTAACCCAACAGCACATAGCTATTTAGTGACTAGAGTGGGATTAAAGCTGGAAGTCTTCTGACTTTACCCTGTATAGTATTTGCCTCTGCATGAGAACAATTCACTAATAGACACAACAGGACAAGACTAGGGGTACCCAGAGTTGGTTGAAGGATCTGTCTGTGTTTTGGCCTTACCCCTACAGTATTCAACTGTCTTTGAAGTTTTGGAAGCTTCTGGGTTGTTGCCTGGCATAAAGCAAGGGGTAAGGTCTATACTCCAGGTAATATATACCTATCTTGGTCATAGCTTCTTCAAACTCCCAAGTTGTTATCTACCCTGAACTCAATCATATTTTCTAAGAGCTCCACATCTACTTTAAGCTCTTCCTAATTTGGCTGTCATACTTTAAAAAACTCTATTGGTCACTGAGGCAGTATTGCCTTAAGTTATATTTAGAGGAAAATATTTTGTCCAACTTTTTTAAATTTCATTTAATGTTTGATAATTTTTGTTTATTTTAATTGAGTGTAATTTTCTTTTATTTTGGCAATGTGCATATTATTTGTATCTCGTATAATTATTATATGTTACAATTTGAAAAATTTTGCAGTTTGTGAATTTGTCTTTTTATTTTTAATAATTTATTTTTAGTTTTAATTAACAAATTGTCCTATACATTTTCCCTCCTACCTCCTACAATGGAGCAAATTATACATAAAAGAAAATTTTGGAAACATAGTTTCTTAGTTCAGTGAAACAAACCCCACACTGGCTAGTTTGACTATACAGGCATACATACATACATACATACATACACATATATACACATATACATGTGTGTATATGTGTGTATTCCAATGTTCATTCCTGTGATTTTACTTACAACACAATACATTATCATACAACACACATTTATTAAGATCCTGGACCTGTTCAAAGCACTTGTATGCAAATAGGAAAAAGGAAGGTTGTTCCTAGCCTCAAGGAGTTTACAATCTAATGAGGGAAGACAATACACACATACACACACATACACACACAGACAAAATCTAAAAACTAAAATACCCCTGGGCCCTGCCCCGAAATATTTGGAGATGGACAGAAGCGACATAGCATGGGTAGATGATGGGAGAATATATTACAAAGAATGTAACTGGAGGGGAATGAAAAGTTGCCTGGACTTCTTACACAGATCTTTGGGAGGAGTTCTTTTGCTCCACCTTCCATCCCTCCAATTAGAAAACCAAAGGCAACTGAGAGTTGTCACTTTCAAAATAACCTACTCATCTTCACACAACCAAATATGTCAGAAGCAAGAGTTAGACCATCTTCTTCCTGAAGTCTTTTGTCCACTCCATCATGTTACCTCTTATTGAATTTACAATCAATAGGCTTATTTTACGTCCAAATAGAATTAATATTTAATTTGTCCTTTATGTTAGAGTTAAATCTTAATTTTTTTAGAAGGCATGAGTTGATGAGGGCCCTGTTTAAGATGGTGTGAGGGAGAATGGGGAAAAAGGTACAGACATACCAACGTTAAAAATACCTTTCTTGTAGTGACTGCCTCAAAATGAAACATGAAGGAAAAGGATGAGTCAAAAAATGATTCTGAAATTTCAAGCTTGGGTGACAAGAAGTTAATATATGGGACCTCATTTTGTAGTTAATTTTTTATTCCTTTAGCTAATTCCTTCCTTTGATTTAAGCCTTCTGACCTTTTGCTCCAAACATTTAAATATGTGTACATTAGATTTTTGCCATTCCAATCTCATTCTTTCTTTTCCCTTTCCAGTCAAACCTCTGCCCCCATAACCCCCCAAAAAAGAACTATTCTCTATACCCTGAGATTTCATCTGCTCATCTCTCTCTCTCTCTCTCTCTCTCTCTCTCTCTCTCTCTCTCTCTCTCTCTCTCTCTCTCTCTCTCTCTCTCTCTCTCTCTCTCCATTGGAGGATTATAAGTTCCTTGATAGCAATGATTGGTTTTTTTTTTTTGGAGATTTTTGTTTCTTCAAGAGTTAAAGGGGGGGAATAAAAACACATATCTTTAAGACTTTTTGTGACATATACCAGTTACTTAATAAATATTTGTTTCCTTTCTTTACCATGTAGCATTTTAAAGAATGTTAGTCTTGGCTATGTGTCATTTGGTGAGTGTGTGGGAGGGGAGTAGTTTGTCTGGAATGGACATAATAGATATATTTGGTTTTCTATTAATAGGACATCTAACAAGAGTACAAGTCATTCCTGTCCTAGCACCAGCACCTTTAAACCATCTTAAGGTTATTTTTTAAAATGATAAAGAAAATCCAGAAAATACATTACATTTGAATCTGGATTCAACCTTAAACACGACCCAAATAACTCCAGTAGTGAAAATAAAAAAGAGAACCATAGCCCTGGCACTAGAGTGCTCTCCTACTACAAAGAAGCCACTAAGCTTCAGTACAAATGAAGCACAACATGACCCATTATGGGTATAATTTCCCAGAGCAGAAAAAGCAAGAGAAGATTTAATCCATGACCTTTTTTCCCCTGAAGAATGAGTAAGCAGTTTGACTGAAGGAAAAACCTGTGACTAGTTGGTTAAATAGGAGCTAATGATTAGGTTTGGAACAGGAGCCCCCTTCAGAGAAGATGATAGAAGGCAATAGCTATAGAGAAAGTCATAGCTAAGGAAAAGCACCCAAAGTAGTAATTGAGAAGAAATAATTCAGTAAATTGAAGACTGAGAGCAAGTAACAGGCATGGATCATCCAATTTGCCCAGCACAGCATAAGCCTACTGTCGGTACTGCTAGAATTATACAACTATTTATAATTAAGTGAAATTAAGTATATAATGCCATCAAAATATTAACTATAAAGGATCAAAAGTCCTACATTAACTGGTAGTTAAGTCATACCTTGTCAAGAAAAGTCAACAAGGATTTATTACACAATTACCCAAACACTATGTTAAGCATAGCAAATAAAAACCTAGGCAAAAAGTTAGTCCTTAACCTCAGGGAGCTTTTTTTTCTGGCGAAGAATATCATGAAAAAAGGGAGCTGAAAGGAGTGATGCTTGTCCATTTTCAAAGAAAACCAAGACATCAGGGAAGGTGATGCCATGACAAGTACATGAATTGGATTTGAGTGAGTGTTTGCTGTGCCAAGTTACCAGTCTCACTTTCTCCTCCTGAGTCATTTGGGTCCAGTGGTCAGATATGGATCAGGATGACTAGAGATGGCCCTGGATGTGAGGCAATCAGGTTTGAGTGACTTACCCAAGGTCACACAGCTAGTGCCAAGTGTCTGAGGCTAGATTTGAACTTCTGTCCTCCTGACTCCAAGAACAGTATTCTATCCACTCCCCTATGAGGGAATGAAAATACCCAAAATTGGGCATGAGAAAGTTCAGAGAATCAGGGACACTACCTAGCACAGAATAAAAATGTGGTTGTCTAAGGGCTCTTTAAATAAAGATTATGAAAGTAATTAACTGAACACAAGGAGAGACTAGAGTGGTAGAGGGTTAAAAATACTTACAATGTGACAAACCATCCAGAAGTTGAGTGATGTCCTAAAGTAAAGAGAATTATTTAGCATAACAGAGAAAGTCTTGTAGAAGTGAATCAGGACTTAAATCAGAAAAGGAATGAAGACATTTTTGACTTGCGTCTTTTTCTTATATTGGAGGTTCATTACTAGGAAAAAGAATTTTGTTGCTCTATTTACCTGAATCACAATTTGAAAAATCTGTGTAGACTCTATAATGCAATCTATGAAAAGTAAGGTAATACCTGCAGTTAAAAGAACAGTCCATTTAGTGAGTCCATCAGAACCTAAATATTGTTCACAACTCTGATGATGGACAATAATACACTGGGTTTAGAACTAAAAGGAGATGAGAGGGATGAATTTCTTTAGGAAATTGTACAGTGCTTTTAATGATCTTTAGGTTTCTCCTTAAAACAAAGGTTCAGCTTCATAAAAACAATATTAAACCAGTGATGCTGTCTGATTACGTGTCATAAAATACTAATCTCTGCAAAATTAAAATTGATTTAAAATATTTTTTCCCTTTAACTTGAAAAATCTGATCAATGCCTTCAGAAATCACCCTGTCTCTTTCTAGGGAGGGAGTTGAGGTGAAATGTATAAGAGTTGCATCTTTAAATGTGACCAATGTATTGATTTATTTTGCTTGGCTATGTTTATTCATTGTGGAGTCATTACTCAAACCCCCTTTATCTAGATCTTTCTTCAATGCTTGATACTTATTACTCAATGATTTATACCTAAGTATTTGTCTCTCTTTAGGGCTTTAAAGAGAGAGATTGGAATCATATATTTTCTCTCTGGAAGTGAGACTCTAGAAAAATAGAATTTCACACCCCAAACTCTCAGAAACTTTGCAGGCCAAGAACACTGGAGTAATCAACTCACCAATGAAAAAAGCAAAGGACAAATAAGCATTGATTCAAGGGTTAAAGTTACCAGGTAGGACTTTCTATTATTAGGGCTGGGGAGCAGGTAGTAAATTGGTAATGAGAAAGTTGTACAAAAGAAAGAAAAACAATAAAACATTAAAAATGTACAGAAGAAAACAAAAAGAGGGAAAAGAGTTAAAGTTGCCGGTAACTCAAAGGACAATGAGATGTGCATTGTAGCAATGAGTTGACTGCAGTCATTATGAATGAATGCTTGTGAAATAAATAGAAGGCCACGATCAAGAGAAATATATATGTAGAAAAGAAGGTAGCTTGAGCATGTGTTAATTTTGAAGAATGTTGAATCTTCATGATCCATTGATAACCACACAGTATTTTGAGATCTACAGCACAGTACTCTGAGGATTCTCCTTGTTTAAGGGAAGACGTGCAAGAGTTAAATATATTGCAGAAGCGTAAATGGACTGCAAACCACCTCCCTGGAGGGGTTTTCACGAGAGCAATAAGATCAAAGATCTATTAAAATATTGAATAATGCCCATTCACTATCCTACTGAAACATTGAAGTCCTTTTTACAGATTTTGTTGTGTGTGTACATGAGCATTTTGATTGATAAGGTCACTGATAACCCAGTTGCTGACATCCTTTCACATGATTAACAGTGAATCAAATCTCTTCATGACCAGCAAATTAGAAATAAGTTAATTTATTGAAAATTAGACTTTTAATATCTATAAATATAGACTAAAGCAAGAATAGGGATACTGTCTTGACTGTACCCATCATCTGCATTTCTTTCTCCCAAACTTTGTCCCATTATTAATGCAAATGAGAGCATTATAACTGAATCCATAACACCTGCAAACTCTCCCAAAAACTATAGAGAGAGCCAAATTGAAATGGTCAAATTGAAGACACTGTTCTACTATCTTCACAGTTGAGCCTCATAAAATATAATCATAATAAGATTTAAAATGGAAGAGATCTTTATAGTTCATCTCATTTCACAGTTGAGAGCACATATTTTAAATGACATGCCCAAGATCATACAGATACTAGGTAGAAAAACTAAGATCTATTAGTAGATAAATATTACTTTTAATAGGATATATCACTAATGTAAGAGATATATTCTAGTCCCACTTTCTCAGGGCCAGGAGGACTTGTATCTCTTTAGGGCTCCAGAGTACCCTAAAGGGTTTCTCCCTTGAATCTTCTCTCCTCTTTTCTCCTTTCCTTCCTTCTATTCTCTCCTCTCTTCTTCCTTCCTTCCTTCCTTCCTTCCTCCTCTTTTCTTCTTTTCTGTTCCTTTCTTCCTCTCCTCTTTCTCCCTCAGAAAAGGTCTATTTGGTAGTCCCACTGAGTTTACTAAGGGAAAAAATATAAGTATATTAAAGTAATTTGGACTTTAAGTAGATCATTTTATTAGTCAAATATAGTATGGATTAAAAAGAAGAGACTTAAATAATAGGAGCTCAATCAAGAGATCGTACAACAGTCAAGGTGAGAGATTATGAAGACTTGATCTATAATGATGGCTACATGAGTCCATGTGAGAAGGGGATAAATGTGATAGAAGCTTTGGAGGTAGAAATGATAAAAAAAAATTAGCAGCTTTTTGTATTTTTGGATAAGTGGAGTGTTAGGAAATAAAGTGATACATAAGATAACACAAAGGTTGCAGAGCTGAATAACAAAAGAATATTGTCTCCTCCGCTCTCCTCCCTACTCCCCAGAAATTTGGAAGTGTGAAGGAAATATAGTGGTGCTGTGTTTTTCCTCTGTTTAAATGGGTCCTTAAGGTTTTTTTATCTAACTCTCACCCTAATTCTTATCATTCCTCCTTTCACCTAAGAGTCATCTTTTGAGCAGTAAGAAAAAGCAGAGAAAAATGAAACAGGAAATTTAACCTGGAAAATAGAAATCATATAAAAACTTTCTTTTGTAATAAGTTCTTATGCTTGGTCATGCATAGAGTGGGAATAAATTTAATATTCACAGTATTTAGTGGAAGTAAAGAAATATTCAACCCACATGTTATAGCTGAAATTTGTGATACAGAAATCCCTTTTTTCTTAGAATACTACACAATGTTTTGTGTAGTCTCCTTAGAATGTAATAGCATCATAGAAATGTCTTCCCTGTTAGGTTTAAATATATAATATATGTGTGTATACATATATATAATATATTTATGCAAAATGTTGCCTTTTCTAAGCATAAATTGATCCCATAGTGACTTTTGTGAATGAATTAACCTCATAGTTAATTGACCCTGATCCATTGTTATTTAGGGAGTTTCCATCTGGCTTTTCTATAAATTCATTACTATCAAAGTGTATGTACTTAAGTCTTCCCGTTGCCTTCAGTAACACAATTAGTTCCCCTGATTTTTCAGAATATATGATTGATAATAACAAAATAATAATAATAATTGTTTATTGAATTTTATTATAATGAGTGTCATTATAGTTTGTAAATCATTTTACATATGTTCTCAACTTCACATCAGCCCTATAGGGTAGATATTAGATTTTATATAATATATAAAATGTAATATATTATATTATTTTAATTACATTGTGTTTATTATATATTATAACTATGCAAAATGTAGACAATACTATATATTACATATTTTAATTATATTATATATTATTGTAATTATATAATATATTCTATATTTATTCTATATTCTGTATTCTATATGTTATATGATATATATTATATTATATATTATATATTGTATATTGTATATTGTATATTGTATATTATATAATCTATCCTATAGGGCTGGTGTGAAGCAAGCAGTTTGATCAAAGCAAACCATCCCTTTAGAGATTTTCCTCCTTCTAACATCCAGTACCTTCCTGTCCTACTTAATAGAATTATAGAATATATTAGTTGGAAGATCTCTTAAAGGTCATTTCTTACTAACCTCTTATTTTACAGTTAAGTAGATCAAAGTCCAAATAGGTAAACCAATTTGCCCAAGGTCACACAAGGGAAAGCTGAGTCAGGACTTAAATCTCTTAAAATCCAATCCAGTACTATCTCCATTATACATTATTTCTTCCTTTTCCTCTCATCCCTTTTATCCTCTTTCTTCCTCTCTTTCTTCTCCCCCAATTCATATCTCATCCAATGAAGTATCTATGGCTACTTTTTTTATCTCAGTTAATATGGTTTAAGATTGAGATAAGGTTGTAGATGTGTCTTCTAGAACTTCATCTCCCAGGAATAAAATGTGATGCTTAGAGAGGTTGCTTTGACCAAATAATCCAAGTCAGTAATAAGAGTAAATGTCCACCCAAAAAAAGATTTTGAGTAGAAATTCTTTTACCTACCTTTGTATCTAGTGTGCTTAATTGCACAGTTCTCAGCACATAATAGGAGTTTAATAATTGTCAATAAACAATTAAATCAAGGTCACCTGATCATATTCCAGATTTTGACTCTAGCACTTTAAGACCTCCCCTTCCTTATAGATAAACTGGTCTCTTTATTGGTCCTTCAAAACTGTTTTCCATCCCCTCCATGCTTTTGTTTTGTCATTCTTCTGCCAAAACCATCTTCTCCATATCCCTTCCACCCTCATATATATCTAAACCCTAGGGTTTTGTTTTCTTTACAATCTAGCTCAACTAATAATATAAAAAAATTGAAGTCTGATCAATGCAGTGACTAATTATAACTTCATAAGGCAATGACTCCTACCTCTATGAAAAATTTATATAATATGTTTATGAAATAGTTATGGCAGAAATTTTGATACTTTTAATACTTTGTTACCATTGATATTGTCAGTCACAAACACTTATGGAAAATTATGTTAAAATTTGCATGCCCAGAGAGGGTCATCGGTATGATAATATGCCGATTTCATGATGTGGTTTTCCAGGTTCTGGATAATGGATGATGCTCCAGTGCTTTTCCAGCCAACAAAGGAAGGAATAATGGTCCTGTGCATGCTCCCATGCTTTTTTAACTTTTTGGGGGGGCAAAGAAATGGGGTTAAGTGACTTGCCCAATGTCACACAGTTGGGTAATTATTAAGTGTCTGAGACTGGATTTGAACTCAGGTCCTCATGACTCCAGGTCCCATGCTTTTTTTAATATGAGGTTTACAGCATTGCTGTCAGACAGCTCCACTGAAGACAAACACAGCATTGAAGTTAGTTATTGCACCGTGTAAATTATTCAACCTGATAAGGGTAAAAATCAAGAATAAAGTGGAGTGAGATGTGATGAGAGACTTTTTGTTCACAGGTGATTTTGCACTCAATGCGGTCTTTGAGGTTGAGATGCAAAAAATATGGCTCAATTTTCTTTTGCTTGTGCAGATTTTTACCTCACAATTACCACCCAGAAAGCACATGTCAGCACCACACCATCCTTACATGAAACCCATAGCAACAAGATATGGAAAAGTTTTGAATTATGTGTTTAAGTTTACTAAACTTTGCAGTATACTTTCCGGGGATAGATGATACATAGATAGATGATAGATAGATAGATAGATAGATAGATAGATAGATAGATAGATAGATAGATAGACAGATAGAAAGGTTGAGAGATATACACATTGCCAGAGAAAAGTGAAAAGAGATATCATATTATCAGACTGAAGGTCTACAAAGCATTAGGCTAATCTCATTGTTGCAAGCCTATAAAACCTGGACAGTGTAACAACACCATGCCTAAAAATTGAATAACTTCAATTTGAATTGTCTTGGGAAGATTCTGAAGATCATTTGACAAAATAAGATACAGAGCCCAGTTTCATTCTGAAAAAAAACTTTAAATGAAACCTCTAGATTATAAACTCTAGAGCAACAAAACCCACAAAAAAAGAGAGTGAAACTTTTCAAGTCAAGATAAATTGTCTGCCAAGTCAGAAAAAGTCTGTCTCATAGGAACAACAGTGCAATAGGTGGGAGTTGTAGGGTTTCCATAACTCAAGGAGCAAGCTGTCAGCATCTAAGGCCACAGTGCAGAAAGTCAATGACTAGAACGTGATCACAGTATGAGAAGTTTGAAACTGTGCCTCCTGTGACCCAGGTGCATAGCACAACTTTAAAAATGGGCAACCCCAGAAAAGTGCCAAAAGATTACTAATCTTATAAAGCAACTATGGTGTTAGGGAAAAATCAATATGACCTCTCAGAAGGGGAAAGTATTGTCAAAATGCCTATATGTGAAGCCTCAAAGGGGATTATGAATTGGTCTCAAATCTTAAAAGTACTCTTGGAAGAGTTCATAAAGGATTTTTAAAGCCAAAAAGGAGAAGAAGAAAATTCCAGGGCACTGACCCTGGTATCAAGAGGATCTGAGTTCAAATCCAGTGTTGGACACATAATATTTACCAAGCTGTGTGATGCTGGGCAAGTCACTACATTGTAAAAAAAAACAACCTAAAAAAATTGACATTGAAAATAAGATTAGGCTCCAAGGGAAAGGAGAGACAAAAGAGGGTAAGTCACATGTCATGAAGGGGCACAAAAGACCTATTACATTAGAGGAAAAGTAGAGAAGGTATGAATATTATGAAATTCAGCCAAAGCAGTTCTTAGTAAAAAATATATCTCTCTAAATGCCAAAAGGAATAAATAAAAGAGGAAATAAATGAATTGGTCATACAAATACAAAAGGTAGGGATACAGGATTTAGTTATAAAAGTCACTATCATAAGCCAGTTAGAAGATTAAGGAATTGTTTACCTGTCAGGTCTATGGAGAGGAGAATCTATGGCCAAAGAAGAGATAAAGGAAACTATAAGCAAAATGGTTAATTTTGATTACATTAAATTGAAATGTTTTTGCACAAAGAAAACCAATGTAACCAAGATTAGAAGAAAAACAGAAATCTGGGAACAAATTTTACAATCAGTGTCTCTGATAAAGGATTCATTTCTAAAATGTATAGGGAACTGAGTCAAACTTATAATAATAATAAAAGTCATTCTTCAATTGATAAATGGCCAAAGGCTATGAAAAGGCAATTTTCAGGTGAATAAATTAAACCTAATCATATGGGAAAATGCTCTATAATTAATTAGAGAAATGTAAATTAAAACAACTCTCACACTATTGGATAATATGACAAGAGAAATGATAAATATTGGAGGAAATGTGGAGAAACTGGGACACTAATGTACTGATTGTGGAGTTGTGAACTGACCCAACCATTTTGAAGAGTAATTTGGATCTAACCACAGGGTAATAAAATTCTGTCCAGTATCCAGTAATATCACTACTGAGATAACAAAGAGATTACAAAAAAAGAGGAAAAGACCCAAATGTACAAGAATATTTCTAGTAGCTCTTGTGGTGACAAAGAATTGGATATTGATGAAATATCTATAAATTGGGTAATGGTTGAATAATTTGTGGTTCATGCACACACACACACACATACACACACACACACACACACACACACACACACACACACACACACACACACATATATATATATATTACACATATAATATATATATAAAGAAAAATTGTTGCTGGCAGATTTCAGAAAAGTCTAGGAAAAACATGAACTGATGCTGAGTAAAGTAAGCAAAACCTGGAGAACATTGAGAACAGCAACACTGTGTGATGATCAACTATGATAAACATAGCACTGCTTAGCAAAGCAGCACTCCAAGTCAGAACTAAAAGACCCGCAATGGAAAATATATGATCCACATCCAGAGAAAGAACCATGGAATTGGAATGCAGATCAAAGAAAACTAATTTCCCCCTTTTAACTTTTTTTTTTGCTTTTGCCTTCTCGTGTTTTTCCCCTTTTTGTTCTAATTCTTCTTTCAAAGTGTGACTAATATGAAAATATGTGTGACACAATTGTACATGTGTAACCTATATCAGATTTCTTACTATCCTAAAGTGGGGAAAGAGAAGAATGGGAGGGAGAAAACTTTGCAAAATAAATGCTGAAAATTGTCTTTACATATAATTGGAAAATAAATGATAATAAAAATAAAAGAGAGGAGATTCTGCTAAAGCAAATAAACAAATAAATTTGCTCCTTCTTTTTTCCTAAATAAAAGATAAACCACCAGGCAGTGAGTCCTTTCTCAAACAAATCCAACAAACATTCAAACTCTGCTGCAGAGAGCACAACTCCAATGGGGCTAGCTATATTGTTTGAATGCCAAATATATGCTTTCCTAAAGACTATTTTTAAAGAGAAATCATCCAAAGTAAATGCTAACATGCTTGCCAGAAGAAGTGACACAAGGACACTCTCAAGGTCCCTCTAAAGAATTTTGGAACTGATTGCATAACATGAGAGACACTAGCACAGAACCACCCAGAATGACATACCCTCACCAAAGAAAGTGCTATACCCTATGAGAAAGCAAATTTGAAGTAACTCAAAAGAAATGCATGATGGACAAATATAGAGAATCTACCCCAATTATTCATGTAGAAAAATTCTGCAGGAACTGTGGTAGAACATTCTGAGCCCATATTGGTCTGACAAGCCAGTCGATAACACTGTAAGTTGACTAACATAATGATGTCATTTTGGTCCTCTCTGAGAATTCACAACGTATCAAGCAATGATAGAAATGCTAAGAAGAGAATATCAATAATGCATGAAAAACACAGAATAAAACAAAAAGAAATTCAAAAGGAGTTTTCATGGCAATGAATATTCAGTTAAAGATTCCTAATTAGTAAAGAATGATGATAGGATGCTATGTGATTGCATGACAAGTGGTCAGATAGACAAGAGTGGGTCTGGGAACTTTTTGAGATCAGTTCTAGGGAGAGAGAGGAAAAGAAGATTTTGAAAGCTGCAGAAATGTAGGGGAAGCCTGTTTCCCAATACAGCTTCGATTTCCAGCTTGATTATCTTGAGATTTGGGGGGGGGGGGATTTCTACTTAAGTAAGATCTCTCTATCTATCTATCTATCTATCTATCTATCTATCTATCTATCTATCTGTTTCTCTCTCTCTGTCTGTCTGTCTGTCTGTCTGTCTGTCTGTCTCTCTCTCTCTCTCTCTCTCTCTCTCTCCTCTCTCCTCTCTCCCTCTCATCTCTCCCACTAGCATCAGGAAGTCTCAATTCACTAGTGGGTCTTCTTTGAAATGTATAATTTCTCTAAATTTTGATTAACTGTTTTGCCCAAATAAACAGTTTTGCTCACTATTTGATATTTGTGAATGACCGTTTCTCTTCTATTTAGTGAGAAGAGAATAAGTCAGTGAGTATAATCTTTCTCATTCATTTTTTCAATTGATATTTTATTGTTCCAATTTCATGTTATGAAAGTTTTTCAAAACTCATATACATGAACTTCCAGGGCAGAACCAAGATGGTGACAGGAAGGTAACCTGCTCCCAGAGCCTTTCCCTACTAAAGATAAATGAAACCTCTGCTCTAACATTCAAACTACAGATCCCACCAAGAAAAAGATTATTCAAATAAGATTTCCACTGCTGAAATAGTGGAGGATCTTCAGTGAAGTTCTGTCTCTTTGGAGGGAAAAGGGAAGCAAAGTCCAGGAGGATGGAGAGCAGAGAAAGCCAGCAGGAAGCTTTCAGCCACAGTGTGATCCGGGGCCAGAGAGCTTAATAATAGCAGAGGTCCCAGCAGCTAGACAGCAAGCCAGCAAGGAGGGTCTCAACTCCAAAAAAAGTCTGAATCCTGAGAGCACCAGGGCAAAAGATAGGACTGGGTCAGAAACAATCCTCTGTTAATTCAGATCCTGGACATAAAGGAGGAAACAAATCTCTGCAAAGGCAAGTCCTGGACTGCAGAGGCAACATCTTAGCCAACAACAAGCCAGCGATCAGACCCCAGCCCCAGCAAAATAAAAACATGGACCTATATTTCATATACCCTAGGAGCAGAACTACAACAAAAATGAACAAAAAGGCTAAAAGAATGCTCACTATAGAAAAGTACTTCACAAATAAAAATGATAGCAATGACATGTCTGAAGAAGAAAGCAGCAAAAGGCCACAAACAGGAGAAGTATCAGAACAGTATAAATTGAACTCAAATAAAAAAGCTCATTGAAGAGCTTAAAAAAGAATGTAAAAACCAAAGAAGAGAGGAAGAAGAAAAAATGCAAAAAAATAAAAGACAGTCATACAGGAAAATTGCAACATGTTGACCAAAGAAAACAACTCCAATAAAAGTAAAAATAACCAACTGGAAAAGGAAACACAGAAGATAAATGAAGAAAATAAAATCCTAAAAATTAGAATTGAACAGTTAGAAACTAATGAATCTACAAGACTACAAGATTCCATAAAACAAAATAAAAAGGCTAAAAAAATTGAATAAAATGTAAGGTACCTTCTGGAAAAAACAAATGACCTGGAAAACAGATCCAGAAGAGTTAATCTACAAATCTTTGGACCACTAGAGAGCCTGGACCAACAAAAGAACCTGGAAAACATCATGCAGAAAATTATGAGGAAAACTGCCCCCCAATCCACTAGAACAAAATAATAATAATATAACAATTGAAAGAATCCACAGAACTCCAGAAAGAGACCCCAGGATAAAAACTCCAAGGACTGTAAAAGCCAACACTCAAGTAAAAGAGATAATATTGCAAGCAACAAAAAGGAAACAATTCAAATACAAAGGGAACACAATCAGACTAACACAAGATCTATCAGCCTCAATACTGAAGGATCAGAAGAACTGGAATAACATATTGTGGAGAGCTAAGAACCTGGGATTACAACCCAGAATGTATTACCCTGCAAAATTTAACAAATACTGTAAGGGAAAAAGATGGATGGTCAATGAAATACAGGTTCCAGAACTTCCTGACACAAAGACCAAAAAGGAATAGAGAATTCAGTAGCCCAGTGCAAGACTAAAGTGTTACAGTAAAAAAGGTAAATGGAAAAGGGGACTAAAAAACAAAATTGTTTTAAACAAATGTTGGTCCCTAAAAGGGAAGATATAACAATTCTAATTCTTTAGAACTTTACTTCTCTAAAGAAAATTAGAGGGTAGAATATAATTGAAGAGAATGAACCTAAAGGGTATGGGTATAGAGTTGGGTGTGGTCTCTCAGTTGAAGAGGTGCAAGATCACATCACTTTGAAACAAAATGCTCTGAAAAAAAAAAGTACTGTCAACTTTAATTTAAATGTCTCAATATATTTTGACTTACTTTAATCTCAAGGTGATAAGCATCATAATCTGTGAGGACCTGAGACAGAAAAGTCTCATCTGAGGCTTGTTGTTGGCCAAGATGTTGCCTATGCAGTCCAGGCCTTGCCTTTGCAGAGGTTTGTTTCCTCCTTTATGTCCAGATTCTGACTTAACAAAGGATTGTTCCTGACCCTGTCTCTGTTACTTACAATCATGTATAAGGTTCTCAGATGAGAACCTCCAGAGCCTCCAAATACTTAGAGATCTTTAAGCATCATAAACTGCAAGGACCTGAGAGTGTCCCTTTAAGTTGCAATCATTTGTAAGTTCTCAGTGAGATCTCCAGAACCTCCCAGTACTTCAAGATACTTACAGTTAATTGGATCAGCTGGGGGGGGGGGGAAGATGTGAAAGAAAATAGACCTCCGGGAGGGGCATAAATAGTTCAAGAAATGATACGGCTTTGGATGACACTTTGCCTCATGAAGATGATTTTGTGTTCTTAAAAGATACTTGAAAAGGGGGGTAAGCTAAAAAATGATTATAATTATAATTTGATGCAATTTGAGACAATACTGCATATCAAACAATCAAGTAAACAATCTTGGGTGATATATAGATAACAATAGGAGTTTATCGAGCAGTCAAATAATTGAACCTGATACCTGATAATGATACCTGATACCTGATAATAATATTAGATGATACCTGATGATAATGATACCTGATAATAATATTAGAGCACTAAGGGAAAAGGCACAGAGATTTATAATTTTAGAGGGAAAGAAGGCAGAAGGTGAATGATGGATAAATGCCATTCTATAGATTTAGTCCAGTGAAGGAATAAGATACATTCCCACTTGAGTTTAAAAATCTAACCATATACAGGGAAGGGGATCAGGAGAGAAGTGGAACAGGAAAGATAAGGGAAGAATGGACTGATAAAAGGGAAGGGAAGGTATAAGTGAAAATAAAGTGAAAGCTAAATTCCTACAAGAAAAGTCAAAGGGGAAAGGTAGCAACAATTTGGTGAGGAATAAGAGAAAAGGAAAGAAATAAATATAAATGGAGAAAGATAATATGAAAGGAAATGCAGAATTAGTAATCTTAAGTGTAAATGTGAATGGGATGAACCCTTCCATAAAATAGAAGCAGATAGCAGAATAGATTAAAAGCCAGAATCCTACAATATTTTGTTTACAAAATACACATTTGAAGCAGAGAGATACACATAGAATAAACATAAAAGGTTGGAGCAAAGTATATTATACCTCAGAGGAAGTAAAAAAATATGGGTTAGTGATCCTAATATCAGACAAAGTAATAGAAAAATATCAATCTCATTAAAAGGGATAAGGAAGGGGCAGCTAGGTGGCGTAATGGATAAAGCACAGGCCCTGGAGTCAGAAGTACCTGGGTTCAAATCCCGTCTCAGACACTTAATGATTATCTAACTGTGTGGCCTTGGGCAAGCCACTTAACCCCATTTGCCTTTCAAAAACCTAAAAAAAGGGGATAAGGAAAGAAACTGCATCTTCTTAAAAGGCACCATTGATAATGAAGCTATATCATTACTAAACATGTAGTAGTGTATAACATCGAGATTCCTAGAGGTAAAGCTGAATAAATTAAAAGGAGAAATAGACAACAAAAATTTAATAATGGGAGACCTCAATCTCCCTCTCTCAGAACTAAATAAATCTAATGAGAAAATAAACAAGAAGGAAGTTAAGAAGGTGAATAAATCTTAGAAAACTTAGATATGATAGACCTCTGGAGAGAACTTAATGGCAATAGAAAAATATAGCTTTTTCTCAGCAGTACATGGCACTTTCACCAAAACTGACCATGTACTAGGGCACAAAACCTTAAAATCAAATGCAAAAAAGTAGAAATAATAAAAACACACACTTCTCAGAACATGACGCAATAAAAAGTATGTGTAATAAAGGGTCAGGGAAAGATAAAACAAGAACTAATTGGAAATTAAATAACTTTATCTTAAATAATGTGTGGAACAAACAGCAGAAATAGAAATAAACAATTATTATATCCAAGAAAATGATAATCATGAGATAATATAACAAAATTTATGGGATGCAGTCAAGGCAATTTTGAAGGGAATCTTTATATCTCTAAATGACTATATATGAATAAAATAAAGAATGAGGAGATCAATGAATTGGGTAAGCAACTAAAAAAGCTACAAAAAGAACAAATTAAACAGCCTCAATTAAAAACCAAATTAGAAATTCTGAAAGCCAAAGGAGAGCTTAATGAAATAGAAAGCAAGAAAACCATTGATTTCATAAATAAAACTGAGTTGGTTTAATTAAAATAACCAACAAAATAGACAAACCTCTGATTAATCTGATTTAAAAAAAGAAAGAAGATAACCATATTACCAGTATCAAAAATGAAAAGGGTAAAACTATGTGCCAATAAATTGGACAACTTGAATGAAATGGATGAATATTTTCCAAAATGCAAACTGTCCAGATTAACAGAAGAGGAAATAAATTACTTAGATAACCACATTTCAGAAAAAACAAATTGGAGAAATCATCAATAAATTCCCTAAGAAAAAGTCTCCAGTTCCAGATGAATTTCCAAGTGAATTCTACCAAATATTTAAGGAACAATTAATTCCTTTTCTACATAAACTTTTTATAAAATAGAAGAAGCAGTTCTGCCAAATTCCTTTTGGCAGACACCAACATGGGGCTGATACCTAAACCAGGAAGAACCAAAACAGACAAAGAAAAATTTAGACCATCCTCCCTAATGAACACTGTTACAAAAATCTTTTTAAATTAATTTTTATTAAAGATATTATTTGAGTTTTACAATTTTCCCCCCAATCTTACTTCCCTCCCCCCACCCCAGCACAAAGAGCAATCTGTCAGTCTTTACTTTGTTTCCATGTTGTACCTTGATTCAAATTGGGTGTGATGAGAGAGAAATCATATCCTTAGAGAAGAGACAAGAATTCTAAGAGGTAACAAGAGAAGACAATAAGATATCTGTTTTTTTCTAAATTAAAGGGAATAGTCCTTGAATTTTGTTCAAACTCCACAGCACCTTAACTGGATACAGATGGCACTCTCCTTTGTGGACAGCCCAAAATTGCTCCCAATTGTTGCACTGATAGAATGAGCAAATCCTTCAAGGTTGATCATCACTCCCATGTTGCTGTTAGGATATACAGTGTTTTTTTTTTTGGTTCTGCTCATCTCACTCAGCATCAGTTCATGCAAATCCCTCCAGGCTTCCCTGAAATCCCATCCCTCCTGGTTTCTAACAGAACAATAGTATTCCATGACATACATATACCACAGATACAAAAATCTTAAATAAAATTTTAACAATGACACTACAGCAAGTTATTAACATGATAATACACCATGATCAGGTTGGATTTATACAGGCAAGCAGGGACAGTTCAACATTAGGAAAACCCTCAATACAATTAAACATGTCGATAGTAAAACCAACAGAACTCATATGATTATCTCAATAGATGCTGAAGAAGCCTTTGGTAGAATACAACATGCATTCCTCTTTAAAAAAAATACCAGAATGTTTAGGAATAAATGGAGTTTCCTTAAAATATTAAATAGTAACTAATTAAAACATGAACAAATATTATATTTAATGGGAATAAACTCAGGGGTGAGACAAGGATGCCCATTATCACCATTACCATTCAATATAGTATTGGAAATGCTAGTAGCAATGAGAAGAAAAAGAAATTGAAGGAATCAGAATTCGCAATGAAACTTTTCTTAAAACTTTCACTCTTAGAAGATGATATGATGGTATACCTAGATAACCCAGGAAAATCATCTTTAAAAATTCCTTGAAACAATTAAAAAACCTCAGCAAAATAACAGGATATAAAATAAACCCACATAAATCATCAGCATTTCTATATATGAAAAACAAAGCCCAAGAGCAAGGGATAGAAAGAGAAATTCCATTTAAAATAACTGTAAACAACATTAAATACTTGGGAATCTACCTCCCAAGACAAACCCAAAAACTTTATGAACACTCCTTACCCCAAATAAAGTCATATCTAAATAATGGGGAACATTTCAAATGCTCATGGTTAAGTCAAGATAATATAATAAAAATGACAATTCTACCCAAATTAAATTACTTATTCAGTGCTATATCAATCAAACTACCAAATAATTACTTCACCAAGCTAGAAAAAAAAATAGGAAGAAAATTGATTTGGGGCACAAAAGGGCAAAAATAGCAAGGGAACTGATGGAAAAAAGGTAAAGGAAGGTGGCCTAGCTCTACCAGATCTGAAACTTTACTATAAAGCAAGAGTCATCAAAATTGCCTGGTACTGTTTCAGAAATAGAGTAATGGATCAGTGGATTAGGAAAGGTTCACAATCTAATATTCGACAAGCCCAAAGACATCAGCCTCTGGGATAAGAACTCACTATTTGACAAAAATTGTTGAGAAAACTGGGAAGTAGTATGGCATGCACTAGACACAGATGTATATCTCACACCCAATACCAAAATAAGCTCAAAATGGGTACAGGATTTAGACATAAAGAGTGATACCATAGATACAATAATAGATAAAAAATACTCTATCTGATGTATGGAAAAGGCATAAATTTATGACCATACAAAACTTAAAGCTCATTATAAACTGCAAAATGAATAATTTTGACTATATTAAATTTAAAAGGGTTTGCACTAATAAAATCAATGCTACCAAAATCAGAAAAAAAATCAGAAAGCTGGGAAACACTCTTGATAACGAGGAGTTTTGATAAAAGTCTCATTTCTATAAAATATAGAGAATTGCATCAAATTTATAAGATCACAAGTCTTTCCCCAACTGATAAATGGTTAAAGGATATGAACAGACAGCTTTCAAATGAGGAAATTCAAGCTATATATAATCATATGAAAAAATGCTCCAAATTATTATTGATTAGAGAAATACAAATTAAAACAACAATGAGGTATTATCTCACACCTATTAGATTAGCCCAGATGAGGAAAAAGAGAAGATGAAAAATGTTGGAGAGGTTGTGGGAGGATTGGGACATTGATGCATTGCTGGTGGAGCTGTGCACAGATCCAACCTTTCTGGAGAGCAATATGTAACTCTGTCCAAAGAGCAATAAAACTGTTCGTACCCTTTGACTCAGAGATTAATCCTAGGTTTATATCCAGAAGAAATTGTAAAAAATGGGAAAAGTCCTACATGTAATATTCATAGCAGGTCTTCTTGCAGTGGCAAGGAATTGAAAATTGAGGGGATATCCATCAATTGGGGAATGACTAAACAAGTTATGGCGCATGAATACTGTGGAATATTATTGTTCTATACGAAACCATAAATGGTTGGACTCTAGAGAAGCATGGAATGACTTATGGGATCTGATGCTGAGTGAAGGGAGTAGAGTCAAGAGCACTGTACACATCAACAACATTATGAGATGAACAACTGTGATGGAAGCATCTCCTCTCAACAGTTCAGAGAGCTAAAACAACTGTATTAGACTGGTAATGGACTATATTATCCCCAACAAAAGGAAGAAAAACAAAACAAATCAAAACTCACATAAAAAACAACCCTTTTGAATCTGATGAATACTTTATAAAAATATCTCTTTTGTATCTCTTTCCCTTAATCCTAATTCCTTGTGCCAAAAATTACTAATTCGTAAATATGTTTAACAAAATATGCATGTAAAATGCTAACCTGACTGTTCCCTGCTGGGGGAGGGTGGAAAAGAAGGGTGGAGTAAAATTTTGTAACTTGGAAATATGCATGTACAAATGGATGACAATTTTAAAATTAATTTAAAAATCACTTTAAAATAAAAAATAAAGAAAATCATCTACATGCATTCGCATATTTTGTTACTTAATTTCCTTCCACTCTCCCTTTCCACCATCCCCCCAGCAGTGAACAGTCAGGTGAATATTTTGTATAAGTAGTTGTATTTAATCTATTTACAAATTAGTTGTTTTCAAGATGAGGAATTAGGATTAGGATTAGAAAAGAAAGAAGACCATGAGATAGGAAAGAAATACATAAGAGAAAATTTTTTTAAAGTGGATGTAGTGTTCATTCAGATTCTGTAGGGTTTTTTTTGTTTATTTTGTTTTGTGTTGTTTTGTTTTTCTTTCTCTGGATGGGGACAGCACTGTCCATAGTGGGTCCCCTACAGTTATCCTAACTCTCTGAATTGCTGAGAGGAGCTGCATCCATCAAGGTATGATCAACTCACAGTGTTGTTTTTAATGGGTACAGTGATCTCTTGGTTATGCTCCCTTAGCTCAGCAACAATTCCAGTAATTAGTGCTTCTCTACCATTCATGGTTTCTTATAGAACAATAGTATTGCATAACATTCATATATCATAACTTGTTCAGTCATTCCCCAATTAATGGGTATCCCCTCAAATATCAGTTCTTTGCCACTATGATAAGAGCAGAATATTTTGGAACATGTGGAACTTTTCCTATTTTTTTATGATTTCTTCTCTATGTAGGCCTAGTATTGGAATCGCTGTGCATGAACAGTTTTATTGTTCTCTCCAAAGAGTTCCACGTTGCTCTCCAGAATATCAGTTCAAAACTCCACCAACAATGCATTAATGTTCAAATCCTTGTACAAACGCTCCAACATTGATCATTTTACATTTTTTATCATTTACTCAATCTGTTAGGTATGAAGTGAAACCCCATTGTTGTTTTGCATATATCTAACCAGTAATTATTTGGCACATTTTTTCATATCATATATATTATATATATATATATATATATATATATATAGTTTTAATTTCTTCATTTTAAAACTATCTGTTCATATCCTTTGACCATTTAGCAATTGGGGAATGACTAGCAACTTTACAAATTCGCTGCATTTTTCTAATACATTTAAGAAAAGAGACCTTTATCAGAACCCCTAGCAATGAAAATTGTTCCCCAGTTTTCTGTTTCCCTTTTAATTTTGGCAACACTGGTTTTATTAATGCACAACCATATTAATTTAATATAGTCAAAATTATCCATTTTCAATTTATAATGTACTCTATTTCTTGCTTGGTCATAAATTTCTCCCCTTTTCCAGGGATCTGACAGAGTATTTTTTGGTCTGTTAATTGGTCTGTGGTATAACACTTTATGTCTAAATCCTGTACCTATTTTGCCATATTTTCCCAACAATTTTTGTCAAATAGTGAGTTTTTAACCCAAAAGCTAATGTCTTTGAGTCTGTCAAACAATAGATTATTGTAATCACATACTACTGCTTCTTTTGAACCTATTCTAATCAACTGATCCATTACTCTATTTCTTAACTAGTAACAGATTTTATAGTGTAGTTTTAGATCTGGAGCTAGGTCACCTTCCTTTACCTTGTTTTTTTATCAGTTCCTTGGCATTCTTAACTTTTTGTTGCTCCACATGAATTTTGTTACTAAGTTTTCTAGTTCAGTAAAATAATTATTTGATAGTTTGATTGATATGGCACTGAATAAGTCATTTAATGTGAGTAGAATTGTCATTTTCATTATATTAGCTCAACCTAACCATAAACAATTGACATTTTTCCAATTGTTTAGATCTGGCTTTATTTGAGTGAGAAGTATATTGTAATCAAATTCATACTCTTTCTGGGTTTGTCTTGGGAGGTAGATTCCCAAGTATTTAATGTTGTCTACAGTTACTTTAAATGAATTTTTCTTTCTATCTCTTGCTCTTAGGCTTTGTCATTTATATATAGAAATTCTGATGATTTAAGTAGGTTTATTTTGCATGCTGCTACTTTGCTAAATTTGTTCATTGTTGCAAGTAGTTTTTTAGATGATTTTCTTGGATTCTGTAGGTATACCATCATATCATCTACAAAGAGTGAAAGCTTTACTTCCTCATTGTCAGTTCTAGTCCTTCTATTTCTTTTTATTCTCTTATTGCTACTCTTAGCATTTCCAATACTATATTGAATAGTAATGGTGTTAATGGTTATCCTTATTTCACTCCTGAATTTATTGGAAACGTTCTGAGTTTATACCCATTAAATATAATATTTGTTGATGATTTTAGATAGATACTATTCAAAATTTTAAGGAAAACTCCATTTACCCCTAAAATTTCTAGTGTTTTTATTAGGTGGGTGTTGTATTTTATCAAAGGCTTTTTCAGCATCTATTGAGATAATCATATGAGTTCTTTTGGTTTTACTATTGATATGTTTAATTATGTTGAGGGTTTTCCTAATATTGAAACTTCCCTGCCTGCCTGGTATAAACCCAACCTGATCATGGTGTATTATCCTGGTATTAACTTTCTGTAGTCTCATTGCTAAAATTTTATTTAAGATTTTTGTATCAATGTTCATTAGGGAGGTTGGTCTATAATTTTCTTTGTTTTGGTTCTTCCTGGTTTAGGTATCAGTACCATGTTGGTGTCATAAAAGGAATTTGGCAGAACTCCTTCTCTGATTTTTTTTAAATAATTTGTGTAGAAAATGAATTAATTGTTCCTTAAATGTTTGATAGAATTCACTTGGAAATACATCTGGACCAGGAGACTTAGGGAATTTATTGATGGTTTCTTCAATTTCTTTTTCCAAAATGGGTCTAAGTATTTTATTTGCTCTTCTTTTAGTGTGGGCAGTTTATATTTTTGTAAATATTCATCCATTTCACTCAGGTTATCTAATGTATCGGCATACAATTGAGCAAAATATCTCTGAATTATCTCTTTAATTTCCTCGTCATTAGTATGTAGTTCACATTTTCATTTTTGATACTAGTAATTTGGTTATCTTCTTTTTTAAGATCAGATTAACCAAAGTTGAATCTATTTTATTTTTTCATAAAACCAACTCAGTTTTATTTATGAAATCAATGGGTTTTATGCTTTCCATTTTATTAATCTCTCTTTTGATTTTCAGAATTTCTAATTTGGTTTTTAATTGGGGTTATTTAATTTGTTCTTTTTGTAGCTTTTTTAGTTACATGCCCAATTCACTGATCTCCTCTTTCTCTCTTTTATTCACATAAGCATTTAGAGATTTAAAATTTCCCTAAAAACTGCCTTGACTGCATCCCATAAATTTTGGTATGATGTCTCATTGCTATCATTTTCTTGGATGAAATTATTATTTCTATGAGTTGTTGTTTGATCTACTCAATCTTTCAAATCAATTTATTTGGTTTCAAATTAATTTTTGGCTTACCTTTCCATGAACATTTATTACATGTAATTTTATTGTATCATGATCTGAAAAGTATGCATTTATTATTTCTTCCTTTCTGAATTTGATAGTAAGCTTTTTATGACCTAGTTCATGGTCAATTTTGGGAAAAGTGTCATGTACTGCAGAGAAAAATGTATATTATTTTCTATCCCCTTTAAGTTTTCACCAGATGTTTCTCATATCAAAGTTTTCTAAGATTTTATTCACCTTATTAACTTCTTCTTGTTTATTTTGTGGTTAGATTTATCTAGTTCTGAGAGAGGGAGGTTGTGTCCCCCATTATTAAAGTTTTGCTGTCTATGTCTCTTGCTAATTCACTCAGCTTTTCTTCTAAAAATTTGGTCACCATTCCAATAGGTGAATATGTTTCATCTCTTCTTAAGGGCTATTGACCAGAAAAGCATTTGTCCATTTATATTATTGTGCCCTGCATTAAAAAAAATACTTATAGGTGTAGTTAGATATAATTCTAGTCAAATATCTTTCTTAAAGAATGGAGATGGAAAGAGCCTAATTGTGAAAACTTTCTAAAGATCATTTTGAGACAACAATCAAATTCACTCACAGAAGGGTGAACATATACAAGTTAACATGTTTTTTAGAAAAACAATATTCATACTTTCATTTGTTATCCTTCTGGTGTTTTTCTGTCAGAATATTCTCACTTGCTAATGATTATACTTAGAATTAATGGAAAAAAGATTTAAAAATCGATTTGGGTTAAGTCTCATCAGCTCAACAAAATCTATACTAAATGCTTTCTCAAGACTTCTGAATCATGTTTTGTCAAGAATCAGGGTTATAGTGTCTTAGGTTTAGCATTTAAAGAGATTTCAGAAGTTCAGTACAGCACTTTTAATTTTATAGTTGAGGAACTGAGGCCCAGTGAACTCACTTTGCTATGGTCATATAGCTGGTGTAACAACAGAGTTACTATTTAAACCAGGCCTTCTAATACTAAATCCTAAACTAACATGGGGTGGCTGGCCCTATTCTATAGATGTGATGCTTTAAAACTGATAAGTTTTGGGGTGGCTAGGTGGCGCAGTGGATGAAGCACAGACCCTGGAGTCAGGAGTACCTGGGTTCAAATCAGGTCTCAGACACTTAATAATTTCCTAGCTGTGTGGCCTTGGGCAAGCCACAAAACCCCACTGCCTTGCAAAAACCTAAAAAAAAAAAGAATTAATAAACTTGTCGTATCCACTTTTTTTGAGGGTTAGTTGGTAAATATTACCAGCACATCCCTGAGAAATTGTTCCTTAGGTGGAACCATTTTATTTTTGCTATCACCACCCTCTCCCAGAGGCCTGTATTGTTTAAGCCTCTTTCCCAGAGACCCTTTCCAATGGGAAAATAGCCTGATTTCTTGATGTTATTGAATCATTTCAGTCATATATATATATATATATATATATATATATATATATATATATATATATATATATATCAGAGAAGATGGAAGAGATGTGAAGGAAAGATACTAGAAGTTAGGAGAATGGTGAAAGATATCCTAGAAAAGGCAGCGTTTGAGTTGACTCTTGAAGGAAACCAGAAAAACTCAAGTGTCAACAGTGAAAGGGCAGAGTATACATTCCAGACATAGGAGAGACCTTCTATAAAGACAAAGAAATTAGGTCAATGTATTTTCAACATAAGGTTTGTGGAGGAGAATGATGCTTCCATTATCTTAGAATTTTAGTAACCCTAAAAGCTAATTAGTCCAACACTCATTTTACAGATGAGGAAATGTGGATCTTGAGAAGGTAAATAAAATTGCAAAATCACCCAGACAAGAAGTGGCAAAATTGAGTTTAAACACAAATGATCAGGGGAAGCTAGGTGGCACAGTGAATGAAGGACCAGCCCTGGAGTTAGGAAGACCTGAGATAAAATCTGACCTCAGTCACTTAATAATTACCTGTGTGACCTTGGGTAAGTCACTTAACTCCATTGCCTTGCAAAAAAATATAAACAAACAAACACAAATGGACTTTCTGATTCTGGTCCAGCTTTCTACCAAAAAACCATATTTCCATAAGCCATGTATTTCCAATATACCAACTTTATAATAAAAAATATTTGAAAATTTAATTTTTGTACTAAAGGGTTAAAAAAGATTGACTTTTTGAACATAATTACGTTTGGCCACAAGGTGGCTCCATAGAACAAGTTGAGCTCTATTTGAATGAGGCAGAGAATTCTTTATAATGTGCTCAGTTTCCGTTATGATTGAACCTCCATTCTCCACAGTATAAAATTTTTACTTCAGTTCATGAAATCAAGAAAAGACTGAGAAATTAATTGTTTAATTTTTGAAAAATGTGAGATTCTTAGATGTGGTGCTTATCCATTGAGAAAAATTAGATTCTGTAATATAGGAATCATAATCTCTGAGTTGGATGCTATCTCAGGAGACATGCTAATCCAACCCAAACCTGGATAAAATTCTTTACAACAAACATGATGAGTGATTATCCACCCTCTATTTGAAGACCTTGCAGTAAAGGAGACCCACTATCTCCTGGAGAAGTCAATTTCACTTGAGAATATTTCTAATCAATAAAGAAAAATTTCACTTTTTTCATACATAAAGCTTAATTTGACTTTTATGCATCTTATACCATTGTTCCTCCTCCAGTCCTCTAAGTCCAAGAATAATAAGCCAATTCTTCAAGATAGCCTTTGAAATACAGAAGATCTCACCTCAAAATCTATCTCTAAGTACCTTTATCAGTAAGACAAAGCACTTAATGTCTCTGGCCCTATCAATTTCCTTATATGTAAAATGAAAAGGTTGCTCTATGTCTATTTCTTCAATTCTAAAGCTACAAGTCTATGAATACTTGTGTCCCCCAGCCTTCTCTCCTTGAATCTAAACCACACTGTCTAGAAATTATGATTTTTTTTACTAATTCCATTTCCCCCTTTTTAGATTTTGGCTCAGAATCATTTAAAATAAATTCTACTGAATGTAAGGTTGAAAAGAAAAACACTATTGCCCCCAGATATTGAAAGCAGAGTCACTCATCTATGGGACCTATGTTAAACTCTCACATGTCACTTCTAAACTACCACCTTTAACATGTCACATTTAAAGATGTGACATTTAATATATCAGCTTGGCAGGTAGATGTCTGGATATTTCCACTGGGACCCAGGATAAGTGAAATTAAGATATTGGGGGTCTGGTTCTGCCACAGTGTACGGCACATTTTAATGCACAGTCCCATCTACTTCCCCTTCCCCCGTAATGTGCTCAGATACCCAATGTCCCAGTTTAATTTTCCTTTCTCTGTTCTGCGTATGCTAAATAACCCTCTGATCTTCTGCCAGCACATGGAGCCACTTCTGAAAACTAGCCTTCTTTCATCTCCAGGACTACTTTAATAGTGCAGATGTAGAACAAGGATTTCATTGGCCAAACATACTTCTCCTGTACCCTGACGGGAGGAGATTCCTTGGAGAAGAGCGACAGATCGCATAAGTTAGATCAAGAAAGAAAAAGCTAAGTGCCCCAGAAATCTGCATTTGGCAACTGAATTGCACTTAATAAGGAACATGGGTCTAGTGAGTTAATCTTTGAGTTAGCAAGGTAGAGATCATCTAATACGTATTAAGAGAAGTAATCTGGCATAATGGCCAAAATTCTAGACTTGTACTCATTAAAAATGTAGGGGTGAATTCACACTGCCCATGCTACTCACTTGTAGGACTATTGTTTAGTTGTTATACTACCTTCTTTCTCCCAATTTTAGTATCCTTAACTTTTAAATGGAAGTAGAAATGTCAGACAATATAGTACAGTGAATAAGAAGTTGGCCTGGGAGGTAGAAAAATCTCTAACATGTTTACTAGACAAATTACCCTGTGCAAGTCACTTAAACCATTCATCTCTTGGCTAGTTGTCTTAGACAACTGCCAAGAGAGCTTCCTCATCAGGAATTCCTATGCCAACAAAATCACAGATCCATTAAGAAATTGTTCCAGTATACTCTACCTATTATAGTTGTTAAACTCAACGAAATACTATATTTAAGATGTTTTACAAATTGTAAAAGACAATATAACTATTAGCTATTGTCATCACCACAACCACCATGCTCATCACTGTCATCAGCATCAGCATCTAAAAGGGGTTTGTAACCTGGGATCCATGAACTTTTTTAAACTGATAACTGAATTTCAATATAATTGGTTTAATTTGATAAATTAATTTAATATGACTTTTGTGCATTTAAAAATATTGTTCTGAGAAAGAAGTTCACATTCTTCATCAAACTGTTGAAAGGATCTATGTCACAATAAAGGATTAATAATCCTTCATCTATGTTTAATTGAGAAACATAGATGGAAGGAATTGGATTGGTTTAGATCTTACTACTGAACTAAATATAAATGATAGACTTTGGCATAGAGGATTATTTCAGGAATTGGGAAAATTTTTAGAAAAATAGAAGATGTATTTGTTAGCACATATATATATATATATATGCCAATACAAATTTAATATGACAGAAATATATATAATACATATATTATATATATATCAATCCTTGTTCCAATTATATAATAAGTTATAAAACAAATTACATACATTATAGTTGCATTGACTAGTAAGTACAACTATGTATATGTACATAAAGATATCATAGTATTTTCTTTTGCAAAGCAATGGGGTTAAGTGACTTGCCCAAGGCCACACAGCTAGGTAATTATTAAGTGTCTGAGGCTAGATTTGAACTCAGGTACTCCTGACTCCAGGGTGGGTGCCCTATCCACTGTGCCACCTAGCCACCGTTACATGTCATATTAGCTACATAGTTGTAGCACTATGATATAGTGTCTCTCTCTTTTTGACATCTAGAGTCAAGGAAATATTTTAATCATTAATACTGCCATACTAGGGAGTTCATACAGAGACTTCTGAGGAATACAGTTCAAAGAATCTTATATAATAAAGGCGTCTTTTTCCTCGTCCTCAAGCATTGTGATAACAAGAGAGCTCTTCAGAGAATATAGGCTCTGAACATTGTATTTTAAACTCTTCATAATGTTCACATTCATCATCTATCTTGTTCCTCATTTTAAAAAAATATTTATGCAGAGCAGGTACTTTGAATTAATGGACTTGTCTAAAGTACATGACAAAGTTCTATCTTATCCCATTATGTATAACCTAGGATTAAGAGATGGGAGCTATTTAAGGCATCATTTCAACTATCACATTTAAGGATGTAGAGAACTGGGGTTCAGAGATAAATAGTAATAAATAGCAGAGCAAAGATTCAAACATATACCTTCTATTTTCAAATCCAGATCTCTTTTCTTATTTGTCTCTGGACAAACCACCTGGAATAATAGAAAGGGCTCCCACATAAGAACACCCTAAGTCCTGGTCCTCTAGTCAGGTTTAAATTCTGCCTCAATCACTTCCAATCTGGGCAGCCATGGGCAAATTATTTACCCTCTCTCTCAGTCTCAATTTCCTTATGTGTAAAATAAAGTGTGTCTGCCAGGTAGTGCAACAGTCACAGTGCTGGAAGCAGGAAGACTCATCATCCTGAGTTCAAATATGGCCTCAAGCTCTTACTAGTTATGGGTAAGTCACTGAAACCTGTCTGCCTCAGTTTCCTCATCTGTAAAATGAGCTGGAGAAGAAAATGGCAAACCATTCAATATATTTAAAAAGAAAACCTCAAATGTAAAAATGAAGAATACATACTACTAGAAAATGACTGAACTGAAAATGAAGAGTAGTGGACTTGATTGGCTTTAAGGTCCTTTTCAGTTCTGTAGTCCTTTGAGTTTCATTTCATACTGACAGGCTGATTTCAAACACTTATTACTGAATCTCTATGATTCAAGATTGATAATTGTTATAATCATCACTTTTATTGTATACAAGGGTTTTTTTTCTGTTTCTGTTCTCTTCATTTTCCATCAGTTCATGTAAGTTTTCCTAGCATTTACTTTTATTTTTCCAAATCTTCCAGCATTATAGAGATGTTGAAAAGAACAAGTGAGACTTCGAATATGAGAGCACTTTATGATCTGTAAAGTGCTATATGAATGTAAGCTAATATTATTAGTTTGTCTTATGTTAAATCTGTTTTAATCCTACCTTTCATATTAGTGTCCTTCTGAGATTTATAAAAAAATCCCATATGATGGCATATGATCACATGAAGGATCATAATCCATTCCTCATGAAATATTTAGGTTTATGAGTAAGCTATAGAGCTGCATCTGGTCCTGAACCTTGCAGGGAAACAAAATGATAATACTTATTATTATGTGTTTCTAGGATGTATTCATGATTTCAGACAAATTTTGAAAATTCCATGTCCCAAGTGTCATATCATTGATGTGAATGTGCTGTGTCATGGTCCTTTTCCCCTTTTCCCAATTTGGATAAATGTTACTAGTTTCACTACCTTAAGAATTATTATAGGATAATAATTTTGTCAGCCTTCTGGGTTTTGAAAACAATACTCTAAGTAATCCCTTTCTGATCTGACGCTAATCCAAGATAATTGCTTTGGGGTTTAATAGGAAAACTGAAAAATTTTAATGCAGGATTTACTGAATGGATCTTTCAAAAAGGGACTTTGGGGAACTTCCCACCCTCCCACTTCCACCTTCCTGAAAATAGGTACTTGTCTTTTACAGAAAAAGAGTTGTATGGCCAAAGTGCTCCTTGCTGCAATACATGCCAATTGTTGGTTCCCTTTAGAAATAGGAACAGTTTTCACCTTTGAGGAACTCAGACAGATCCTCTTTAGAAATTCCCCATTTCACAACAGTTGGCTAAGCTTCTTCCTTTTAAATCCTTATCTTTTGAGTCATTGGAGTCCTGCGTGAAATCTAGGAAAATTCTATCTAGTAAGTTTGGCTTTATGATTAATGTAGAGAAGAATCAAGATTACATCTGCCAAAAGGAACATGAGAATTCTGATGAAAAATACTTTTGAAAATGCTACTAGCATACTACTACTACTACTACTACTACTACTACTACTACTACTAATAATAATAATAATAATAATAATAATAATAATAATAAAAGGTTTATCAAGTGATTTACAAATATCATTTCATTTTATTTTCACAACAACGTTGGAGCTATCATTATCCCTTTTTTAGAGATTTAATGACTTCCCGGGGATCAGACATATAGAAAGTGATTGAGACTTGGATTTAGACTCTGATCTTCCTGATTCATGGTCTAATTTTCTTCACTGCCTAGCTTTAAGAAACCTGTAATTGGATAATCTGCTCTAGAAAGAAGTACTGAACTGTCCTAGGTCAAGTCAATACATTAGTTACCTGTGATATTGTGGGTGTGGGGATTTCTTTCATCTAGACAGCACTACAATTTCTTAGAGAAGTGTTTGGAGAATAGAGAGGATAAATAACTTGACTGTGATCACAAAGCAAGTCATTTGGATCCAATCTTGAATTCTTCGATTCATGTTCAAGGCTCTACTCCAGGGGTTCACAAACTTTTTTTTTTGGTCTCAGGCTCCTTTTATACTCAAAAATTAATGAGGACTACAAAAAAACTTCTGTTTATGAGTTTCACACTGATATTTACCATGTTAGAAATTCAAACGGACAAAATATTCATTTATTTGTTGAAAATGTCATTAAAATATATCTAAATACCATATTTTATGAAAATTATAGTTTTCATATTCAAAATTACCAAGACAAATAACATTATTCCAAAATTATTAAAAATTCAATAATTTCAGAAAAATCTAGGAAAACTTAAATGAACTGATGGAAAGTGAAGAGAGCAGAAACAGAAAATAAAATCTCATATACAATAAAAGCAATGGTTATAACAATTATCATTCTTGAAAGACTTAGTAATGGATCAATACAATGATCCACCAAAACACTGAGGACTCATAATACCAAAAGTTATCCACTTTCACCCAGAGAACTGATGGACTCAGAATGTAAATTGAAGTCCTTTTACACCTTTTGTCCCTTTATTTTCCTTGCTTCCCCCCTTCCCACATATATCATATTTCTTAGATCTCAATAGATTGGGGATAGAGATATTGTCATTGAAAATAAAAATTTAAAATAAACAATAAATTTAAAAAATCTTCAAATTCTGGCTTCATAGAAAACAACTCAATTTTCATATCTACTTCTGCATTAAATCTGTTACCAATCATTAAATACAACTAAAAAACAATCAACACATGCTCTTTAAACCTCCTCCTCCTGCTCTTCCTCCTCCTCCTTCCTCCTTCTTCTTCTTGATCTTCTTTCTTCTTCTTCCTCAGAATGAATAAGCTCCATTCTTTCAAACCTTCCTCAAATAGTGTTGATTCAAGGTCCTTCACCATTCTGGTTACCTTCCTCAGAACATTTTAAAGCTTATAAGTGTTTCTCCTAAATTGTGGTGGTCAGGAGAAAACACAGTTCTATAGATGTGATCTCAAAATACTATAGATGTGGCATCACTATTGCTGGTTTTATCAGTTGTGTTCACTCTTTGTGACCCCACTTGGGGCTTTCTTGGCAAAAGATACTAGAGTTGTTTGCCTTTCCTTCACCAGTTCAGTTTACAGATGAAGAAATGGAGACCAAAAGGATTATATCACTTGCCTAGGGTCACACAGTTAAGTGTTGGAGTGGGGCAGTTAAATAGTACAATGGATAGAGCCCCAAGTCTGGAGTCAGGAAATCTAATGTTCCTGAGCTCAAATCAGCCTTTAAACACCCTGGGCAGAGAACTCTAATGGACTCACAAAGAGTTTGCCACAACTAAACAACAACAATAAATGCTTTTCTAGTATAAAACAATCAAGTTACCTTTTATGACTGCCAAATCTTACCATTCACAACAATCAAGTATTTTTTGAGGGAAAAAAAAACTCTGATCAAACTATGCCTTCCTCACTATATACTTGTGAGGTTGCTCTTTTGAACCAAAATTTAAGATTTTATACTTATTCCTATTAATTTTCATTTTATAATATTCAATATTCTTTTTGAATTCTGACTCTATCCTAAGTCTGTTTTATATTTTTCTTAGTTTTGTGCAATCTGTAAATTCAATAATTCCTATCATGGATTAAACATGTTATACTATGCAAGAAAAAGGCTTAATCCCTGGGATGCTCTTTTCCAAATGATATGTCCTTCCAAAATTGATAGTTGATACCAATCAAAAAATTGATTACCCAGAATCACTTCTAGGGCTAATCCTCTATAACCCTATGATCTCCTCCTTCAAAACTCAAGCTATGGTCCTCTTTTGCTTAAGACCCTTCCTGATCCAACTTCTGTCTAATTATTAGTATTTGCTTTCTCTTAAATTTTATTACCATTACTTTGTATTTACTTATCTACATATGTGTGGTACTCCTCCAAATAAATTCTAAGGTTCTTGAGGATAGAAGCTATTTCTTTTTTGTCTTTGTTTCTATTTTATCTGTTAATAAGCAAAGTGATTGGCAATTGTTGAATTAAATTTCATAAAATCATCCAGAGAATTCGCCCAGTTTATTTGTTGCTTGGTCATTTCAGTCATACCCAACTCTTTGTGATCCCATTTAGGTTTTTCTTAGCAAAGATACTGGGATGGTCCATTAATTCCTTCTTCATCTCATTTTACAGATGAAGAAACTGAGGTAAACAAGATTACGTGATTTACCTAGAGTTTCACAGCTACTGTGTCTGAGGACATATTTGAACTCAGATCTTCATGACTCCAGGCTTAGTACTCTGTTCAATGTGACATATAACTGTCTTCATTCATTTTATAATGGAGATAAACCTGGACTTAAGGGTTTCTTTTCTTATCTATTAAGTGAAATGTTAGTAACAGGATAAAAATTGCAACATTATTACTTTGCAAGCCAGGGAATAGAACACAGTGAGCATTCATATGGACTGAACAACGGACTCACCAAGAAAAGAATTTTCGCAATTCTGATCCAACAAAATAAAACATTGGTACTATATGTGAAACATTATCTCCATGCTATTTAACATCCCTGTATAAAAAAAGACTTGATAATATTCAATGGCCCAGACATATATGTAAAAAGATAATTAACAAATATATGTACTATGAACATATTATTCATGGAATTTTATAAAACATTGTGTAATATTTCATTTGGGTCTCATAATAACTCAAAATAGAAAAGTAGCACATGAATTATCCTTATATTATAAATGAAGAAAACAAGGTTCAGAGATAAAATGATTTGGTAATACTGTTAGAAAGTATAAATGGAAAACTTTTCTACCACAGGCTGGAATTTTCTGGCTCCACACAAAACCAACAATTGAAGAATTTGGGGCAAGGGGTATATGCAACTCATAATTTACTCCTCTAGGGAATTTATTCTGGGGATCATTCTTGGGAAATACATAATTATGAAGATAGATTTGAGTCTAAAGTCCAAAATAGTGAAAGAAATATAATTGGCTTAATTTCATTATTTTTAATAACTGAAAAAAAACAAAATCTAGGTGGGGAGGAGTATAAGAAAAGAGCCAGTGAAGCCTTGCTGCCTGACCAAGAAAGCTTGAATTGGGTGTCAAAGGAGAGGTCACTGTGTTCCTAAGCCTTTATGCCTAATATCAAGAAACAAGTTGACAGTGGGCATTCTTCCTGACTAGTCTCCAAAACTACTAAACAATAGTTTTTCATTGTTCATTAACCAAAGTTTGAGATTACCAGAGGACTTCAAAAAATGGGGACTTGAGAGTTGAAATCTTAGCTATAGCAACATTAAAATGCACACATTTAAGTTGTTGTTGCTGTCGTTGTCATTGTTACCACTCTTGTTGTTGTTGTTGCTTTGAAAATATGAAAAATAAATGATTACTATTACATCATTTTTAAGAAGGAAGAAAATATGCCATTACTCAGGGAACAGGTGATATATATTTTAACTTTTATTACCCAATGGGTTTTTAAAATATATCTTAAAAACATATGTATGTATATGATTTTATATATATATATATATATATATATATATATGTAACATGTAGATTCTTTTTCTTAAAAAAATTAAAGAACGCCATTTCCTATGTACAATTTAACTCCCTCTAGTTTGAGAGTTTATCTAAAATAGTCTTGTATTGTTTTGAACACTAGAGGGAGTATTAGACAGGCAAAAAATGAGAATCCCAAATTGGTCTGCAATGACCAATGGATTTAGATTCTCTAATCTAAGTAATAGAAGACATAATTTAATTGATATTTAAATGAGGTTTAGGTTAAATTTGGTCACCATGAATCTAAAGGCCTCTGGGTAGAGTACAGGGAGAGGAAGTAGAGTGGAAACTGAGAATTAATTACTTTTGCAAAACTGAACAATAGAGCGAACTTCCAAAGCTGCTTTCTTACTCATTTTTTTCCTACATAGTGCACCATGACCAACACTGATTTGGGAATATTTGATGGAAAATCATCATGAAAAAAGAAGAATTTCAATTTGCATAATTGAAGGAAATTTGCACACCAACATAATCTCACATTCTTGATTTAGTCAAGGAAGGAAAAGGAAAAGGGTTTAAATGTATTTTGAACTGCTCAATCCTAGCACTGTCAAATTCTTGGGGGAAAAAAGGTAACATCAACAACAAACTTTGCAAAAGTTGATCTTTTGAAAGTGGTATTAAGGTCAACCAGTTAAGTTCAATATTATTTTATATACCTATCTATTGATCTATCTATCCATATATCCCAAATTCTCATATTATGTTTCTCCTGCTTTATTCTAGTACTACTATGCCTACCAAAGTTATTGGAATCCTAGCACCTGAATTTTGTGGTTCTGAGTGACCATTGAGGAAGGCAAGATAGTAAGGAGCTATAGAAATGAGCACCCTCACCTATATACCCACTTTGTTCTCTCTTGGAATTGATTTTCCTCTCAATTCCTGTGGGAAGTACAGATCAATATAGGACAAAGAATATGAGGCATGAAGTTTTAGGACTATTTCTCCACACTAAAGTGGGAGAAAACAGTGTTTCCCAAATGTTACTCTGCCCTACTGATGGTTATGTATCAACCAACCTGACTTGACTGACTGATAAAACTGAAGGAGAGAAAATGAAACAGAAAAAAAAATCAACTAAAATATAAGCTCATTGGAAGATTAACACCAGCAACCTTTGCTTCCTTCCTTCCTTCCTTCCTTCCTTAGCTTCTGTACTCTTTCATATGGGATGAAAATCCTTAATTCTCAATTAAACCAATGCAATTCAAGAACTAATTAGGATGCAGGTGTTGAAGTCCTATTTCTTAATTTATTTTTTCCTACCTAGGTCATTTTACTTTCTTCAAGGGGAAAAAATTATTATCACTAATAGAACTATAGTTCTATTCTATTGGAAAAAGAAGCTCATGAGAGAGCACTTTAAGCAAGTAAGGAATTGGGTGCCTCTGAAAATGAATAATACACCAAGCATAAAGTAATAGAAATAATAAGAGAATTTGGTAATTATATCTATAACCTATTTCCCTTGGTACTCTCATCTTTTTCCTAAGAGGATTGATTGCCAATCACTAAACATAAAGCAAAGATGACTTCTTTTTTAATCTTTCTGTTCCTAGCAATGAGAACATTATCAGGTACTAAATGTTTGGTGAATGGAATAGCATGGCATCCTCTTTCATATCACGCAAATAATCAGTTTCTTTGGTGGTTATAATCCCAAACTTTGGACTAGGGCATTAATTTGATTTTTTTCCTTTAAATGTATTTATTTTATATTGAATGAGAGATTCAGTAAATGGGAAAATCTTTAAAAGGTGTGCAAATTTAATGGGGAGGAGAGGGAAGAAGGTGGAAAGGACTCCAATAGATAAATCACGTGGATGAAGGAGAAACCAGAAAGCAGTTCAGTCCAAATGGAAAGAAATGAGAACCTGATGGAAGACAAACAAAATTACAAATAAGCATATAAACAAAGCTTTGTGTTTTTGCAAACCCCAGGATGGGGTATGGTACAAAGGAATGTAGACAAGCTAGGGGATTTGTATTTCTCTGATTAAGTCAGGGCTTCCAAAACCACCTCTTCTTTGTACAGAGCAGAAAACTCTAAATCATAAGAATTAATCAATGCCTTACTAAGAACAGAATCATTGTATATGGTTCTGGAAGAGGTCTCTAACTATTCTTTCTCATCCCTTCCCTGGCATAATAATTTTTCCTTATTTATTCATAAATTTTTGCTCTTACCCCTTAGTTTTTACAAAGAAAATTGAAGCTCAAAGAGGAATTAAACCAGATCTTTTACCTCAAAATTCAATACATTTCCCAGTATATTACACTAAAAAAGTATGTGTTAACCTTCAGCTTTTTAACACATACACACACAGGAATAGATATCTGAAAAACATATATCAAATTATTTTGTAAATATTAGGGAAGCTTGCAATTTAATCCAGTCCATTTATGATTTTTGTGACCTGAGGAATGCTTTTGTGGCAATGGACATAATTCAAAAGACCAGGTTTTTAAATATACTAAATTCTATTAACTAGAATTTCATTAAATTGAAGTCCCTATTAAGGGACATATGTATATAACAGTCTCATGACCCTAAAAAATCTTGAAATGCCTTCTTGATCCTCAAAAAAAAAAGTCAGGTCATGCTTTGTACCATTTTAGTGGAACTGTATTTTATTGTGTTTCAAATTCTTAAAATTTGGTAATCCAGATATGCCACTTTTGGCAACTTCTTGTAACCAGAATATTTTATTAAACAGAACAACCCATAACCTGACCATGCTAGCTAACAAATTTACTGAATTAGGAGAGTAGAATAATTACATGTTGTTCACTTTACCACCTTTGGAACCTCCAAATAATACCAGAATGGAAACATTTTATTTATTTCCAGGAGACCTTTTGATCTTTTTAGAGGTTCGTTGTTATAGGATCCTTCAAGGTATCTCCATATGTTCTTCCTCAATTTCCTGTGAAACAGTTAGGCTGAACTTCTGTTTTGGGGGGTTTTTCTTCCAGAAAGTTTTTTAATAGTGTTTAAACTTTGTATAAAAAAAAGAAGAAATCCCTCACACCCACACTCCACTAACACCTTGCTGTTTGACATTATTAGTACAGTAAACTTAATAATATTGATTCAGAGGATTTGTGGTTTACCAACATCGTTTAGCTAAGTTACCCTTCACACCCCTGGTGACTCATGAATACACATCCAATCCTAAATAGTTTATTTACCATTTAAACACTTTTTTTTGCCTCTTGTCATATTTTGCTTTGGGTAGTTCACACAGGGTACCACTGACTTCAGGCCACAAAAGACAAATTAAAAGCAAGAAATATCCACTTGGACTTACATGAAAAATTTTACCAAGACTAAAGCTCTGTAAAAATAATTAATAATCTTTGACCTTTGAAGAGATGAGAAAATGTAATTCTCTTCCTTTTCTTGGAAAGGTGAGGGACTATGGATGCACAATGCTTCATATACTCTTATTTAAGTGATTGGCATGATTTTGCTAAGCTGTTTTACTTTATTATAAGGGAATACTATGTATATTATAAGGGAATACTCTATCTAGATATTTCTATGCTATTAAAATAAAGATAATCAAATCAGTTAGAAATATTCTCTTATAAATAAATGATAAAGTTTGGGAATTTCATCATATTAACACTTTTTATCTTAGTTTAGATAAGTGTGGAACTTGGTGAAGGGGAGGGGGAGGAGAGGTATGGCTTCCTGAGCTGTTCCATAATAATTAGACCCAGGTCAGTGGAAATGTGGAGGTATATCTGTACTTTGAACATACTTGAGGATATGCTGTTTGTTCATTAGAGTTTCCTAACCTTAAATATCCTTTAAAGGACCTAATCATGAGCAATGTGGGTGATATTCTTTAAGATTACATTATATAATAAATACATTTAAGTCATTGCCCAGAAGCCTTACAATAATTCTTTCAAAGTCTTCCCTGGGGGGTACTGGAATTAAAAAAATAAATTTCAGTTTTCTTCAACAAACAATTAAGTATTATCCAAATGAAAGGAAGATCTGTGCTAGAAGCTAGGAAAATAATTTAAGACACAGTCCCTATCTTAAAAGGGCTTATGCTTTAGTTGGAGAGGGAAGACATGCATTTTTTTCTCTCATTGAATTTCAAGCAGTGCAAAAATCTTTCCATGGATCAATATGGTTTAAAAAGCCTAGCTCTATATTATCTATCTTGATCATCTCATCAGTAGTCAGTTCAATTATTGTCTCTGATTATAGGGTAGCTAGATGACTCAGTGTAAAATGTACAGGACCTGGAGTGAGGAGGATTCATCTTCCTTAGTTCAAATCTGGCTTCAGACACTGTGTGATCCTGAACAAGTCACTTAACCCCACCCCTGTAAAGTGAACTACAGAAAGAAATGGCAAACCATTCCATTATCTTTGTCAAGAAAAGCCTAAAACAAGGTCATGAAGAGTTTGACATGACTGAAAAATGACTCAGCAATAACAACATGCATAGATCTAATCCTAGGCTCTCTCCTGAGCTTCAATCCCACAATTCAAACTGCCTATTGAACAGAATTCTTTTGTCTTTATAACCCAATCTTTACTACAGTGTCTGGTACAGGATAGGCATTTATAAAATATTTGTTTACTGATTGATTATCACACAACACTACTAAGGCCTATTGGATTTTCAGTCCACAAAATTCCAAGATATTTTGCAGTCAAATTTATAATCATGCCTCCCCAAACCTATACTCAAAGTTTCTGAACTGGTGCTTTTTGACATTTCTCCCTCTTGAATTTCAGATCATTGGATATTCCCTACCCACTTGGTTGAGTTCTTCTAGATTCTGGTTTTAATGCCCAGTATGTAATTGACCTTTTTTATCTTCATATCACTTGAAAAATTGAAAAACATATTCTGATTCAAGTCACTGATAAAAATGTTAAACTGCCCAAGGCACAGCAAAGACTACTGGGGAACTAGACTTTCTGTCAAGTTAACATCAAATCATTTACAACTATTCTATGAATCCAGCTAAATATATTGGTTAGTCTACATACCTTCTTTTTTTCCACAAGAAAAGATTGAGATATTTTATCAAATGTTTTCCAATGAGCAAACTATACCTACATCATTACCCTGATCTGCTGGTTTAGTAGCCCTTTCAAAAAAGGAAATAAGGCGAGTCCAGCATGTCCTGTCTTGATGAAGCCACACAGGTTTTCTGTAATCAAGACTTCTTTTTTCTTTTCTGCCAGATGTTTATGAACCATTATGTCTTTAGTGATTCATTCTGGAATTTTTTCTCTAGGATTTAGAGTCAAGCTCACTGAACAAAGATCATAGATCTGGAGATGGAAGGGATCTTAGATGCCCAGTTGAATTAAGCCTATTATTTTACAATCAAGAAAAGTAAGACTTAGGAAAGTAGTATGATTTGCCTACAGTCATGCTGTTATTAAACATCAGAGGTAAGATTTGAAGTCCTTTTACTTCAAATATATACTTCTTACATATTAGTAGACTTTGTATATTCTCTTTTCCTTCCATGTTCCCTTTTCCAATAACTTTATTATAGCATATCACAGTAATGATGATTCTGCATCACTATTAGGAAAAAAAAAACAAGAAGCAATTCATAGGAGTTTCAAAGAGACAGATGCCCAGGAAGAATTTGTGACTGGTAAAGAAGTATTAATTCCTAGAAAACAATTAAGAGAAGAGAGACATAAAGATCTTTAGGAAAAATATAGAACTATGTTTACAATAAATTGTCTAGATGGAACATGCTTAGAGGAGAATTAAATAGAATAAAGTACTAGAATTCCCTTCTGTTGCAGAATACTATTGCACTGTTCTATTATATAACTCCCTGATAGTATATTTTTATTTTCTGGAAATTATCAATAACTCCATCTAAAAACATAATGGTTGTGATTCCAGTTGACTGAAAATATGGGAAGAAAACTTCTTAAATGTTAATGGTCTGACTGTTCTGATCCTCTAAAACTAAATGTCTAATCCATTTCACAGACCTACAAGGTTATACTGTAAAACTAGAGTTTTTCAGATTTTCTTTGAACTTAGAAGGAAACTGTTTTCTACTCCTTTTGATTTGCTTAGAGAGATTTCTAGCTATATGTGGCTATGACTTTCAATTTTATATGGGACCCTGGAGAGATCTGTACTTAGAGTAAGTAGGAAATTGGGATATTTGTGTTTTCAGTTTATCTCTGTCACCTCTGTTAGCTTCCTACTAATGATCACCAAAAGGACTCAGTTTTTAGAAAATTCATTTATTCAAACAGCATAGCAATAATAGTAATTTTAAAATATGTACCCTAAAAACATAGGGTGACACAAATACTCATAGAGGTCAGGGGATAAGAAAGAGATTACATAAATTTAAAGCATAAGTATATAATTTAAGGAACACCAAGAATAAATATGGTCAATGGAACTTGAAGTTTAATGTCACTGTTCCAGTGGTCTTTCTTTCTGCAGAAAATCAACTTTTTGAAGTTCCAGACAGGTAAATGTTGCAGTGATGGAAAAGCATGTAATCTGGCTTTACTTCTCACAGGATCTAATATCTCTCTGCTAAGCACATCAATCTCTTGCTAGGCTGGACCAGGCAGGTCACTCAGCCACTGGGTTGGCTTCTCATAAAGGCAAGGTAACTGCTGAAGAGTTTGATGTACTGAATTACTGAGTTTACTTTTCAACAGAGAGTGCAGTCATCTATTCTGCCAGCCTCAGGCTCAGCAACATCTGCTTTTTTAGATGAAGCATTACAGTTCTTTCTCTCTGGAATATTGTATTTAGTTGTAGTACTCCTGAGACATTTTTAGCTAGAATACTACTGTGTTCTTACAGAAAGAGTTATAAGTCTTTGCTTAGAATCATGAGAAACTTTTCTTGTTTTGCTCCCTCTTTGCCTAAACTTCAAGGTTTGTTAGATCCCTGGCAGAAAGTGGGAGAGGGACAGCCTTATCTTATTCTACAAATCTTCTTGGTTCAGAGGTGCATGCCCTCAGTGAATGACCTTGTTTTGGCTTATAATATGCATTCAGCTATATTCACTAGATTTTTATTGAATAAAGGGCAAAATGATTGCTTAGAAATAGAGGTAGTGAGACAATCTGTGTGCTGAAACAAAATTCTTGTCTCTGCTGGCATTTCAATAGGCAATTGAGTAATTTAAAGTCTCAGAATCTCTTCTAACATACATTATATTTTATCAGGCCTGAGTTTCACCCCTATATTTCATTTTCTTATTTTAGCCCCATTGAAGTGTTTATAACTCTGCTAAATAGTAAAGAGGGTACACACATAATGAGACATTGAAGAAAGGTGGAAATGATTCACTTCTTTGAAAAATCAGTAGTTCAAAATGAATGAACTAAAAGAAGTGAATTTGGAAGGCAGCTATGAAAAGTTATCCAAGTTCTGTGCCTTACCATGTGAACTTCAGTGACTTCATGTCAGTGGGATTTAGTTCACTCCTCTATCAACTTGAAGACACTAAAAGAAATGATTTTTAAAGTGCCTTCCAGTTCTAAATCTATGATCCTATGTAGCTAATTTATTCTACTTCCTGTCATTATTCCTGTATAAATTTCTGAAACACCTCTGGGCTCATGGGTTTTAATTAACCATTATGCAAAAACAGAAAATAAGTAAATGCAGAACCCAAAACAATGCATTTAATGATAATATTAGAGAACAAACAACCTTGAAAGACTTTCTTTTTTTCTTCTAATTATATGTAAAGATAATTTTCAACATTCGTTTTTGTAAAATTTTCTCCCTTCTACACTTCCCACTCTGCCCTAAGATAGAAAGTAATCTGATATGGACTATACATGCAAAATCATGTTACACATATTTCCGTATTAGTCATGCTGTGGAAAAAAGAGTGAGAACAAAGAATCAGAACCATGAGAAAAAAAACAAATTTTTTACAAAGTGAAACTGTGATTTACATTGATTCCTTAGTTCTTTCTCTGAATGTGAATGGCATTTTCCATCACAAGTCTTTTGGAATTTACTTGTTACTGAGAAGAATTAAGTTTATCATAAATGATCACCATACAATATTGTTGTTACTAATATTCTGCTTCCACTCACTTCTCTCAGCATTAGTTCATGTAATTTCCAATGATTTTCTTTTTTCTAAAGTCTACTTGCTTGTCATTCCTATAGAACAATAACATTCCATTTCAAATATATACCACAAATTGGGTCAGCTCTTCCCCCCAATTCATATACATCCCCTAAATTTCCAATTCTTGATAATCACATTAAGAGCTGCTATGAGTATATTTGTTCATGTGGGTCTTTTCCCCTTTTTTTAATGCTCTCTTTTGGATATAGACCAAGCAGTGGTACTGCTGGATTAAGGTCTCTGCCCAGTTTTATTGTCCTTTGGGCATAACTCCAAATTGTTCTTCAGAATGGCTACACTAATAGTACATTAATGTTGCAATTTTCTCATGTACCCTCTAACATTTATCATTTTCCCTTTCTGTCATATTAGTCAATCTGGTAGGCATAAAGTGGTACCATAGTGATGTTTCAATTTGAATTTCTCTAATTGATAGTAATTAAGACAATTTTATATGGCTATATATGGTTTTAATATCTTCATCTGAAAATGTCATGGCCCTTGACCATATAAGAATTGAAGAATGACATATAGTCTTATAAAATATCAAATTATATATTTGAGAAATGATACTTTTATCGGAAACACTGATTGTAAAAGTTATTTTCCAGTTTTCTGCTCTTCTAATTTGATTACATTGATTTTGTTTGTGTAAAACTTTCTAATTTAATGTAATCAATATTATCCATTATGCATTTTATTGTGTTCTCTTTCAATTTTTGGTCAAAAATCCTCATCTCCATAGATCTGAAGGGTAAATGATTCCTTGTTCCTCTAATTAACCTATGGTATTATCCTTTATGTCTGAATCTGAACCGTTTTCAAACTTATCTTGTTAAGAGGGTATGAGATGTCAATCTATGCCTAGTTTGTGCCAGAAGTTTTCCCATAAGTTTTTGTCAGATAGTATGTTCCATAGTATTTTCCAGTTTTCCCAGAAGTTTTTGACAGATAGTTCTTATTCCAGAAACTGGAGTTTGGGGGCTCATCAAACAGTAAATAATAATAGTTATTTACTACTGTGAATTGTGAACCTATTCTATTCTACTGATCCATCATTTTATTTTTAGGCATTATCAAATAGTTTTGAAAATTGCTGCCAGAATATAAATATAGTTTGAAAGATTTTAGAACCCTGATCAAGGCAACAATAAGACATATTTCCAGGGATTGTTGCCTATTAACTCCTTCCTGATAAGTGACAATGTCAAGTGCAAAATAAGAAATAAATTTTTGAACATAGTCATAAAGGAAATAAGCTTCCTTTCATTATTCATCTTTGATACTAGGGTTCTATTTTGTTGTTTCACCTTAACTGAGCAGTGGGAGAAAGTAAAAAATAGAACTGTACAATATCTAAAAACCATTTATTCCTTGGAAACATAATTGCTTTAAACATAAGACCCGATCTAAGAATTATTTTTCCAGCTTTGACTTTAAATTTAAACTCTTTTATTTCATTATAGTGTATCAATTGCCCATTAAAACCTCCATTTCCAAGGAATAAGTGTATTTAAGATAGTAAGGAAACTATTTAGTAGGCTCTAAATAAATTTGTTATAATACTGTACTGATTTTGACTTTAAACATACTTTTATTGTTTCTTAGGTATCATAACAAAGTTCTCTAGAACTTACTTTCGGGTACTATTTCACATGAACACATGTCATAAAATAAATTATATATATATATATATATATATATATAATTTTAGAGATACCATAAAAGCAATAAATTTTATATTTATTGAGAAGCATATATTTTAGGAATAAGGAGGTGTATTTGATTCTTAGAGCTATAGTTTAGGAAGGATTACAAAAAACTTGTGTGTCCAAGATGAAGGCAACCAGAAGTGTGAAAGGTCTTGGTTACATGTCAAATGAATATTGATCGAAGACACTAAGGTGCTTAGTTAGCCCAGAGAAGGAAAGACTTGTGGATTTTCTGATAGCTGTCTTCAGATCTTTGAAGAGTTAATTTATGGAAGAAGGTTTAAATTTGTTCTCCAGAATGCAGGTTTAGCAGCACTACATAGAAGTTTTAAAGTAGGAAGCTTGGGTTTGGGGGTGTGAAATAAAAATTTCCTAATGAATAGAAAATTCCAAAAGTAGAATGAGTTTCCCCTGGAAGTAGTTGGTTCCCTCTTCATGGCAGCAATTTCAAGCTCACTTGAATGAGCACTTTTAGATGAAGCAACAACTATGCCATAAGAACAATTCTACAATCAAATTAGTAGTCAAGTAACCAACGACCATTGGAAAAACTGGTCATCATCTTCACTCCTCTAAGCCAGGGTCAAAATACAACATTCAAAATTGTAAATGTCTCTTTTCAATGTTACATGAACATCAGCAGGATGTTTCTGTGAATAGGAAAATGGGTCTTAAAATAGTGTCCGCCTATTTTCAGTTTATCCTATTACTTATATCATCAAGATATATAATTTAAAAAGAAATCTATGATGGCAATTAAGATCAATAGAGAAAAAATTCATCTATAGTTGCTGTTAAGTGAAGCATATTATAAATATTGGCCACACTTGCTATCAGTTTTCAGATAGAAAGTTAATAAGATTACTAGGTTCTCGAGCTAATTAATATGTCAGTATTTAATTATAAGGAAATGTTCACCAAGTATGAGCTGTTTATCAAATTCATGATTCTGAGGTTCTATATTTTGTACAATTATTATTAAGACTACCCAATACTGGATACTTACTTGGTGGGTGACATTGGGCAAGTCACTTAATGCTGATTGCCTCTTAACCAGAGCCATCTCCAGTCATCTTGATTCATATCCAGCTATTGGAACTAGATAGTTCTGGGGAAGAAAGTGAGGTTTGTGACTTAGCACAGCCCTCCCTCACTCAAATCTAATTCACGAGCTTGTCATAGCATCTCCTCCCCGATGTCATGGTCTTCTTCAAGAATGAAGGACAAGCATCATCATCATCATTAAAACTACTACTACTACTACTACTACTACTACTACTACTACTACTACTATTTATACCATTTTTTGAGACTATGTCTTCCCAATCTGCCGAGGTTATAAGTACCCAGGATATTCACTTATTTGTAGGTTGAGTCACACTTCTATTAGCAAAACATTGTCTTCTAGGGTTCATTATATCAATGCCTTACTTAATGTGAAAATGTAATTAGATTAGACCACTGCATTGCAGAAATCCTGAGCTCAAGAAATCCACCAACCTTAGCTTCCCCAACTAGGAGTCCAGTTATAGGTCATCATATTTGAGTGTTCTAGTTCAGAGAAAATTTGGGGACAGGGCAGGGGAGGGGAGGGGAGGGGAGGGAAGGGGAGGGGAGGAGAAGAAGCACTCTGCTAAACTCTCCCAACATTCCTCTCCAAACAACTTTTTTAAAAAGCCTCAAAATGAATTCTGTAGTGGCAGAGTCAACAAAAGGACATTCTTCCAGCCCTTCCAGACAAGTTAGAAAATGGAAACAGAAATGTATAACACAAGGGTTTTTTCATTTGGTCAAATGTACTTTTTTAATTTTTAATTTTTTTTATTTATTTAAGGCAATGGGGTTAATTGGCTTGCCCAAGGCCACACAGCTAGGTAATTATTAAGTGTATGAGATCAGATTTGAACCCAGGTACGCCTGACTCCAGGGCCAGTGCTCTATCCACTGTGCCCTCTAGTTGCCCCTCAAATGTAACTTTTGAAAGAATTGCTTTCTTCAGTGAATTTCTGTACAAAAGTTCATTAAAGAACATTATTCCTTAAAAATTTAAATAGGGCAATGAAATAAAGAAAATGTGAAGTAAAAATTGACCTGGAATAAGACCAAGAAGAGTACATTTAACAATCATTGAAGAGGCAGCTAAGTGGTGCAGTGGATAGAGCACTGACCCTGGAGTCAGGAGGACCTGAGTTCAAATCCAGAATAAGACACTTAATAGTTGCCTAGTTGTGTGACCTTGGGCAAATCACTCTTAACTGCATTGGCTTAAATAAATAAAATTTTAAAAGAATCATTGAATTACCCAAAATTCAGAATCAGAGAAAGAGCATACACAACATAGTTTAAGGAAATATCCAGGAAAACTCCCCAATATCCTTGAGCCAATGGGCAAAATAGAATCTATGAATCACTATCTAAAAAAGATCCCACAGTGAAAACTACCAGGAATATTTCATTCACATTTCAGAAGTCTCAGATAGCAAATAAACCTTCAAGCAGGAAAAATAAACAAATATTGTGGAGCCGCAATTATGATCACACATGATTTAACAGTTTCCATTAAATGAATGGAGGGCTTAAAATATGTTATTCTGGAAGGCAAAAGTCCTAGGATTACAACCAAAAGGAGTGCACCCAGGAAAACTGAGTATAACTATTTGAGACACATTTAATATTTTCATGCATTTCTGATGAAAAGACCAGAGCTGAATTTTTTTAAAAAATCCTTTCAAATACAAGATTCAAGAGAAACATAAAAAGGTGAATGTAAAGGAAATTGTCAGGAACTCAATAAGATTAAACTATTTGACTTTCTATATGTGTCTTTAAAGAACCTTATCATTATTAGGTGAGTTAGAAGAATTCCTCATAAATGAGTATAGAAGTGAATTGATTACAATTGAATGATATAAAATAGAGGATAAGCAAGAAAGAGGGATGCCCTGGGAAAAGGGGGAAGGGAGAGGAAGAATGAGAGAAATTATCTCACATAAAATAAGTGCACAAAAGTTTTATTTTGGGTTTTGTTTTGTTTTTACAATGGAGGTTGAAAAATGACATGGTAATGATGTAAAGTTTCAGGCTATAATATAAATACAAGATTTCCAGTTAAGATTATATGGAGAAAACCCAGGAACTTTAAACTCTCCTGGGTTTCCCTCAGAACCAACATTAATCATGCTTCTTCACTTATTCTGGAGTGAAAGAACCTTTAAAAGAAGAAAGTGGAACATTTTCCAATGAGGTATGTCATAGAGCAAAGCAGAGAACAGAGATCTAGCAAATCAACGGCTGGAAACTAACCTGAGGCCCACCAATTGCCTCTTGAAACGGATCCCAAAATGAATATTGTAGCCAAGCTCCAGAAGTATCAGATCAAGTAGAAAATCCTGAAAGTGTTCAGAAAGCATATCACATATACTCAGTATGAAAGAAATTTATCTTACCTTCAAGTATTGGAAGGGGAAAGGGTGAGAGGAAGGGAAGGGAAGAGAAGGAGGGACTGGAAGAAGGGGGAAAGAGAAATAGAAAAGAAAAGGGAGGATGACTGAAAGAAGGGGAGATTGATTGAGGGAGACAGGATTCAGAAGCAAAGCATTGATGAGGAGGGATAGGGTGAGGGGAGTACAAACAGGAGAGATAACATGGAGGGTAATAAATAGCAATTATCACTGTAAATATGAATGGAATGAATTCTCCCATTAAAGGGTAGCAGATTGCAGTGTATTAAGAACCAGAATCCTACAATATGATCCTTATAATTTGAAGCATATACATTTGAAGCAGAGAGATACACCCAGAGTAAAGGTAAAAGGCTAAAGCAGAATATATTATACTTCAGCTGAAGTGAAAAAAAGCAGGGATAGCAAACTTTCTCTCAGACAAAACAATTGAAAAACTAGATCTCATTAAAAAGGGATCAGGAAAGATACCACGGTCAATGAAACACTTTAGTTCAATACTAAACATATATGCATCAATCTGTATAGCATTCAAATTCTTAGAGGAGAAACTAAATGAGTCAAAGACAGCAAACCTATGCTGGTAGGGAACTTCCCTCCTCAGAATTAGATAAATCTAACCATAAAATAGGCAAAAAGAAAGATTGTGATGTAAATAGAATACTAGAAAACTCAAATATGATAGATCTCTGGAGAAAATTGAATGGAGGATAAAAAAAAATTCTCAGGTACATGTCACCTACAGAAAAATTAACCATGTATTGGGGGGATAAAAAAACTCGTAATCAAATGCAGAAAGGCAAAAATATTAATTTCAACCTTTTCAGATCATGATGCAATAAAAATTACAGGCAATAAAGTGCAATGGAGAGATGATCTAAAATTAATTGAAAATTAAATAAACTAATTTTATAGAATTAATTAATGGGTCATAAAAAAATCCAAGAAAAATAAATAATTTCATCCAAGACAATGACAATAAGAGACAACAACCAAAACTTGTGGAATACAGCCAAAGAAGATATTAGATGAAATAATACATCTCTAAATACTTGCATGAATAAAATAGAGAAAAAGTAAATAAGTGAATTGATTGTGCAACTAAAAAAACAAGATAAAGAACAATTTAAAATTTCCAATTAAATATCAAAGTACAAATTCTGAAAATTAAAGTACAAATTAATAAAATCAAAAGTAAGAAAATTATTGAGCTAATAGCTAAAACTAGGAGCTGGTTTTATGAAAACAAAGCAATAAAATAGATAACTTTTGGTTAATATGATTTTTAAAAAGAAAGAATAATTTCCAATTAGCAGTATCAAAAATGAAAAAGGTGAATTCACCAATAAGGAAGAAGAAATTAAAATGATAATTCAGAGCTATTTTGCACAACTGTATGCCAATACATTTGGCAATATAAGTGAAATAGATGAATATTTACAAAAATATAAACTGCCCAGGTTAAAAGAAAAGAAAACTAAATCCTAAAATAACCTCAACTCAGCAAAAAAGAATTTGAACAAGGTATTAATGGACTCTATAAGTAAGAGAAATTTGCAAGACCAAAAGGATTCATAAGTTAATTCTACCAAACATTCAAGGGACAATTAGTTCCAATTCTATATAAACTATTTGCAAAGATAGATGAAGAAGTTCTGCCAAATTCCTTCTATGACACCAATATGGAGCAGATATCTAAATTAGGAAGTGTCAAAAGAGAAAAAGAAAATTATAGATCAATTTCCCTGATGAATATGAATAAGAAAAAATTAAATAAAGTATTAGCAATGCCATTTCAGCAAGTTATCATTAGGAATACTATGATCAAGTATGATTTAGACCATGAATGTAGGAACGGTTCAATATTTGGAAAACCATCATTATAAGTGACCATATCAATAACTAGTCTAACAGAATTCATAACATTATTTCAATAGATGCTGAAAAACTTTTGACAAAATAAAGTATACATTCCTATTAAAAATACTAGAGAACAAAGGAATAAATGGATTGTTCCTTAAAACAATAAGCATTATTATCTTAAACCATCAAAAAGCATTATATGTAATGGGGAGAAGTTAGAAGTATTCCAAATAAGAACAGGTTAAACAAGGATGTCCTTGATATATTATACTAGCAATGTTAGCTTTGGCAATAAGAGAAGAAAAAGAAATTGAAGGAATTAGAATAGGAAATGAATTAGCAAAACTCTCACTCTTTGCAAATGATATAATGGTATATTTGGATAAACATAGAAAACCATCCAGAAAAATTACTTGAAATAATTTGCAACTTTAACAAAGTTGCATAATATAAAATAAATCCACATAAATCATATATATATATATATATATATATATATATATATATAAATTACTTACAAGACACAGCAGCAAGTGATAGAAAGAGAAATTCCATTTAAAGTAATTGTAGACAACATAAAATACTTGGGAATCTACCTTCCAAGACAGACTCAGAATCTATATGAAAATCACTGTAAAATACTTTTCACATAAATAAAATAAGTGGGTAAATATCAATTGCACATGAGTAGGCCAAGCTAATATTATATAACTAACAATTCTACCTGAATTAAATTATTATTCAGTATCATACCAAACTTCCAAAAATTATATTATTCATATGGAAGAACAAAAGATCAAGAATATCATTGTAATTAATATAGAAATAATTGAAAGGAAGGTGGACTAGCCATACAAGATCTAAAATTATATTACAAAGCAGCAGTCATCAAAACTGTTTGTTACTGTCTAAGAAATAGAATGGTGGATCAGTGGAATAGATTAAGTGCAAAAGTAAATATTTTATAAACCAAAGATTCCAGTTTCAGGGACAAAAACTCAATCCTTTATAAAAAAAAACGACTGGGAAAACTGGAAGATAATATAGAAGACACTAGGCATAGAACAACATCTCACACCCTATACCAAGATACGATTTTAATGAGGAGGATTTAGACATTAAAGGTGATATCTTAAACCAATTAAGAGAACATGGAATAGTTTACTTGTCAGATGTATGGAAAAGGGGAACAGTTTATGGCCAAAGAAAAGATAAAAAACATTGTAAAAAACAAGTGGGATAATTTTGATTATATTAAATTAAATTTTTTGCATTATTAATAATAAAACCAATGCAGACAAGATCAAAAGGAATGCAGTAAAGTTGGGTAACAATTTTTATAATCAGTGTTTCTGACTAAAGTCTCCTTTCTAAAATATATAAAGAAATGGGGTAACTAGGTGGCACAGTGGATGAATCACTGGCCCAGGAGTCAGGAGAACCTGAGTTCAAATGTGACCTCAGATACTTAATAATTAACTATCTGTGTGACCTAGGGCAAGTCACTTTAACTCATTGCCTTGCTAAACCCAAAATAAAATAAAATATGTAGAAAACTGAGTCAAATTTGTAAAAGTACAAGTCATTCATTCCCTAACTGCTAAATTATCAAAGAACATGAAAAGGCAATTCTCAGGTGAAGAAATTAAAGCTATCTATAGTCATATGAAAAAATATTCTAAATCATTATTTTTTTTAGATTTTGCTAGGCAATGGGGTTAAGTATCTTGCCCAAGGCCACACAGCTAGGTAATTATTAAGTGTCTGAGGTCGGATTTGAACTCAGGTTCTCCTGACTCCAGGGCCAGTGCTCTATCCACTGCACCACCTAGCCACCCCCCTAAATCATTATTGATTAGATAAATTAAAACAACTCTGAATCAGTACAACCTCACACTTTTCAGATTGGCAAATATTACTAAAAAGAGATATGATCAATCTTGGAGGGGATGTGGGAAAACTGGGTCACTAATGTATTGTTGGTGGAGCTGTGAACTGCTCCAGCCTTTCTAGAGAGCAATTTGGAGTTACAACCAAAGAGCAATAAAAATGTGTATACCCTTTGATCCAGAAACATGACTATTTGTTCTGTATCCCAAAGAGATCACAGAAAAGGGTAAAACACACACACACACACACACACACACACACACACACACACACACACAGAGATTTCCAGCCAAAGTGGCAGAGAGAAGCCAGGCACTGGTTTCTCCTTGTTAATAATATGAAACAATAATGAATAATATGAAATAATATGAAACAAAAATTAACAGAAATTCTATCAACAAAAGCCAGAAAAAGAAGCTAGGAGAAGAATATCTACCAACAAGGTCTGTCACAGAGAATCATAGGTGAACCAGAGTAGAAAGCAGAGAACCACCCTATGGACAGTGGTGGAATGAAGCCAGAGGATTGCCCTTAGCTGCAGAAGATTTGGCTTTGGGAGTGGAGGTCTAAGGGAGCCCAGTAGGACTGATGGATGAGTTCCAGCACAGAGAAATTCAGAGTGCAGTTGGACATTGATCTGCTCAGCTCATGGCCCTAAGCTCCATACCTTTCCTGGATCCCTCTTCCCAGAGCAAACATAGTAACAGCCCCCCTACCCAACCCCCCCAGGCTCAGGTGTGGGCAGCAATGCTTCCTCAGCTGAATAGGGAGATTGACCACCTTGCCCCAGGGCGCTACCCCCATTGTTCAAGGATAACAGTATCCAGCTGTCCCCCCCAACCCCTCCAGGTCCAAGGGAGAAGGCCTCAAAACAAGGTCACAGAAACTCTAGAGAAATATTCTAGCACCCCCTAATGACCGGCCCACTGTAGTTTAAACCCAGTCAACAAAGCCTCTGGGTTTTCAAAAGCAAAGGTCTGTGAACCAACCCCCCCCCATCAAAAATCTTAGGAAAATGAAGAAAGGCCAGCAGAAGGGGGGGAATTGAAAACGAATTTGAAAGCACAGATCTCAACCCAGAGAGATCTAGTATTTCTGAAGATGAATTGATATCCAGACCAGAAAAACTTTCTAAAAGAAATCAAGAAGAAATTTAAAAATCAATTGGAACAATTGGGGAAAGAAACTCAAGAGAATATTAACACCTTACAAGAGAAAATTCACATCTCACAAGAAAACAAATCCTTGGAAAATGCAATTTGACAAATACAAAAAGAAAATAATTTTCTCAAATCCTCAAATGGGCAAATGCAAAAAGAAAATAATTCTTTCAAAATTACAATTGAGCAAATGAAAACTCCTTCAAAAACAGAAATGACCAATTGAAAAAGGAGTTGCAAAAGGTGAATGAAGAAAATTGTTCTCTAAACAAAAAGAAGAATGGGATTTGTTTCATTAGGCAAAAAGAATCTGTTAAACAAAAATAAAAAAATAATTTTAAATGGAAGAAAATATAAAATACCTCATCAACAAAACCACTGACCTCAAGAATACATACAAGACAGGCAACTTAAGAATCATTGGGCTACTTGAAAACATTGAAGAGGAAAAAAGTGTGGACTCAATATTACAGGATTTAGTGATGGAAAATTGCCTTCATATCATGTAACCAGAGGGCAAAATAATTATTGAAAGAATATATTGGGGGCTGCTAGGTGGCATAGTGGATAAAGCACCGACCTTAGAGTCAGGAGTACCTGGGTTCAAATCCGGTCTCAGACACTTAATAATTACCTAGCTGTGTGGCCTTGGGAAAGCCACTTAAGCCCATTTGCCTTGCAAAAGCCTAAAAAATAGAATACATCAAACCCCTCTGGAAAGAGATCCTAAAATGAAAACACCAAGGGATATTGTAGCCAAATTCCAGAACTATCAGATAAAAGAGAAAATCCTACAAGCAGCCAAAAAGAAACAATTTAGATACCAAGGAACTACAGTAAGGATTACACAGGACCTGGCTGAATCAACATTAAGGGATCTAAGGGCCTAGAATGTGATATTCCAGAGAGCACAGGAGCTTGGGGTGTAGCCAAGAATACACTATCCAGAAAAACTGAGCCTTCTCTTCCAAGGGAAAAGATGGACATTAAAGGAAAAAGAAAATTTCCAACTTTTCCAGATGAAAAGATCAGAGCAAAATAGAAAATTTGGCCATCAAAAAGGAGACTCAAGAGACACATGAAAAGGTAAAAAGTAAAAGGGAGTAAAGAAAAGGAAAACTGTTATCCAATGAGATGAAACTGGCTATATCCCCAACTGGGAGAAAATTTTCATAACTCTTGAGAACTATAACTCTATTAGAGAGAATATACTTAGCCAGAAGTCATAGAGACTCATGACTTATCCGTGACTCTGATAGAATGATGTAAAAACAAAATCTCTTTATAATGGGAGAACAGCAAAAGAAGGTAGGATGGAGGAGACTGAATAGGGTAAATTGCATTACATAAAGAGGTACAAAGGACCTATTGCAATAGAGGAGAAGAAAGGAGGAGGTGAAAACTGCCTGAATATTACTCTCATTAGATTAGGCTAAAAGTTAACATACACACACTCAGTTAAGTTGAGAAACTTATCTTACCTTCAAGAATTAAAAGGGGAAAGGAGGGAGGAGGAAAAGAGGAACTAACAAAAGGAAGAAGGGGCAAAGTGAAAGGGGAAAGAAAGGGGAGAGGAGGTTGGATACAAGGGGCAAAGACACTGAATGTGGTGATATTCAGAAACAAAGTCCTGGGGAATATGGATAAAGTGAAAAAAAAGGGGAAAATATATACAGAGGAAAGATAGCATGGAGGGCAATAAAGAGTTAGTAATTATAACTTTGAATGTGAAAGGGATGAACTCTCCCATAAAGTATAAGTGAAAATCAGACCAAATTAAAAACCAGAATCCTAAAATATATTGCTTACAAGAAACTCATTTGAAGTAGATAGATACATACAGAGTAAAGGTAAAAGGTTGGAGCAAAATATATTTTGCTTCAGCTGAAGTGAAAAAAATAAGGGGAAGCAACCCTTATATCAGACAAAGCAGCTGCAAAAAATAGAACTCATTAAAAGAACTAAGGAAAGAAACTATGTCCTCCTAAAAGGTACCATAGACAATGAAGCAAGTTCAATATTAAATATGGATGCATAAAATGGTATAGCATCCAAATTCTTAGAGAAGTTGAATGAGTTACAGAAAGACATAGACAGCTAAACTCTACTTGTGGGAGACCCCAACCTCCTGCTCTCAGATTTAGAAAAATCTAACCAAAAAAAAATAAAGAAGGAATTTAAGGAGGTAAGTAGAATGTTAGAAAACATAGACATAATAGCCCATTGGCGTAGGTTGAATGGGTATCAAAAGGAATTTACTTTTTTTCTGCAGCACATGGCACTTATACAAAAATTGTCCATGTATTAGTGCATAAAATCTTAATATTCAAATTCAGAAAGGCAGAAATAGTTAATGCATCCTTCTCAGATCATAATGTAATAAAAGTTACATGCAATAAAGTGCCAGGGAGAGATAGACCTAAAATTAATTGGAAACTAAATAGCCTCATTTTAAAGAATTAGTGGATCAAACAACAAATTATAGAAAGGATTAAATATTTTATCCTGAATAATGACAATAACAAGACAACATATCAAAACTCATGGGATACAGCCAAGGCAGTTGTCAGGGGATATATTATATCTTTAAGTGTTTATATGAATAAATTGGAGAAAGATGAATTCAATGAACTAAACATGCAACTAAAAAAATTAGAGAACAAACAAATTAAACCCCCCCCAATTAAATACCAAATTAGAAATTCTAAAAATTGAAGTAGAAATTAATGAAACCAAAAGCAAGAAAACTATAGAATTAATAAATAAAACTGAAAGTTGGTTTTATGAAAAAAACAATGAAATTGATAATAATTTGATTCAAAAAAGAAAGTAGAAAACTAAATTAGCAGTATCATAAATGAAAAAGGTGAGTTAAAGTAATGGTGCAGAATTATTTTGTCCAACTGTATGCTAATAAATTTGATAATCTAAATGAAATGGATGAATATTTATAAAAATATAAGTTGCCCAGGTTAAGTAGAGGAAATTAAATACTTAAGCAAACCTATCTCAGAAAAGGTAATTCAACAAGTCATTATTGAAATCCCTAAAGAAAAAAGTCCAGGGTCAGATGGATTCACAAGTAAATTCTATCAAACATTTAAGGAACAATTGGTTCCAATTCTTTATAAAGTTTTTGGCAAAATAGGTGAGGACAGGAACTCTGCCTAACTCTTTCTATGACACTAATATGGGACTGATACCTAAACCAAGAAGAATCAAAACAGAGAAAGAAAATTATAGACCTATCTCCCTAATGAATATAAATGCAAAAATCTTAAATAATATCTTACAAAAGTGACTACAGCAAGTTATCACTAAGATAATACACTATGACCAATCAGGATTTATCCCATGAGTGCAGGGTTGGTTCAGGATTTATCCCATGAATGCAGGCTAGGAAAAATGTTAGTTTAATAAACTATATCAAAAACAAACCTATCAGAAACCATACGATTATATCAATAGATGCTGAAAAAGCTTTTGACAAAATACAGCACCCATTCCTACTAAAAACACTAGAGAGCCTAGGAATAAATGGATTATTCCTTAGAATGATAAGCAGTATCTATCTGAAACCATTAACAAGCATTATATGCAATGGGGATAGGCTAGAGGCATTCCCAGTAAGATCAGGGGTGAAACAACCATGCCCATTATCGCTACTACTACTATTCAATATTGTGCTAGAAATGTGAGCTTCAGAAATAGGAGAAGAAAAAGAAATTGAAGGAATTAGAATTGGGAAGGAAGAGACAAAACTCTTACTCTTTGCAAATGACTTGATAGTATACCTAGAGAATCCCAAGAAATCATCTAAAAAACTACTAGATATAATTCGCAACTTTAGCAAGGTCGCAAGATATAAAATAAAATCTCATAAGTCCTCAACATTTCTATACATGACTAGCAAGATGTAGCAGAAAGAGCTAGAAAGATAAATCCCATTCAAAGTAACTTCAGACAATATAAAATATTTGGGAGTCTACCTGCCAGGCAGACTAAAGAAACTTTTGGCAAATAATTACAAAATACTTCTCATACAAATAAAATCAGATCTAAATAACTGGACAAATATCAACTGTTCATGGATAGGCCAAGCTAATACAATAAAAATGTCAGTTCTGTCGAAATTAAACTACTTATTTAGTGCCCTACCAATCAAAATCCCCCAAAAAATTACTTTAATGAATTAGAAAAAATTGTAAGTAAATTCATATGAAGAAATAAAAAGTCAAGAATTTCCAGGGTTTTAATGAAAAAAATTGCAAAATAAAATGGCTTACCCCTACATATCTAAAATTATATTATAAAGCATCGGTCATCAAAAGTGTCTGGTATTGGCTAATAAACAGAGTTGTGGATCACTGGAATAGACTAGGTGCAATAGCAGGAAATGATTATAGTACTCTGCTGTTTGATAAACCTAAAGAGACCAGCTATTGGGATAAAAACTCTCTCTCCAATAAAAACTGTTAGTAAAATTGGAAGTTAGTATGGCAGCAACTTGGATTAGATAAACAACTCACACTCTATACCAAGATGAGATCAAAATGGATACAGGATTTAGACATAAAAAACAATATTATAAGCAAACTAGGAGAACAAGGAATAGTTTACCTGTCAGATCTATGGAAAGGGAAGCCATTTATGACCAAAGAAGAGATGGAGAACATCATTAAAAACAAACTAGAGTATTTCAATTACATCAAATTAAAAAGGGTTTTCACAGACAAAACCAAGTAACCAAGATCAAAAGAAATGTAGTAAATTAGGAAACAATGTTTACAATTAGTACGTCTGACAAAGGACTCATTTCTAAAATATACAGAGAATTGAGTCAATTTTTTTTAAAAAAAGCCATTCCCCAATTGAGAAATGGTCAAAGGATTGCATAGGCAATTTACAGATGAGGAAATCAAAGTGATTCATAGTAATATGAAAAATTGCTCTAAATCACTCCTTATTAGAGAAATGCAAATTAAAGCATCTCTGAGGTTCCACCTCACACCTCCCAGATTGGCCAATATGACTAGAAAGGACAATGTTGGAAGGGATATAGGAAATCTGGTGGAGCTATGAACATATCCAAACTTTCTAGAGAGCAATTTGAATTACACCCAAAGGGCAAAAAAATTTTGCATACCCTTTGATCCAGCAATACCAATACTGGGTCTATACCCTGAAGAGATTATGAAAAAGGGTAAAGACAACATTTGTACAAAAATATTCATTGCCACCCTGTTTGTGATGGCAAAGAACTGGAAATTAAGTGAATGTCCATCAATTGGGACATGGCTCAATAAACTGTGGTATATGTCTGTGATGGAACACTATTGTTCTATTAGAAATTAGGATGGATGGCAATTCAGGGAAGCCTGGAAGGATGTGCATAATGTTGGGCGAGATGAGCAGAACCAGAAGAACATTGTACACCCTAACAGCAACATGGGAGGTGATGATCAACATTACTGGACCTGCTTATTCCATAAATGCAACATTCAGGCACAATTTTGGGATATCTGTGATGGAGCATACAATCAGTATCCAAAGAAAGAATTGTGGAGCTTGAACAAAGACCAAAGACTATTTGTTACCTTTAACTAAAAAAAACTGTTATCTTATTATGTAATTTTGCTATCTCTTATACTTTATGTTTCTTCCTTGGGGATATGATTTCGCTCTCATCACATTCAACTGAGATTAATGTATACCATGGAAACAATGCAGAGTAACAGACTGCCTTCTGTGGGGGTGGGGAGAGGGAAGTGAGATGGGGGGAAATTGTAAAATTCAAAATAAATAAATAAATAAATTTAAAGTGGGAAAAAAAGAAATAATACTAAGTGAAGGGAGGATAACCAGAATTTTTAACACAATAACAGTAACATTGGGTGAGGATCAACTATGAGGGACTTGTTCACTTTAGCAGCAAAATAGTCAAAGGCAATTCTAAAATACTTGAGACAGATAATACCCTCCATATGCAGAAAAGGAACTGTAGAGTTAAATGCAGACCAAAGCTTAATATCTTCAATTTTTAAAAGTTTTCTTATATATTATGCTTTTTTCTCTCAAATATTTTCCATTTTTATTTGATTCTTCTTTCTCAACAGGTTTATATAGACCTATGTTTAGCATGTTTATACATGTATAACATGTTTATTCACTTATGGCCCATATCAGATTACTTTCTGTCAGGGGGGAGAGAGAAAAGTGTAAAACTCAAAACCTTAAAAAATGATTATTGAAAACTACTGTTGCATGTAGTTGTAAAAAATAAATAAAATTTTATTTCTGAAAACATAAAAAAACTTTAATTCTCAGTACCCAAAATATAAAAAATATAACAAACATACACAAATTTTCAGCATTTCAGCAAGAATCAGAAAGAGAAATTCCATTTAATAATATTTGATGGCAATATAAAAAATTTAGACTCTGACTGCCAAGAAAAGCTCAAGGATTATATGAGCAAAATTACCACTTTTGACACAAATAAAGATGCACCTAAACAACTGGGGACATAATAATATTTCATGGATAAGGCAAGTCAGTATAATAATGATGAAAATTCTACCATAGTTTATTTGCTTATTCAGTGAAATTCTATTAAAATTATCAAATAATTACTTTATAGAGTTAGAATAAAATAGTAGCACAATTCCTCTGGAAGAACAAAAGGTCAACCTTATCAGGAGAATTGATGAAAAAAATGTAAAGGAAGTTTAAGTAGTTCCAGATTTCAAATTATATTGCATAGTGATAATCTTCCAAAACAATCTGGTACTAGCTAAGACATCAAGTGGTAGTTCAGTAAGTAATCAGAAATCAAGTGATCAGATACTCAATACCCAGCAGTAAGTAACCATAGCAATCTACTTTTTGATAGAAGATCTACACATTTAGAATAAGAATTCATCATTTGACAAAAATTACTTTGGAAAATGTAACTAAACATATATTATCATCTCACACTATGTATCAAGATACAGTCTGTAAAGGACTGTTGTGTGTTGGAGTACTGGAAAATTTCATTGCCTAGTGTCATCTAGCACTAGAGCCTAATTTATTGGTTGATTGTAGAGTGCCATGGGAGTGGAAGTGGACCAGGGACTGGGGAGGATATTTAAGCACTTGTATTTGGTTTAATTAATGGAGATCTTGGAGAACTAGGAGAACTTTAAGGAGAACTTGTCATCCTTGTCTCCCTTGTCTCCTGCCCCTTCAACGTTCACCCGTGTAAGGATAAGCTAGCTGGCAAGAACCTAACACTTCCTGAGAAGCTAGACTAACAGGAAAATAACAACAGTCCAATTGGCTAAATGATTTAGACATAAATGGTGCTTATCATAAGCAAATTAGGGGACCATGGGAATATATACCTTTTGGATTTATAAATAAGGGCAGTGTTTATATCCAAACAAAGAATAGAGGTGACAATAGAAAGTAATTAGATGATTTTAAAATTATATGAGGTTAAAAATTTTTGCAGAGGCAAAATTAATTTAACCAAAATTATAAGGAAAGTAGAAAATTGAGAGAAAATTTTGCAACAAGTTTCTCTTTAAAAAAATCATTTCTCATATTTAGGGAACTGATACAAATTTATAAAAATAATAATCATCTTCTAGTTGAAAAATGAGCCAAGAATATAAAAAGGCAGTGTTCAAAGGAAGAAATCAAAGTTATCAATAGCCATAAAAAAACTATTATCATTACTGATTAGAGAAATGTAGGTTAAAGTAACTCTGATATACTATCTTACACTTATTAGATTATCTAAAATGGTAGAAAAGGAGATTAACAAAAACTGGAGAGGATTTGAAAAAACTGGCACATCAATGCACTACTGTGCAGTTGGTAGAAGTGTTTAGAGAACAATTTGGAACTATTCCCAAAGGGTAAAAACTATGTATATCCATTACCCTAGTGATACCACTACTTGGTATCTATCCCAAAAAGGTTAAAGAAAAGAGAAAAGGATCTATTTCTACAAAAATATTTATAGTCACTCTTTTTTATGGCAGAATTGGAAATTAAGGCCATCAATCAGGAAATGACTGAATAAGCTGTGATATATAAATTTAATGGAACACTATTGTGCTATAGGAAACAAAGAGTAGAAAATTTTTCCAGGAAAAAAAAAACTGTGAAGATTGAAGTCATGCATGTATAGTGAAGAGAACAAAACCAAGAAAATTTTTTTACCTAATGTTAGGGTGACCAACTATGAAAGATTTAGCTACTCTAATTGAGTAATTGAGACAATTGAGACAATGATGCAAGACAATTTCAAATGATCCATGATGAAAAATGTTATCTACCTCCAGAGAGAATGAAGAATAAAGCATAATTTTTTTTTTAGGTTTTGCAAGGCAAATGGGGTTAAGTGGCTTGCCCAAGGCCACACAGCTAGGTAATTATTAAGTGTCTGAGGCCGGATTTAAACTCAGGTACTCCTGACTCCAAGGCTGGTGCTCTATCCACTGTGCCACCTAGCTGCCCCAAGCATAAGATTTTTAATGCGCTCTTTATTTTGTGTCATTTTATTTTGTTTTTTCAACATGGTTAACTAGAAGTAAATTTTGGAAGACCTCACATTACAATCAAAATCAAATTGTTTGACTTCTCTTGGAAGTGAAAGAGAGAATTTTAAATTAAAAACTTTTAAAAAATGACTGTTATATTTTACACATAATTGGAAAATATTTAATGAATCAAATAAAAATAAATTTCTTAAAGTTCCACACAAAAATCTGAGAGTACCAAATATATTTTGGTCTAACTTAGAGAGTTTTATGAGTTCATATGCACTGAGTATTCAGTATATATCATATATTACAAATTTTCTCATGAAAATATTTTTACAAATACTATAGACACTATAATATAAGATGACCAAATATTCCATTAAAACAGATTATTTGTTGCCTTGGGACATAAACCCAACTAAGCCAATCCTATTTTGTCTCACATCATGCATATGTACTAAAGCAAAGTTAAACATTTATGAATTTCTCAAAAATTGTGTGAAACAAAGCAGCTTTTAACCACTTTTCTGTCACTTTTTTAGTATTATTAATGAAATGAAATGGGGGTGCACAGGATGGAGGGTAATTTTAAATTTTTCTTTCTTTAAAGGATTGCCTTAGTGAAAGATTTCACCATGAAATATACCTTCTGGGAACTAGTCACTCCCTACTTTGCTAGGTTAGGCTCAGAAAATAGGAATTGTTTCTTGCTTCTTCCTCATGTAAAATGGAAACATTTCCAGCTTGACAGAACATGCTTGAGTTTGTACTGTGTGGGGATATATTTCATAATCCCAGGGTCACCTCCATGCCATAATGAGGCATCAAAGTAGGACTTAAGTCAATTAGCAATCAATCACTACATAATTATTAAACATTATTAAGCATAAAACTAATCACTAGAAATAGAAAATAGAATAATAGAATATAATATAAATATATAAATGGAAAGATAGAAATAGAAAATAAAATTAAAAAGTAAAAAATAGTGACTCTAAGGAACATCCAATTGAATAGAGGAAGAAAAGCAAAGCATCATTTCAAATTTCTAATTTTTTTAATTTTTCAAATGATTAGCATTGTGAAAAGTCTTCTGAAAAGTGATCTCTGAATCTGAGGCTTTGAACAAACGATTTCACTCAGGCATTACCCATAATGATACAACTATTTTTTTTTACCTAAACACAATTTGATTGAATAGAGAAAGGTATCTTGAGATTGCAGTTCTCCATTTTTCAGGGGTGAAAATGGTGTGTGTGGAATTCGGGGGAGGTCTGGAGAAGAAAAAGGATCAATAAATATTTTCAATTCTTCACAGTGGCTCTCAAAGTCTCTCCACACTCAACTGTTCAATTTTTCTAAAGTTCAGGTTTGATCATATCACCTTCTACTCAGTAAACATGGTAAAATACTGATAACCTACAGAATCAAATATAAAACCCCCTATTTGCCCCACCCCCTTTCTTGTCTACCTACACCTTCAACCTGTTACCCCTACAACCTCTGCTATCCAGTGATACTGAATTCCTTGTTATTCCTTAAAAAAGTCTCTCTATCTCCCAAGTTCTAGCATGTTGAGCTACTGTTGATTGAGTGGAATGCTCCCCCTCATCTCCACTTCCTTGACATCTTTCAAGTATCAGTTAAAATCCCACCTTCTACAGGAAAACTTTTTTAATCTCCCTTAATTCTAATGTCTTCTCTCTATTTATTACTTCTAGATAATCCTGTGGATATAACTTTGTTGTCAATGAGGGTTTTTTTTGCTTTTTTGCTAATAAAATGTTTTGTGGGGGGGTTGCTAATAAACTGACTCAATAAATAAAAAAACATATCATTTGTTTTGTGTCAGGCAGTATGTTAAGCCGTTATGATACAAAAGGGGACCAAAAAAACCTCTCCCCTTCCTCAAGGAGTTCATGCACAATCCAATAGGGTGACAAAAGAAAAAAATTATTACAAATCAAACTTATATACAAAATAGATCAAATAAAAATTAGGAAGTTACTAGAATTCCAAGGGGTTAGGAAAGGTTTCCTGTAGAAGTTGAGATTTTTGTGGGACTCGAAGAAATTTAGGGGAAAAAAAACAGGAGACAGAGATGAAGTAGCAAAGTATTCTAAGCATGAGGGACAGTCATAGGAATTGCCTGAAACTGAGTGTTTTGTTTGTGGAAGAGACAGGAAGCTAGTGTAACTGGACTGAAGAATTTGTAGCTGGGAGCAAAGTGTAAGAAGACTTAAAAGATGGGTGAAGAAGGAAAGAGGAATGGGCTAGGCAACTTTCGATGTCAAAATGAATTAGTTTCAGGGTCAGCAAGGTGACATAGTCTATATACAGTGCTCACCCTGGAGTCAAGAAACAAAACCGACACCAATTTTCTTTTAACTGTTTTAAGCTACTGGCTTTTTTAAATTCTGAAAACAACTAAAATACAGATCTCATTATAGACAGTATATTAAAAATGATTTATATTGAAATTTTAAGCTTTGTGCTTTTGTCTTTTTATAAAGTCAACAGCAAATTCAACATGAATGAATAAATGAATGAAAAACTAATAAAGCATTCAGTAAATACTTACTTTATTCAAAGCATGTTCTAATTAATAGGAATATAAATAAGAAAGGCAGGTTTTGGCTGCCATTTAGATGAAAAGGTACTAAGATACCTGCAGGAGCAACTCCATAGAAGGTGTTTCATAGGATATGGACACAGGGCTGAAAAGCACTGCTATTTTAATAGCACTTGGGTTCAGAATACTGAACTGTCTCCATCAAGATTTGAGGAGAAATAGTAGTCAAGGTGATGGTGATGGTGCTGATGCTGATGCTGGTTGCATGAGGTCAATTGTCTTCCTCAGCACACCCTGCTGCTTCAACTAGCTAGTTATGCTTGCCTGCTCTGCAGGGCAATTGGTTGACAATTGGTAGAAGTGGTGGTTTCCTACTCCAGAAGAGTGGCTTCAAAGACTGAAGCATGAACACTGATCTGTTGGATGTGGCTACTCACAGAGCTCCAATGCTTATCTGCCTGTTGGTGGTAGCTGATCAATAGTTGTTACTGGGAATTATGAAGAAGATAGACTCCTTATGACTTCTAAAGCTGTTCTGCATTTCTATGATTCTTGAGCTTCCTTCTATTCTCTTCTAAGCATTAAAAAAATCTTCCATGACCTTCTTTTCTTTTTTTCCTTCCTTTTTAATAAAATAGTAGGTAGCCCTTGTTTACTTTTTTCACCACCAGCTGGAAAAAAATAGTTTTTTTAATAACTATGCATAGTCAAGAAAAAGAAAATCTTACATTAGGATGATAGAGAATCTTTGTATTGGGATGTTCACATGCATTCAGAAAAATTCAATTCATTTTAATATTCTAGTGGCCTTTAAGTTTGGAATTTTCCTCATGGCATGAGTGAATGAGCCCATTTGGGAAAAGTGAAGCAGGTGGAATTAGGATCAGGTCAAACCAGTACTTCTGATATTATGGTTTTTGAGAGAATGTACTCTAGTAAATTATTGTTCTTTACTTTATTTTCTCAACAATTCTGGAAAAAAATCTACTTGGAAAATGGAAAAAATTTCCATCTGGAAAAAATATCAATACTTTTCATTGGAACCTTTTCTCAGAACTGTTTGTAGGAGGATTAAGGAAGAGAGAAAAAAGTGACCTTGGCTGCAAGTCAAGACAACAATGGTCTATTAAGTATCTACTAAGTGCCAAAAAAATGAAAACCAATCCATACCCTCAAAGAGTTCACAATATAATTGTGAACAAAGAAGATACAAAATAAAGTGGAATTAATTTGAGAGGAATGAGAGAGAACACCATTAAGGGTGTTGGGAAAGGTTTCTTGCAGAAGGAATTTTAATTGAAACCTAAAAGAAACAAAAGAAACCAGGAGGTGGTGATGAGGAGAGAAAGAGAAAACTCCAAAGGGAATCTTCAGAAGGTAGAGTATCCAGGGGGAAGAAGAAAAAACCCATTTTCACTAGATTACAGAGTATGGGGAGAGAAGCAAGTCAACCGGAAAATCAAGAAAAGGTAAAGTTATCATGTACTTTCGATCCTGATAGTGATGAGTTCGTGGATCAAACCTACTGACCTTAGTAAGATGCCTTGGACAACTGAAGTGGGAAAAGACTTGAGGACAGGAAAACAATCAGAAAATTATTGCAACAATCCAAGAGTGAGGTGGTGAGAGCTGCAGCAGAGTGGTAGCAGTGTCAGAGGAGTAAAAGGTCCATATGTAAAAGAAGTTGTGAAGCTAGAATCAACAGGCCTTGGCAACAGATTAGATGTGTGGATAAAAGAAAGAGAGAAGTCTAGCAAAATACCCATGTGTCTGGGTTATTTGAAGTCCCCTTGAAAAAATAGGGAGAGTGCAAAGAAGAGAATTAATTTTGGGGGACAAATGAATTTTTAAGGTGTCCATGAGACATACTATTCTAGATATCAAAATATCAGTTAAGAGATGCAAGACTGGAGGCCAGAAGAGCATTTTCAGTTGGATAAATAAAGCAGAGAATCAACTACATAGATATAATTAAATCTGTAGCAGCTGATGAGATCAGAAAGCAAAATAATATAACAGGAAAGAGAAGAGAACCTTGGGGGTCACTTACAATTGATGGGTGGAAGCCTGATTTCAGTCTTCTATACTTTCATTGAACATTTGTATTTGTTTTTATATTAATAAATACTGTTAATAAATACATGGCAACTAACAGTGATTTTTGTCTAGAAACATACATTCCATGTTTAAGATTAAGAGGGGGGGAATTAATCCCTGACAAAAGAGATTTCTCTGATTTTATATTATATAATTAAACCAATTATGTGAAAAGTTTCTTTAATTTTGTCAGTTTCCAACATACTCATTGTAGTGATCTTTCAATTCAGAAAGTAAGAGTTAAGAAAAAGGACAAACTAGTAATAAGTGGAGTTGGTGTGGTTGTCCCTGATTGTATCTGACAAACAATATCTCACACTCCCCCAAACCAAACAAATAATCAGGGATTTGGGAAAGTCCTTATATAGGTGGTAGTATTTGAGCTGAAATTTGAATGAAGCTAAGAATTCCAAGGGAAAATTATCTTAACTATTATAAAAAAAACCCTATCCAAATCAACCAGGTACATGAAGTAGAAGATTATGCAAAAGCAATAGTTAATAGACCATTTTATATGAAATATAGAGTAGCAGGAAGAGTAATGAGAAATAAGTTATGAAAAACTAGATTGTGAAGAAATTTAAACCCCTAACACAGAAGTTGGCACTTAATCACAGAATCAATAAGGAGCCACTGAAATATCTAGAGAATGGGACCAACATCCACTTGTGCTTTAGGAATATTAGTTTGGTAGCTGTGTATGTGTTAAATTGGAAAAGGGAGAGCCCAGAAGAAAAGATATGAATTAGGAAGTTATTGAAATACTTCAGGTGAAAAATGATGTGGGTTATACTAATTTCATGACTGTGTATGTGGACAGTATGTGAAGGAAGTAGAAATTCAATCTATGTCTTCTAGTGGACTCTCTGTGTCATTTTTCTTATTTCTCTCTTATCAGATTAACAATTATGGGCTAATAAGCCCAAGAGCTCTGAGAATATTAGCATTTTACCCCCTGCACCCCACACCAACACTTCCAGCCAAATTCCCAAAGCTATCATCCATTCCTTATGGAAAAATCAGCCCACTATTACCACTATGAAGAATGCCAGCTCTAAAGACTGACCAACTGCCTCTGTAGGGCAAGTAAACCCAAATGCTGGAGGAATAGCAATCCCCCCTCACCAGACTAACTCATCATTCAAAGCTATTACTTGGAAGAGAAACAGCTGTGGAGAAGGGATCTCCTATGTCTATCACAACCAAAAATGATACCAGTTACCAACCACCACCAACACAGCTGGCAAATCAATCTAACTGAAATAGCAAAGCACCCTGAGAGACAGGATGTAGCATATGTCAACTCAATGAAACCACAAACCACAACCTACCTTAACCACCACCTTTCTTCAGATCCTAGTGGAGACAATCCAGGACATTGAATGCAGGAAAAATAGCATCGCTCAGGCAGCAGTCCTAATTTTGACATCCATTGTGGGAAAGAGTGACTCTCCCTGTTACCACTCCAACTGATTAATAATCGCCACGAAGGAGGAAGTTAAACCCAAGAGCCCTGGGAATATTAACTACCCCCATCCCAGATTACTAGTCATGTATCCAGTTTAGTTGCTACAGCTATCATCCAAAGAAGCAAACTTCCCTGGTACTTCCCTGCCAGAATTGTGGAGTTTGAACAAAGACCAAAGACCAAAACCTATTTCCTTTAATTTAAAAAAGAAAAAAAAATGTTATCTTATTATGTAATTTTGCTATATCTCATACTTTAAGTTTCTTCCTTGAGGATATGATTTCTCTCTCATCACATTCTACTTAAATCAATACATAGCATGGAAACAATGTAAAGACTAACAGACTGCCTTCTGTGGGGGTGGGGGGAGGGAAGTAAGATTAGGGGAAAAATTGTAAAATTCAAAATAAAAAAGATGTTCTTTCTACTTGCAATTTATATTCTCAGTAATCAGTGCAATGCTTGGAATTTTGTAATCACTTAATAAATGCTTATTGTTTTGATTTGATTTGATTTAGTTAAATAATTGCCTTAGTGACTTGTTATATATCATAGGTGTCACCTAGCAAATATAATATTGGGGGGGGGGGGAAATGAGACTGTACCCACCTCCTAATATGAATGAGATGTTGCAATACAGTCAGATTTGTAGGAGGGTTTGTGTAATCTTGGGCAAATCACAACTATCAAAGCCTCAGTTTTCTCCTCTGAAAAAAGGAGAATTTCATTTAATAAATCTATAGCTCCCTTCCAACTCTAAATCTATGATGCCTAAGTACAGGCAAAAGGAGCCATCTCAGAAATGTCTATTTGGATAGATATGATGCATATTTTCAGAGATAATCTACATGGGTGAGATCACAGCAGATGCCTTGGAGCATTATAGTCAAATTAACAAAAACTTAACTAACTCCATGATTCCCTGTAGGTCCTCAGGCATGTGTTCCTTTGAAGATCTCTCTGTGTGTGATGAAATCATTAGTAGGGGGCTTTACATAGGCAAGACAGAAGCCACTCTGAGGCAGTGCCCAAGGGTCACAGGGTCTCCCTGAAGCTGAGTCTCTAGGGGACAAGGTTCTCGGGGTGTATGTTATTTGGGAAGTCTCCAAGGATGCAAAGTGAGGATGGGCAGTTGAAGACTTACTGATATTTTGGAAGACCCAAGAAGAATACTTCATCTTTGGTATGAATTCCACAACATCCTCAGTTTCATTTTACAGCAGGAAATAACCTGCTTGGTATTAGTTTTGCAAAAGTCATTGCTTACTCTTTTGTATATACTGGGTCATAAAGACAGGTGCAAGCAAGGAAATAGAATGGGAGACAAACCTGACCTTTAAAGTTTTGTCTTGGTCCACCATGGATGGCTCCTAAATGCACACTGGCTTACACAAATAACTTTTGACCTCTGCCCTCTTTGCTTGTGTCACTGTATTGTGGAAAAGACATTTATCTTCCACAGTGACACATCTTTTGAAAACAGAGACTGCCTATGCATGGCATTATTAGGATTATTGTACTTTCCTTTGTGGTCAGTCATTTTTTTCTACACAATAAACAGACTGAGTGCATTTAACTAAAATATATATGTACTACTGGAACAGTGAACAATCTTTAGTTTCATTAAGATCTTCAAATTACCTTTCCATCCTAATTTTCCTGTAGTCATCCAAGTCACTCATTTATTTATTCAGAAATTATTGAATGTGGGCCTGAAATGTGAGACACTCTTAATATCATTATTTTATCTTCTTCATGCCTAGAAATCCATGTGAAAGAGGAACAGATAAAAGTTCGAGACTTTAATCAATCAGACATTCAGTCAGGATTTATGTAATATCTCTCATGTTCTTATACCTGCACTAGGCTGGATCATCTCAACAAAGTCTTTAATACAAGCGCTGCCCATTGAAAACTTAAATACATGAAATAAAAAATGAACAATGATAGACAATATAACAACTTATAACCAAGTGTCAAAACATGTCATCAATTATGTGTGTTGCAGGAATCTGGAGAAGAAAATCACTGAATGATACAATCAACAAATAGAATAAAATAAATCTTAGAAGCGTATGTCCAAGATCACCTAATTCCAATTATTATATATTATATATATTGTACAATATATAATATATATATATGATGTAGCATCATAGCTAGAAAGAAGTTCACTTATGGCATGGAGGGTGGAATTTAACTCAAGAATGAAAAGGAATTAAGAAGAAGCAAACGAGATCCCAATGGATTCCACTTTGCTAGAAATGTAGTTGCCTAAGGAATTGTTTTTGCTTAGGACATAACTAAGAAGGGGAGGAAGGAGGCAAAATTAATAACAGGGTAAGCAATCAGGAAAGTAATATGGGAATATCCCAGATTTCTTATCATGTAATTTTCCAGCTGCTTCAACCCTGTCCCAGTTAAACCTCTGAGAGCACAGAGTTTTTTAAACTCTGCTGTTGGGCAGTATTATTGTATTCATGCTTTAATGATGAGAAAATTTGTGTTTAGCTTAAATGACTTGCTTGATATCCTGGGTCTAGTAAGTCAGAACTCAAATTCATACAGTTTTATTCTGCAACCAGAGTCTTTTTTCGATAAGATAAAGCTTCTAAGGATTCCAACTGGCTCAACGTGTCCTGCTTATTAATCGATACAACCACTACATACATATTTGCATGAACACATATTTCAGCTTTATTCTTCATTGAAGGATGAAGTTAAAAACGAATACTTTGTAATTTATGTCCCTTTTGTGAGGATGTCCCAAATATTGATCAGAATTTTAATGAATCACTAACATTTCCAATCGACTATATTGGAATGAGCTTTAGCAAACACTTGGTCATTATCATTTTTGCCACCGAGGAAACCAAGGCAAAGAAAAGTTAAATAATTTACCAAAAGTCACAAATCTTATCATTGTTATGACTAGGCATAGAACCAAAGTCTTATGAAACGCAATTCAGAATTCTTATTGCTTTTTCAAGTTAAAACACATAGTAATCCTGGTGAAATAGACTAGATAAGGGCGGCTAGGTGGCACAGTGAATAGAGCACTGGCCTTGGAGTCAGGAGTACCTGGGTTCAAATCCGACCTCAGACACTTAATAATTACCTAGCTGTATGGCCTTGGGCAAGCCACTTAATCCCATTTGCCTTGCAAAAAAAAAAAAACCTAAAAAAAATTTTTAAAAATTATAAAAAAAGAAATAGACTAGATAAATATGCAGCATATGAAAGCAGACCATATGGATAGTAAGCACAATGTTGCCACTATTACAGTTGTGGTTCAGTCATTCTCAGCATTATCCCTTTGTGATCAGATTTGGAGTTGCTGTGGCAAAGATACTGGAATGGTTTGCCATTTTCTTCTTCAATTCATTTTATAGATGAGGAAACTGAGGCAAACTGGATATAAATGACTTGCCCAAGTTCACACAGATAGCAGCTGTCTGGGACCAGATTTGAACTCAGGAAGATGAGTCTTCCTGACTCCTTGTTTGGTACTTTAAACACTACATCTCCTAGCTGCCCTGGTAAGCCATACACATAATATTCATTGCATGTAATTTTAATCCTGATACAATACACAAACCTATGCCATCAAAAACCAGTACCCTATATAGCTGACATCTGCCCTCTCCCCCAACCCATAGGTTACCTTTTAATATAGCCTGGTCAATGGTCACATGATGCCATGCTATGTGGAGTTGCACATATTGGGGCCCAGTGACCTGAAGATTATTTCATGGGCCCTCTATGGTCAAGGACTAGTAGGACTATTTCTGGCTACTAAATGATCAAAGTCCTCTAAGTGTCTTCAATTAATTTTGGATTCTCAAAGCTTGAGGAATTGGCAAGAGAAATATACTCCCCTAGGTTTATTTCCCTATCCAAGTGATGATAGTTGCACAGGTTGGGGTAATCCAGGTATCCCTTGAAATTTTCTAAAGGTTTTTGTAAATTGATCTTCCTCTTTTTTCTGGATTTTGACATCATCATCGCGATAATAATAACTAGCATCTACACACTGGAGTAATCATGTTACAAATTTCTCATTCAGTCCTCACAACAACCCTGGAGCCAGATGCTATTCTAAGTTTTACCAATTTCAGAAATGAGAAAACTCTAGTAAATACAGACCAAGTGACTTACCCAGGGTTACTTAGCTACTAAGTATTTAAGGTCAAATTTGAGCACAGGTATTTTTCATTCCAGCTCCAAAACTCTATCCACTAGCTTTTCCTAGCTGCTTATGAATAGAATTCTATGAATCCTATGCATAGAATAGACATCACTTATCTAGTTGTCATTAACAGATAAAGCATATGTTTTATTTAATTTCTTCACTCTACAATCTTTCTATCTTCTTGTTTGTCAGAGAATACAAGCAGAGCGCCTAATGGGAGCTACATCAACAATGTAGGGCCCTAGCTGTTGTCTTGAGCTATTTTGTTTAGTAGAAGGTTACAGAGTTGCTCAGCTAATTGGAATGGGATGGCTCTTCCTAGAGTCCCTCTCTTGAAAGGTAAGTTGCATTTGATGGGTGGGATAGACAATGGAGTGCATTCTAATTGTGAATAATAACAGTGAGGGAAGACAACAAAAAAGATATAGTGATGAATGGAGAATAGTTTATAGTGGACTTGGAATGAAGCTAGATGATAGAGGGTTTTGCAAGACAGGCACAAAAGTTTTACTTGATGCTTTTAATAGTTTTCTTTTGGCAATATGGTAAAGCCTGTGGTGATGATATTTTGTACTTCATTCTCAAAGAAGACCATGACATCAGGGAGGTGCTGCCATGACATGAACATGAAGTGAATTTGAGTGAGGGGTGCTAAAATAAGTCACCAGCCACACTTTAATCCTCCAGAGTCATCTGGGTCCAGTGACCAGATATGAATCAGGACAACTAGAGATAACCCTGAATGCAAGGCAATCAGGGTTAGGTGACTTGCCCAAGGTCACAAAGCAAGCTTCTGAGGCTGGAATTGAAATCCTGACTCCAAGTGCTCTGGATTCCTCATTAGAATAATGGTTTTTAAATGTCTTAATAATAAACATAGGATTACAAAGGAAACCAATCTTCTCTTGAAATACATTTATCAAAACATAGATAAAGTATATAATGGATAGATTACTGAGTTTAGAATTAGGAATAAATCATCTTCCTGAGTTTGAATCTGTCCTCAGATACTTACTAACTGTGTGACCCTGGACAAGTCACTTAATCCTTTTTAACACAGTTTCTTTATCTGTAAAATGAGCTGGAGAAAGAAATGACAAACCACTCCAGTATTTCTGCCAAGAAAACCCCAAAACATTCTCATTTTTCAGAGGTCTTTTTTTTTTTCAAGATGCTGAGAGATTTGAATGTTTGGTACAATAACTCATAATTAAGTGGGATAAGTCAAGACACTCACCTGATAAGGTAATAACTGGCAGTCACGCTGATGCAAATATTGTTTTCTATTCTTCTGCTCCACGGTGGTGGTTTTGTATCTCTGAAGTGGCCTATGAAAGATCCAGCTGTTCTATACACTGAAAAAACAGAAGGAGACAAAAGAGTCTTCTGGAATGGAGACTGTTCCCTTTTCAACTGACAGACTATTAAGACAATACCAGTATTAGTGGAAAGAGTATCATCTAGCAACTTCTCAAAAGTAGTAGACAGGCCATCTTTCCTCAACCTTTTGCATTTAAACGAAAAGTATCCAAGATCCATTATAAAACTAAAACTCTGCAAGCTTTTGTAGGATTACAGCCAAACACCTGCAAATCTTTGAGCTTTTACTCTACTTAGTAGCCAGGAATTGATCTGATGTTTGGCTCTTTTTGTACAACTAGTTTTCTACTAAAAGTGGTAATTAGCTCTCCAATGAATGCTTTGAATTTCCACTGACATATAAGAATTGTTCCTAAAGTCAATACTTCATAGTTCTGCACTCTTTGGGCTTTGCTTAATAAAGGTATTTCTTTAGGGACTCATGCCTTTGAAAAACTAAGGGAGCAAGATACAGTTTTGCATAATACAGCTCAATTTATTTGTATTTTTAAATTATTTTCTTTGCCAACATTATCATATTTATTTTTATAATATCCCCATGGAAGAAGTTACTATACTTAAGCTATTCTTCCTACCTCCCTACAAATACATAAATCAGGCCTATTAGATGTTTCCTACCATACCTTGTTCATTTTTCCTCTGTCCTTTTGTTCAGCCTGTGCCACCCTCCCAAAAGATTTTTGCTTACTTTCTACCATGGCAACCTTATTTATTCTATAAGAAAGGACCAGCATAGTTATAGATAAGTAAGCTGAATTTAGGGGAAAAAGGCCAAAGTTCAGCTGCTTCTTGTGCTTACAACCAATCTGACCTCAGAAAAATCATATCATAGCTCTGGGTTTCAAATTCTTTGTCTATAATGTATAAGGGATGCACTTGCTGACTTTTCATATCTATTCTCGTTCTTATCCTGTTATCAAATCCTGCCTCAGTGACTTTTCATATCTATTCTTGTTCTTATCCTGTTATCAAATCCTGCCTCAGCCGGAAGTTGTGGCTAACCACAATTTTTCCCCCACTATTTTCTTTTCTGATACTTACTGTTTGCATCGATTGAATGGGAAAATCTGATGAGGTTCAAAAGAATTTATCTATTGTGATAGCCAAGTTGATCATAGAAAAATAAAGTATTAAGTACCTATAAGTACCAAGCACTATATACTAGGCCAAGTCCTATAAGAACAACTAACATTGAGGTCCCTGCCCACAAGGAGATTAAATTCTAATGGGGGATGTTTATACATGAAGGAATGATGAGCACTTGTGGGCATGATATAAAGATGGTCCAGAAGTGATATGAAAATCTGTTTTCCTGAAAAAAATAAAGTGAAATCTCACCTATCAGGTTTCTGGAGGCAGAGTTCAAGGTTGTGGAAGGAAGATGAGGATAATTAACACAATATATGTGGCATGATATAGAAATATCCAGGAATTATGTATTTCTGGAGCCACCCTGTTGAGTTCCTGTCACCAATTCTATAAAGGTCTCTATTCCAGACTGACAACTTTAGAATAGTGCAGATTAACTAGAAAGAGGGTATAGGAAGATCCAAGAAGCCAGATTATTAATGATAATAATAATAATAATAATAATAACAATAATAATAACAATTCATGATAGTGCTTTAAGCTTTTCAAAGCTCCTTACACATAGAGTCTCATTTGTGCATCTCACCAACCTTACAAGATGGTTCACTATGGCTTCCCTGTGTTGTCTGGTTCATGTTGTAGAAAAGAACCTCATAATCTAGAGCAGAGGTCCTGCAAAATCAATCAATCAGTTCAACATTCCCCCCACTCTGTTTTTGTCCAAAGTCCAAAGTGAGGAAGGTTGTAAGCTCTCACATCTCACTTACATCAAATGGGGAAGTAACAAAATATTTAAGATAATTGCCCAGGAAAAAAGTCACACTCGCCTTTTGTCTATGTTGGATCAGATACTTTCAGCAAAAGGTTCCTAAATCAATAAAGCTGACCTGAGCCTGAACCCTCTCCAACAATTTAGAAGGGGAAAAAGAAAAAGAAAAGAAAAAGGTAGGTGTGGCACCTGATTATGTTTCTGTAGGCCACAAAGGACATTATTTCTTTCAGGTTGCTCTTTTTGAAGTTTTTGTGGGTATGGATTTTTTTAAACCTGCTGTTTTAATTGTTCTGTAGCTATTAACCAGTTGTGGCGTTTTAAAGCTCTTTGTATGCTCCACAGTACAGGTCTAAGAGTCATAGGCATACTACGGGCCTTCAATACATATCTGTTTGATCTCATGAAAGTTAAATTCAATTGATGGATGGTTGCCTACAAAGAAAACCTTCTGAGATACCCTTTCTCATACCGCACCCCCCCCCATGCTGATTCTTTATTTAGAACATATAGAACTCAGAATTTTTCACTGGGGGGAGATAATGATGACTTCTCATTTAGTATTCATGCTAGATATAAGCTTATCTATTCCTATAATATTTTAGTTAAGGATGTCTTCAAAATATGCCTAGACAATTTTATAAGGATTTGAAAGAGATGAGAAAATTAGATAGATGAATTGTTAGTTGTTGATATTTTCTTAGTTGCTTTTCTGCTATAAATAATAGCTGAGCTTCCTACCCCACCCCACTCCACCCTTCTCTTGGAATCTTCCTTTCACACATACTTGGAACAGTGATCCCTGGAAACTTCTTTTGTACTAGTTTGTCTAATATGAAGATTTTAGTGGTGGTGGTGGTGGTAGTGCCTTTGATCTACTTTTTTATTCTTCTCATCTGAATTTTACACTTTCTCAAATAGACCGTTGGTAACTGAAATGGTAGAATCCAGATGTGGCAGATCCGTGATTGTTAGTAAAGAGCCTAGATTTCTATAGAAGTGCTTACAAATCTAGTTTATTTCAGGTGGAACTATTGTCTTCCTTCCACTTTCAAATATAAACAACTTAAAATTGATCTGCTTTTTCTGTGTTTTCACAGGCATTCTTTTTTGTTTGTTTGTTTTTTAGTTTTTGCAAGGCAATGGGGTTAAATGGCTTTCCCAAGGCCACACAGTTAGGTAATTATTAAGTGTCTGAGGCCGGAGGCATTCTTTTTTTTAAATAAAGATTTTATTTTATTTTGAGTTTTACAATTTTCCTGCCACTCTTGCTTCCCTCCCCCCACTCCCCAAAGAAAGCAAGTTTGTTAGTTTTTACATTGTTTCCATTGATCTCAGTTGAATGTGATGAGAGAGAAATCATATCCTTAAGGAAAAAACATAAAGTATAAGAGATAGCAAAATTAAATAATAAGATAAAGTTTTTTTTCCCTAAATTGAAGGTAATATATTGTCTTTGGTCTTTGTTCAAACTCCACAATTCTTTCTCTGGATATAGATGGCATTCTCCATCGCAGATAGACCAAAATTGTCCCTGATTGTTGCACTGATGTAATGAGCAAGTCCATCAAGGTTGATCATCACCCCCATGTTGCTGTTAGGGTGTACAATTTTTTTTCACAGGCATTCTTGAAAGAATATCTTTACAGTGCAAATCACATTTTTGTATAATGGTAGTTTTAATTGCAAAAAAAAGCATTTAACTATAGCAAAGTACAGTCTTGAAGCAGCTGCTTTGATAAGTCTCATGCAAAAAGATGTAGAGAGCTTTCAGTGTTGCATAGTGGGTGTATATATGTACACATACATGATATGTATTTCCTATACACATATATAAAACATGTGTATATGTATATTGAGTATATATGTAAATGTGTGTATTCCAATATATATATATGTATATATATTCACACACACACATACACACATATATAGGTAAATGTGTATTATGTATAGATGCATATGTAAACTCACTTGCACACACATTTATACATGTCTGCATGTATGTATTTGTACAATTATATATTTAGCTAGTTTTATAGTTATACATGTAGTTCTTTATCATCATAACATTTAGTTATATATCTATAAATTTATATATAGACATATATATTTATATATGCACATATGTATATCTCACTGTATGTTACATTGTGACAATATAAGAGGTATGTAATATTCATTGACTAGATAATAAATGTACAGCCATGTATATGTATATAGAATTCTAAGAGGCAAATAAGTAAAAGAAGACTAGAAGGATAGGAAGGGAGTCAGATTGTAGAGGTCTTTAAAAGTCACATGAAAGATTCTATATTCGGTCTTGGAGATAATGTAATAGGGGAGCCACTATAATTTATTGAGGAAGGGTATATGAAATGTAAATAGGGAGATATTCCCAGTGTGGCTGTTTGTAGACAATAATATTCTGATTTCTCTGACCCGTGAAATGTGACAGAAAATTCTCAATAAGACTTATTTCTGTGTATCATCTTATACTTCATAAGAGGCAGAAGAAGTTGGAAAATTCATCCTGTGAGATTATTACATATAGTTTATCTAATACCTCATTGACAGACCATTAGCAAATATATGATAAACAATTATATGGGTCCATAATTGAACAGGAGAAGCATAGGTGCATTGCACTTGGAAAATTGACCTTCAACCAACATTATTCCAATGTTATTTTTATAGTCATGACTTGTGGAATACCAAAGGAACAACATTCATAGGTGACTCCTAAATCATTCGTAACAAAAAGACTATATCTCAATAGGATATAAAACATTACTAACAGTGATTTGTTTATGAGAAATGGCAGAAAATATTATCAAAGATAAGAAAATTTGTATAATGCAGCAAGAAAAAGAATGTGAGATAGACAATTTAAATGTCACAAATAATAGCCATCAAATATTTATAGAACCAAAGGAAGTCCTCCAACATATTAGTTAGATGGTTTATTCATGGTTTATTTTTTTTATTTTTAACAGTACAATAATAACAACAAATGAAAAGGAATGGATAGATTGGAGTCAATATCAGAATATTTACTTTTATTGTGTCTCTCCCACTCAATGCTCCATCTCCTGACTCCTTTTTCCTGGCTATACAGATGAAATCATAGATCCACTGAAAACATAATATCCAGGTAATAGTAAATTCACCTATGAAGAAATATCCTACTCTTGAAGACAATTTGCTTGTGCCATAATTGAATGAGCTGAAAGTTTTCACTGCAACTTTCAGATAAAATCATTCAAACAATCAGGAATTAGACCCAAGAGAGATCTGTGATTTTCAAATTTTGAAAGACTACAGGACATCAGGAGAGAGAGTATAATAATTAAGACAAGTCACCTAGAAAACACTTGAAAGTGGTCAATAGATAGAAAAATATTTTCCCAAGACAAGATTTGGAAGAAAAACTAGGCACTAGAAAGGATAAAACATCAAAATAAAAGTAAGATGATTACTAAGAGTACATCTCTATTAAATAATAAGATAAAGATAAGATAAAGAAGATTTCCTGGGCCTAATATACTAGCCACATAATAGGCCACAGGCACCAAATGACTAGAGTAGGGGAAAATAATAGACTGGATCTTATCCAGAGGAGGACACTAGGGATACTGAGGGGCCTTGAGTCATATGAGAATCCATTCATGGAAATGGGCATTTTTAGCCTGGAAAAGGGGATATTATAAGGGATATTATAGCCATCTTCAAGTATTTAAAGTTCTTTTATATGGAAGAGGAATTTGATTTGTTTGGTTTGAACCCAGAACAATGTAAATAGGCAACTTTAGACTTTGAGCACTTAAATTAGAATGTTAAAAATAAAGCTAGAGGCAATATGTTTCACCTTCTCAACAGTGTTCAAGGTAAACCTGGATGACCTCTTGTTAGATAGGTTGCAATGGACCTTTCTTAGTTAAAGGATGATTACTTTTAAATTCTGTGATTCCATAAAATGCTATCCCTCCTGAGAAAGTAGGGTTTTGTTGAACTAAAACAGTGAACCAGGAAAAAATTAAAAACACAGCAAAGATTGGGACCAAAGGCATCAAAAAAACAAACTTTCAAAGTTAAATCTAGTCACAGTCTGATATAGGTCTTTAGAAGGCTGGTTTTAGAAACTAGATTTTATTATTATATTTTAACTACTGGTATGTAGCTGGTAGCAAAAACAGAAAAGAACAGTTTTCCAGTGACCTGGATAGAAAACCTGGAAAATTTCAAGAATAGATCATTAAAAAGTTGGTTAATAAACTTTTGGAAAAGGAAACAGTGATTGCAAAGAACCAGAATGACTAGATCAAGAAGAGGTCGTGTCAAACTAACCTTTATTTTCCTTTCTACATTTCTGATGGAATTACTAAACAAGTAAATGAGGAAAATACCATGTCTTTAGTCTCTGGAGATTTTTCACAGAGATTTTGCTAAAGCATTTGAGGAAGTATTTCACACATTTCATTCTTGTAAAATATAGAAATATATATATAGATTGAAATATATTTGCATGGATTCAGATCTCAGTGAATAGCTAAATTCAAATGATCATTAATAATTCAATGTCTATTAAGCAGAAGGGTATTGGTGAATTGTACCAGGAATGTATGCTTGGACTCTATGACAGAATCTGGATCATATAAGATCTTTGTAGGCACTGGGTTAAATCTAATAAAAATAACATTCATTAGGATCAAATATAGAGTCTTTCATTTGAATAAAAAAGTAAACAGAAAGAAAAAAGTCACAAGTACAGATTGGGTGTTGGTTAAACAGCAATTTTTATGGTCAGAATAGGGATCTTAATTTTTTCCTCAGTCAATAAGGTTTTATTAAATGTCTGAAATGTGCCAAATATTATTTTAACATTAAGTATACAAAAAGAGGAAAGCAACAAGTCTTTAAATATACTTAAAGAGCATTGTACATCCTAACAGCAACATGGGGATGATGATCCACCTTGATGGACCTGCTCATTCTATCAGTGCAACAATCACAGACAATTTGGGGCTATCTGCGATGGAGAATACCATCTGTATCCAGAGAAAGAACTGTGGAGTTTGAACAAAAACCAAAGACTATTACCTTCAATTTAAGGGAAAAAACATTATTAAGTAATTTTGCTATCTCTTATACTTTATTTTTTTCCTCAAGGAGGTGATTTCTCTCTCATCACATTCAACATAAATCAATGCATACTATGGAAACAATGTAAAGATTAACTTCTGAGGGGGGGAAGGGAAGCAAGAATAGCAGAATAATTATAAACCTCAAATAAAATCTTTCTTTAAAAAAAAGACTTAAAAATATACTTAAAGGGATTGAAAGCCCAATGTGAAACAGTAGTGTGACTTAAAACAAAAGAAAATAAAATTAATGCAATCCAAGTTTGAATGAAAAAAGAAATCACTTCAAGAAATAAGGAGAGCCAAAAGAGACCATAGCTCTTCTATATGCTGTTTTGGTCAGCCCATATAAGATTTTAAGTTCAGTTCTGAGCTTCATGCCTTAGGAAGATTATAGATAAGACTAAGAATGCTTAAATTTTGAAGATGAAGGTAAAGGACCTGGAGTTCAATGACCTAAGGAGTTTCTGAAGGAGATGTGGATGTTTAATCTAGAGAAAAACCATAACTGTGATAGTTGTGTTCAGATGTGATCTTCAAGTTGTTAAATTGAAGAGGGATTAACCATTTCAGGGGGGTTCTAAGAGGGCAGAAGCAAGATCAATAAGGAAAGGCTGTAGAAAAGCAAATTTTGTATTAATATTAGGTGAACAGTTAGAATTATCCAGAAATTAAATAGACTGGCTAATGTGGTAGTTCCTCATAGCTGGAGGGTTGGATGACTATTTCTCACATAAGCTATTAATGCAGGCAGCTAGATAGTGTAATGTATAGAGCACTGGCCTGGAGTCAGCAAGACAAGAGTTCAAATCCAGCCTCAGACACCTATTACTTACTATCTGGGTGACTGTCAAGTCACTTAACCCTAATTGCGTTGCATCTAGGCTCATCTACAGTTGTCCTGATTCATATCTGGCCATTGGACCCAGATGTCTCTGGAGGAAAAAGTGAGGCTGGTGACTTAGTACAGCACCCCCTCACTGAAGTTCAATTCATGTGCTTGTCATGGCATCACCTCCCTGATGTCATGGTCTTCTTCACAAATGATGGTCAAACATCATCGTCATCATCAAGTAATAATACAGATTCCTTTGGAGTATTGGCTGAATTAGAAAGTCATCAAACTAGGGGTGGCTAGGTGGCGTAGTAGATAAAGCACCGGCGCTGGAGTCAGGAGTACCTGGGTTCAAATCTGGTCTCAGACACTTAATAATTACCTAGCTGTGTGGCCTTGGGCAAGCCACTTAACCCCGTTTGCCTTGCAAAAACCTTAAAAAAAGTCATTGAACTAGTATTTAACTCTAAAATTTTATAATGCCATGAAATAGATGTGTGGAAGATTTTTTGAATCATATTTAGTAAGAATTTAAAATCTATTTGTGTTCATACTTTAATTTTTCCAAGCTCATCACAGATTCAAGTCTTACTTTGAATGTGATGTTGAGCCAGTCATTTCATCGGGGTAAGTCTCATTTTTCTCACTCCCAAAATGATAAAGAAATGTGTCTTGTTGGAGAAGGTTTCTACTTCAGAGCTGTCAGTGAGGATCAAATGAGATAATGTGCATAAAGGGCTGTACAAACCTTAATGTGTGGATATATAGACCCATACTTATAAAGTATTATTAAGATACTAATTCCCTAAAGCAAAGTATAAAATTCTGAATTTATTCAATGAAATTTTTACTTTGCTAGCAATTGATAGTGGGCTCTGCTAAGTGAGTATGGCAAAAGAATGACAGAACCAGTGTCTATAAATTGACTAGGTTCTTCACTTTTAAATGGATTATTTTAAATTATGTTTCAGAAGTAATTGAATGTATGTGTGTATTCCCTTGGGCATTTTTATAAGATTAATATAAGAATGACAAAAGCTTTTCATAGCCTTGAGTTAAAAGCCTAACCCAGTTAAATGGTATTTACTCTATGTTAATGTACTTAATAGCATTTCACTCTATCAGGATTTACTTCTCCCATCTTCTGTAGTCTTTTTCTTTTAGGGTAAAGTGACTAATATTTATTCTAGAAGTCATGAGTGAGGGCATCAAATATTTTTTCCATATAAGACATATTTCTGCATTAGCCATGTTGCAAAACAAAAAAACACAAACAAAATAGAACAGAAAAAATAGTTTTAAAAGTATACTTCAATCTTTATTCAGAGTTTATTAAATAATGTTCTCTGGATTGGATATAAATACCATTTTTAATCATGAGTTCTTCCAAACTCTCTTAGACCACCATGTTGCTGGGGCAGGTAGGTGGCACAGGGGATAGAGCACTGAATTTAAGAGTAAGGAGTGTGGGAATTTGAATCCAGTCTCAGACACTTGACACTTAGTAGCCACGAAACCTTGGGCAACTCACTTAACCCTGATTGCCTTACATTCAGGGCCATCTCCAGTTGCACTGATGCATATCTGGCCACTGGACTCAGATGGCTCTGGAAGAGAAAATGAGGCTAATGACTTAGTATAGCACCCCCCACCACCACAATCAAATCCAATCAATGTGCTTGTCATGCCATCACCTCCTTGATGTCTTACTCTTCTTTGAGAATGGACAATGATTGTCATCATCAAACCACTGTTTTGCTAAGAATAGCTAAAATATTCAAAGTAGATCACTGTAAAATGTTGCTGTTACTGGATACAAAGTTCTGTTGGTTGTACTGACTTCTCTTTAGATTTTTCAAAAACCACTTTGTTTATTTCTTATAGCCCAATAGAATTCCATGATACTCATATACTACAACGTATTCAACTAATTGATGAGCATTCCTTTAATTTGCAATTCTTTGCCATCACAAAAAAAGGAACTACAACAAATATTTTTGTACAAATGGGTTCTTTCAACTTTTCTTTGATCTCTTTGAGGTACAGAAATATTTCTTGGTCAAAGGGAATAAACAATGTTGAAGCCTTTTGGGTGTAGTTCCAACTTTTTGCTCCAGAATTGTTGGACTAGTTCATACTCCACCAATAGTATATTGGCTTTGTTTTCATTCTTGCCTGACTCTATCTACCATGCTGTTCATGGAGTTTTCTTGGAAAACATACCAAAGTGGTTTGTCATTTCCTTCTGCACTAGATTGAGGCAAACAGAGGTTAAAAAGATAATAAGTATAGGGGCGGCTAGATAGTGTAGTGGATAAAGCACCACACTGGAGTCAGGAGTATCTGGGTTCAAATTGGGTCTCAGACACTTAATAATTACCTAGCTGTGTGGCCTTGGGCAAGTCACTTAACCCCATTTGCCTTTCGAAAAAAAACCTAAAAGAAAAAACTAATAAGTATCTATGGTAAAATTTGAACTCAGGTCTTCATGACTCCAGTCCCAGCTCTCCATCCATTGAGCTATTTAGCTGTATGTCAGTGTCCTGTTCCTTCCAGATCCCTTCCAGTATTTACCATTTTCTTTTCTTATCATGTTAGTCAATCTGAGTTGTTTTAATTAGCACCTATATAATAAGTAGTGATTTAGAGCATTTTATGTGAGTGTTGATAACTTTGATGGCTTCTTTTGAAAGGGATTTATTTATATTTTTGACTATTTAACAACTGACTCTTACTTTAATAAATTTAACTCATTTACTGCATATTTGAGAAATATGGCTTTTAATCCGAGGAACTTGCTATAAAATTCCCATATTTTCTCTTTTCCTTGTAATTTTAGTTGCATTATTTTTATTTGTGGAAAAGTCTTTTAATTTCATGTAAATAAAATTATCCATTTTATACCCTCTAATGCTCTCTATCCTTTATCTTCAAATCTGGCAGCTACATTTTTTCCTATGATTCCCTAATTTATTTATGATATAGTTCTTTTATGTCTAAATCATTTATCCATTTTGAATTCATTAGTGTATGGTGTGTTGGTCTATGATTAGTTTCTGCCAAACTGTTTTTCACTTTTCCCAGCAATTTTTGTCAAACAGTAAGTTCTTACCTCCAAATCTTGAATCTTTGTGTTTATCCTACACTAGATTACTATGGTCACTTCTTATTATATTATGTATAATCTAATATATTCCACTCAATAACTACTCTATTTCTTAGCCATTCTCAGATTTTGTTGAAGATTGCAATCATTTTGTAATAATAGTTTGAAATCTGGAATTGCTAGGTTGCCTTCCTTCACATTTATTTTTTTAATTGCATCTCTTGATATTCTTGACCTTTCATTCTTACAAATTGAATTTTATTGCTACTTTTTCTAGCTTTATAAAATAATTCTTTGATAGTTTAGGCAAAATTGTCACTTTTATCATATTGTCTTGGTCTGGCTATGAACAATTAACATATCTCTATTATTTTCTTCACTTTCTTTTTATGTCTGATTGTCATGGCTAGCATTTCTGGAACAATATTGAATAAGCTCAGTGCTAAAAAACTTCCATGCTTCACTCCTAATGTCATTGGGATGACTTTACAATTATCCCCACTACAGATAACTCTTGCTCTTGGCATAGACAGACAATATTTTTCATTTTAGAAAAGGTTCCATTGATTTCTGTGTTTCCTGGTATTTTTAATAGGATTGGGTCCTGCATTTTGTCACAGACTTTTTCTGTATATATTGAGATAATCAATGTAAAGGGAGTTGTGAGGACAGAGAAGTATTGTGATCTTTTTGTCTGGGGAACAGATTTTGTGACTGTTTCTGTGTTGTTGAAGTGTTATACTGTGCTGTACTGTGTTGTATTGGTGGGTGGTCATGTGTCTGACTTTGATCATGCCCTTGGTAGAAGAGCATGTATGGTGGCAATAGATGCCAAGCATGCTTGGTGGGTACTAAATGCCACTAATGTGTAGTACTAAAGAGCACTGCTCATCTTCAGATTACTGACTTATGTCAGATGTTAGCCACTCCTTAGGGACTGCTCCTATGCATGTGTAATAGAAAAATCACATCTATGCCAGGTATTGAGCCACTCTCTAAATGCTGCCCTTGCTCCACCTACATTCAAGGGGGCACTTACAGAATCATCACTTTCTCATTTGCTCTCTTCCTACTCAATTACCTGCCAGTTTCTTTTCAAGTTATTTCTTTCTCTAAATTGGATCTACATGCTCCAACTCCATGCTGCTGTACCAATGTGGTCCCAGCTCCATGTGGCTGGATCTTTGTTGATCTAAGTTTCCTTATCTTTACCTTTTTCCTTTTTATCTTGATTATTCTCTTTACTATTTTCTTTCAATCCTCTCATTTTGATTAATTTTATTAACTCCTTTCCCAGATTAAATCTCTTTAATTTAGATATCTCCTTTAGAAACTCACCTCTTTCCAACTTGTAACTATTTCTTTTGCTTAACTTTATTATCTTTTAGAAACTCACTCTTTAATTTGAAAATCCTTTGTGCTATTCTCTTCCCAGTTTGACTCTTACCTTGGTAAAGTACCTACACTTGCTTCCCATGTGATTCTTCCTTATCAAAGATCAATGGTTTCCTACCTTCACTTTAATCTTTCTTTCCCTCAGCTTCCTGTCCTTTAACTCTTTTGATCCTGAAAAAAAAATTTCCTTTCCTCTCAGTGAAGAATATTTTGTGCCAAATTTAGGCCAAAATAGGACTTTCACAAAGGATCAATTATAGTTGCAACTTATGTTAGTTTCTTCCTATCTACCCTATAAATGAACTTAAAACAACTAAATAACAAATAATACTTGAGGAAACATGTATTTTTCCAACATAAATCAATAACAGTAAAAATCATTCCAAACAATGTATTTGAATTATAACTTATATTGTTGCAGTATAAGGTAGGGCTCAAAGGAAGTATTTGCAACTTTGGTAAGTTTTCTTTTTCTAGACATCATGCCAGGTGACTACTAACCTATATAACCTATTGCAAATAAAAATTAAAGAAACAGCAGACTTGCACCTGGTGTTTCAAGTCACCACAGCCGGAAAAGCCTAAAAATGACACTATGTGCTGACTAGTAATCAGTTGAATACAATTGAGGTAATTAGCATTGTTTTCCACTCAGTGTGTAAGAATGAATGTAGCACAAAACCCCAAAAGGTTGACATTACTCACCTCCCACATACAGCCTCTGAAGTAAACTTTCTTTGCAAAAAAATTTAGGAAACTCACTTTCAGCTTCTCCAAAGGACCTAACTTGTGAACTTTTCAGAGTAGTTTGTGTGCTTTTTGTAGTAACTTGTAAACTGTATGGGCAATTACTGAATTTGGACAACTCTGAGTCAGAGAGTTCTATGATTTCCTCATTAAATGAACCAGTTTTTTTTCCCTTCTTCAGCAAAATGTGATTTTAGTTGTTTTTTTTTTAATTCATATGGCGAATTATATTGACAGTTTCTGTAATATTGTATCAACTGTACATTCCTGATATAAATCATAAGTATGGAATATGGTCTTTTCAAATTTTGCTGTAATTTCCTTGTTAGTACTTATTTAAAATTTTCACATCAATATTGATTAAAGAAATTAGTCTATTATTTTCTTTCTCTGTTTATGCTCTCCCTGCTTTAGGTATCAAAACCATATCCATATTTATTTTTCCTTAATTATATGTAAAAACAATTTAACATTCAATTTTAAAAAATTGTGAGTTCAAGATTATGTTCCTCCCTCCTTTCTTTTCAGTATGAAGATAAGAAATTATATGGATTATTCATGTAGTCATGTAAAACATATTTTCAGATTAGTCATGAAAAAGAAAGAGCAGATAAAAAACAAGAAAAGTAAAACAAAAAGTTTGCTTGAGAAAACTGGTTATTTTATTTAAAAACTAAGTATTGAATCAAGATCAATGTTTTCTCCTTTTCTTTTTCATTATCCAGAAATCAACTAGTATGGGAAATCTTGGGTAAGGTCTTGCCCAGGCTAAAAAGATCCCATCAGACAGTAAAATAAATTCTAAATTTAGACTAATAAATTTCTTCTCATTGTGTTTGTCTTTTCATCTGAAAAATGTGGATTCTCCTATTTTGTCAGGCAGGTGATACGGCAATTAACAAAATCCTGGATGCTCTAAGTCACATATCCCAAAAACTCTCATTGGAATATAATCCACCTCTCATTGCAATATTCATTCACTCATTATTAATTAACTGCAATTGATCATCGTCCTCAAGAATACACATTCTTCTGAGAGCATATAAACTGTGCACCCACTATCATGAAAGATCATAGGCAATCTGGAGTATCACTGACTTCTTTTATTAATAAACATGCTATCATTATTAATAAGATTATTGAATTATCCAAAAAATATATCTCTCCAAATTTGTAAATATTGCATACTTTAATCTCCATATAGACTCCATCAATTCTTTCTCTGAAGATAGTATTTGTCATCATAAATTCTTCAGTATTTTCTCGGATCATGCATTGCTAAGAATAGCAAAGTGATTCACAATTGATCATCACACAATATTTCTGTTCTTGTTATATAATGTTCTGTTTCTATTCATTTTAATTTATATCAATTTATTCAAGTTTTCTCAGGTTTTATCAGAATTTTTTTTGTCATTTTTTAAAATGTCTTAGAATTCCATTATAATCTTATACCACAACTTTCTCAGCTATTTCCTAATTGATGGGTATTCCTTCAATTTCCAGTACTTTGTTAACATTTTTAAAAAAGCTTATTTAAATATGCTTGAACCTATGGGTCCTTTTTCATTTTTTTATCTTTTTACCGTAATGACTAAGTAATTATGGCAAAAAGAAAATGTGCCCATCCTGTGGTAGAGCATCCTGAGTTTGTATTGGTTTGATCAGCCATGGTTGGACACACTAATTTGTCTCAAACAAAGTGATGTTCATTTTGTGGTTTTCTTGCCCTTTGGGCAAAATTGCTCTCAACTTCAGCATCAAACTGATTAGGTATGTTATTTATTCTCTCCGTAAGCCAATTTTGATGAGAGCAAGGGTCAAAGATGCACTTCTTTTGCCAACTTTCCCTCCACTTCCTCTCTTTTGCACCTCTTTTATATTATGTTGTCCTTCTCAGTACATTCCTCTTTTTTACTCCTTAATTTTTTGAGGTATCATTCCATCATATTCAGCTCACACATGAACCCTCTGGCTTTATATAGTCTTTCTAAATGTGCTAAGAATGATAAAATGCTAAAATGATAAAATTCTTAGGAGTTGTCAATATTTTCACATATAGGAATGTAAACAATTTAATGTTATTGGATTCTTTATGATTCCTCTTTTTATTTACCTTTCTATAATTCCCTAAAAACATGTTTGAAAGTAAATTTTTCTATTAAATGCTGGGCTATTCATTTGCAATGTTTGAAGAGTCCTCTATTTCTTTGAATATTATTACTTCTTGTTTTTGGATTTTTGCAAGGCAAATGGGGTTAAGTGGCTTGCCCAAGGCCACACAGCTAGGTAATTATAAAGTGTCCAAGGTCAGATTTGAACTCAAGTACTCCTGACTCCAGGGTCAGTGCTCTATCCACTGCACCACCTAGCTGCCCCTGAATATTATTACTACTTAAAAGATTTTATTCAGTTTATGTTTTTCTTGGATGTAATACTAGCTCCTTTACCCTCTAACATGTCATATTTCAAACCATTCAGTCCCTTAATATAGAAACTGCTAAATCTTGTATCTCCATGCTATTTGACATTTCTTTCTGACTTCTTGCAATATTTTGTCCTTGATCTAGAAGTTCTGAAATTTGACTATAATATTTCAGGGAGTTTTCATTTTGGAATCTCATTCAGGCATTGATTCGTAGTTTCTTTCAATTTCTATTTTACCCTCTGGATCTAGGATATCAGGGAGGTGGATAATTTCTTGAAATACGTGTTCAGGTTTTTCTTTATGATCATGGCTTTCAGTTGGTACAATAATTCTTACATTATCTATCCCAAATCCATTTCCTATCAGTGAAATATTTAATAATTTCTTCCACTTCTTTTTAAATTCATTTAATTCTGTTTTATTGCTTCTTGATGTTTAATGGAGTCATTAGCTTCCACTTGCCCTATTCTCATTTTTAAGGAATTATTTTCTTCAAGAGTTATTTTCATTAGTAAATTTTTATCTCTTTTTACACATCTTCAATTTGATTTTTAAAGGTGTCATGTTCTTCATTATTTCTGTGTAGTTTTTACCAAACTATGATTTTTTAATTAACTTTCTCCTTTCTTGTCTTTGCTGATTTTTTCTACATTTGATTTTTTACTCTTTTTGTTCTTCAAGAAGTCTTGTTGCCTTATGTTTAATTTTCAAATTTTTTTCTTTTGAGCCTATATTTATAGCTGTTTTGATTTTGTCTGAATTTGTATCTTGAGCTTATCTATTACCATAGAAGATTTTTATGGTCAGTTTCTTTGTTGTTGTTTTCTCCCTATTTCTTTATTTCAAACTTTATGTTGATCTTGATCTCTGTTTCTGACATGGGGAGAGGGAGGGCATTATCTGAGGCTTCAGGCTTTTTCACACAGTTGTTTTCAGAGCTACTTCTGGGAAATTAGGAATTTTCAGTGATTTCAAGGCAGTGTAACTAGAGGAGAGATATGATCAAGTGTTCCCTTGGTCTTCACTTTGGTCCTTACCTAGAAGGAGTCCAGATTCCTTGGTATGGCAATAGGCACTGCTCCTCAGGACCCTGCTTTCTTTACAGCTGGAAACAATACTGTTGGTTAGGGTCTTTGACCTCTTTGGGTCAGGAGCGATGCTGTCCCTCTCTGAGGTTTCACTTTCTTGAGTGAAAGTGTAGTAGGCATAGACATTAGAGTTGCCATACAGTTGCCCCTCAGTATTGCAACTCCCTCTTGACTAAAAATCTTCTTCCCTGCCCTTAAAATATAACCCAGCTGTGGGTATAGGTAATGGAGTTGCTAAATAGTATCTGATCCTGTGTCTGGAGCTGGCTAGTCCTTTTTAATTTCTTCCTGACCATTTCTTATGTTCCCTTACCATCTCTGGTTTGAGAACACTTGAGGTTTTCTCTACATCTTTCACCACCACTTAATTCCACCATTAGTGTTTCATCTGCATGGACTCTAGGTCAGATGTTTCCCCTATGTTACAGAACTCTCATTCCAGCCTCCTATTTTGCCTTGGGCTTGAATAATACTCACTCTGACCTTTTGTTGGTTCTGCCACTCTAGATTTCACTTTAAAGCAATATTTTAAAGCTGGTTGGAGGGAAATATTGGGTGAACTCAGCTGAGAGCTTTCTCTACTCTGCCATCTTTGTTCTGTCCCCAAAGAATATGTTACATCATCACATCCCAGGATAACATCTCTAAAGTTGGGAGGAATTAAAGAGACTGACTAGTGCATGTGACAGATTTTATGGATGAAACTTTTAGAGTTGTAACTTGTCTCAGTTTTATAATATAACCCAGAGAATTAACTGACTTGTCTAGCAAGGTAGTAGATGACTGAAGTTAGTTTTGAACTCTTGTCCTCTGACTTCCAATCGGTTATGCTTTTCACTATCCCATATTACCTCTAGAGGTCATACTATAATCATAGATGGAGAGATGGAAGGTACTTCAGAATCCATCTAATCCAATTCTCTCACTTTACATAGGAGGTCATTGAAGATGAATGAGGCAAGGAAAATTGCTCAGTCCTCATTCGGTCCAATCCTGTCCCTGATGGTAGCAAATTATTAGAAGACTATTAGATTATTAGAAAGTTATTAGATGAATATAGAACATTAGAGCTGAAAGTGGATTAAGATGCTAAATGTTCTAAGCTGTTGAATCTTCAGATGAGAAAACTGCTTCAGATACCTAGGAAATTTAAGAAGAACCTGCATAGATTCTGTGGAGTGAATGAAGAGAACAGAGGCAGATTCATGTGGATTTGATATTTCTGAACCTCAATTTTCTCTTTAGTAAACATAGAGTGACTTTCCCATATAAAAAATATTCTAGGATTTTCTGATTATGTTGTGCAGTTTAAAATTATTCTTTGATTCCAGATTACTTTCTTAAAGCCATCTAATTTCTCCTTTGACTATGCTTAGTATATGCTAGACCTCAGTTTCTTCATTTATAAAATGCATTGTAGCTCATGTGACCTTGCATCCTCAGCTGAAGCATGAATTTTAACTTGATTTACAGAGGACAACTTCAACAAACAACTACTTGAGACTGGGGAACAAGATTGATTTTGAATCTCAAGAGTTCAGAAAGGTAGAACAACTGCACAGAAATTGCTACTAAGGTCCCTTTTCTGGATTCTGTAAAGGACTAGATGAATTCTAAGAATCTTTTTAAGTCTTTGACTTTCAGAGGAAAAGCACAAAAAGAGAAATTAACTTTAAAGGGGAACATATTAAATTCTGATTTAAATTTAATCTGTGTGGTCAACTATTTGCATAATGGAGGAAAATAAAGATTATTTCATAAAAGTCAGCCCTGTTTAATTTTAGAGCCTTAAAGACAGTTGAAAATGCATTGTGCAATTATATGGCTCTTAATACTCAGATAATGGAACAATGAAAGATGTATGTTTGCATTTTGTAAAATTAAACTGTATGCAGTTATTTATCTTTTACCTTAATTGTTTGAGCTTGTTTCTAATGTAAACTGTTGTAATTTTAAATAAATATAATAGAAAAAACTTTCATAGGTATCAGAAATCCAGAGTAAATTTACTTTGCAAATAGGCTTTGTAGGTATGTTTTATGTGAAGGATCTTAAACTGACACTTTCATTCAAAAATATTTTGAATTACTCACTGCTCCTCTGAGGTTATGAGTATTTTGGAAGAGACTTGATTTTTATAAAAGATTGTGGTCTGTCATAATGTAAATAAATAAAATAGACAACAAACCTGTATGTTATTGTTCATACTGCCAGCATACTGAGTAGATCCTCTTTGAAGAATGTATGCAAGAATGTGATGGATAATTACATAAAATAAATTAGTGAGGATGAGTTGTGTATTGCACACTTGGAAAATATAACCAATTACGATGAGATCAGGAATCCACTGAAGTCTAGAGCCTTTGAAGGATGATTCTATTAAATATGATAACCATCCTATAGGTCAGTGGTGTCAAACTCAAATTGAAATGGAGAGGGGGGCAACTAGTTGGTGCAGTGAATAGAGTACTGGTCCTGGAGTCAAGAGGACCAAGGTTCATACCTGGTCAAAGACACTTAATAATTGCCTAGCTGTATGACCTTGGGCAAGTCACTTAACCCCATTGCCTTGTAAAATAAAAAAAAATTTAAATAGAAATGGAGGTCACTGATCCATATTTAAATACTTATATAGTGCTTTAAAGTTTGCTAGGTAACACAGTGGGTAGAGTACTGGTCCTTAAATCCATGAGACCTGAGGCCAAACTCAGTCGCATAGTTTTTTGGAAAATAGTTGTGATTTCATTTGTGAAGAGAAGGAATCAACAAACCCCCTGCCTATTTTTGTGTGGCTCTATAAGTAAGTGTTACGAAAATATAAACTAGATGGTACATTGAATTTAGACTTCCAGTTGTAGTTTGCCAACCTCTAGTAAAGGGAACTCTGAGTAGAAAACTTCTACTTGAAATAAAATTGATACCTGATCTGAAATGATAGAACATAGAAGATCCTCCAAAAAAGTTGAGCACAAATAGTCTGTAGGAACATTTGGAGTGGAAATGGCTCTAAATTTTCATATCTCCCATTTCTTTTCAGATACTAAAATATTGTTTTGTTCATAGCTTTGCTGCCTTTGCTTTACCTTCTTTGATAGAGGTACACCAGACTGGGTGTGCTAATGTCTCCGATGTCTCACAATCAGTTTCAGTGTTCTTCAGAGAGATGTTAAGCATATCCTTGCATTTTATATTCTGACCACTATGAGAACACCTGCCTAGTGTTAGTAATCTGTACAATTGGAGTTGCATTCTCTGCAACAGAGTATGAATGTGTGGCAGTTTAGTTTGCGAAAAACCTTAGTGTCTGGTACCTTATTTTACTATGTGATCTTCAGAATCTTCTTAAGGCAATTCAAATGGAAGCAGTTCAGTTTCCTGGCATGGTGCTGGCAGACTGTCTAGGTTTCATAGGCATACAACGAAGTCAGTACAATGGTTCTGTGGACCATCAATTTGATAGGCAATGTATTACCTCTTATATCCCACACATTCCTTCAGAGACTCCCAAACACTGAGCTAGCTCTGGCAATCTATGTATTAACCGGATCATTTATGTGTAATTTCCTGGTAAGTTTATTGCCAAGGTAAATGAACTTATCCACAGAATTTCAAATTTCTCCATTTGTTGTAACTTATGTTTCCAGTTGATGATCCTGGTTGGTGGCGCATCTCTTGTTTTCTTAATATTCATTGTAAGGTTATATTGAAAACACAATCATATGCAAAAAAAAAGTTTTCAATTCTACCTCTACTTTAGTCTTGGCTTGATGGTTTTCCAAGTTAAATATCATGTAAAAACATGGAAGAATACTCACAGTTTGGCTTCACTACATCAGGGGCTGGAAAAGCATTTGAGCATCATTCATTATCCAGAATCCAAGTGAGCAAGCCATCATGAAACTGACCGAAAATAATGTTGCACTTCTCTGGACACTCAAATTTTGCCATAATTTCCCACAAACCCTCACAATTAAAACTATGAAAAGACCTTGGTCAGATCAACAAATGTTGTGTACAAACTTAAGCATCTTATTAAAGAAGCCATGTGACACCATTCAATTCAAAATACATAATTCTGAACCAAAATGAAACACAGCATGATATCACCTTTTCACTAACCACTGGGGTCAAAAAGCAAGTGATCAATTACTTTTCAAAAGAGGCATAAGTCAGTCAATGACTACTCTAGGGAACCTAGAATACCTGGTTTTAGATTGGATTTGATTATTGTCTTTGAAAAATTTAAGGAACTATTCCTTATAGAGGATTTACACTTATTCTATTTGTCTCTAGAATGTAGATCCAGGACTAGATGGTAGCAGTTACACTTTACAAACATAAATAGAGAATCAGTGATCTCATTGGCTACAGATATGGAGAATATTAAGAGGGATTGGAGTTTCATTGTGTTATAGTTTGATTGATATTTTATTTTCCCAATTGCATGTTATGAAAATATTTCAACATTCATTCACTTACATATTTATGTTTTCTTCTACCCTTCCTTGCTTCCCTTCCCTCAGTGGTGAGCAGTTGAGTGAAAGTTATACATGTTTACCTCTGTTTAACATGTTTACATAGTAGTGATTTTGTATATGAGGAATTAGAATAAGGGAAAAGAAAGAAAATCATAGCGTAGGAAGGAAAATCATAAGAGAAATTTTAGAAAAGTGAACATAGTGTTCATTCAGATGCTCTGTTTTTTTGGTTTAGGTTGTCCTAGCTCTCTGAACTGCTAAGGAAGCTGCATTCATCATAGTTTAGGATCAGAGTTTGAATCAGATGACTAATAATATACCTTCCAACTCTAATTCCACAATTCTAGTCATTTTGAAATTCAAACTTCAATTTTCCTTCAGTTTAAAGTTGTTGAAAGAAATACATATCTCACAGTTTCATCTTAAATTGTCTGGATATGTCATCCTAAGCAAGTCACACACCTTCTCTGTGCCTCAATTTCCACATCTTTTATATAAATAGGTGGGACTTGATAACCTCTAAAACTTCTTCTAGTTCCAAATAAATGATCTTATGGTAAGAAATATTCTCATAAGTGTTACTATATATATATATATATATGTATATATGGAACATCTTGAATTAAAAAGCCAAGTTATAATAAGTTATAATCATGTAATCTGTTTTATATACACTATTACACATATGTATATGCATATGCTATATTTGTATACATACAAACACATGTAATATACATATATAGTTACAAAATACCTTTACTAAAGGAATAGTTAAATAAGTTAAATAAGAGAGGAAATTGTTATAATTATAATAATAGCAAAACAATAATATCTAGCTTTTTCATGCTTCTTTAAGTTTTGCAAAATACTTTCCAAATTTTATGTCACTTCATGCTTACAACAACCCTGGAAGGTAAGTACTACTACTACTACTATTATTATTATTATTATTATTATTATTATTATTATTATTACCATTTTATGAGGCAGATAGGGATTAGGTGACTTACTCAGAGTCACTCAATGAGTAAATGTCTGAGTTTGGTTTTGAACTAAGGTCTTCTTGACCTAGATTCAGTCTTCTATCTATCATATAACCAAGCCAATATTAAAAAAACATGAAATTACCTAAATTAATCTATAGATTAAGTGCTTCAACAAGAAAATTGCCAAAGGGATATTTTATAGTACTGCACACAATAAAAACAGAATTGTTTTTGCAGGAACAAAAGGGATTTTGAAATATGGAGAGAAAGACCTGAAGGGATCAGAAAATTTCCAGACTTCAACCTCTGTAATCTTAAAAACTATTTGTTAAATATATAAAAAAGGAATGTAGATTAGTGACATGGACCAGATTATGAAAGAAAGCAAAAAAATACCAGTTATTGATCAACCCCAAAATAACTAATCAATGAATATTTCTGTATGGAAACATTACCAATATAATATTAAGTATATGCATGTATCTATATATCTATATTTTCAGATATATAGATAAGGCTAGGAAACATATATAAATAATGATGATAGTTGGAATTTTATACAGGACCTACCTTGTGCTAGACAGTGGGATAAGTTCTTTATAAATGTTTTTCAGTTGTTTCTCACAGTAACCCTGGGAGGAAGGTTTTATTATTAACAGCAATTAACATCTATCATCCATGAGGAAACTGAGATAAAGAATTTAAGTGACTTGTGTATGGGCAACAGTTAATAAGTTTCTGAAGCAATATTTGAACACAAGAAGATGAATCTTCCTCACTTCACATACATATACATAAACACACACATACACACACACGTCTATCTACCCACACCATAAATGTGTAGATTGTGTTTATGAAGGAAATAACAGGGTGATTTTTGTGGGGGAAGGGGGAGCCTGATAATTGGGAATGGGGATCAGAAAAGACCTTATATAAGAAATACCTCTTGACCTGAGTTTTGAAACTGAGAATTCTAAATGGTAAAAGGGAGGAAGGAACACATTTCAGACGTGATGAATGAGTGTTACAAAGACTGAAGAAGGGGTTTCATGTTGTGAAAATTTGTAAGTCCAATTTGCTAGATTTCAGAGTCAGTAAAGGAAAATAATTCATAGGACTATAAAACTTAAATGGGGAAAAACAAAAAGAAAAAGTCAAAGGAGGGATTCTGCATTTTATTCTAAGTTCAATAAGGAACTACTGAAATATGCTGATTCTTGTCCTTCATTGCCAAAGCAGAACAAAATGACATTATTTGAGACAAATTACAATGTGTCATCTGTGGCTGATCAGACCAATATGAGTTCGGAATGTTCTACCACAGGTTGAGCACAAATAGTCCATGTGTATACCTGGGCTGAGTACTCTAAAATTACAAATGCCACATTTTCTTTGAACTGCTTCAATTCTACCTTCTTCATAGCATACAGCCCCCTCACTGATGAGGGCACACCATGCTGGGCAGTCCTGTGCCAGTAACTTCCATGCCATAAAATTTCTGGTAAAGTTCTTCAATGGGACCTTCAGGGTGTTTTGGTATCACTTCTTCTGACACCTTTGTGAGCACTTGCCCCCTGTAGAATTCTCAATAAATAGGATTTTTTTGGCAAGTGTTCATCTGGCATTCTAACATGTGTCCAATGTATCATAGTTGCACTCTCTGTAGTAATTGCTCATCCAAAAATTAACTGAAATTTTCCAGGTTATATAGTATGAACAGGTTATCCCCCAAGAATTCAGGGATGCCTCCATTACCCATCTCTATAAAGGTAAAGGGAAGAGATTGCCCTGTGACAATAATGGGTATTTCTCTTTTAGTCATTGCTGGTAAGATTATTGGCAGAGTCCTTCTCATTAGGCTAATCCTTCACCTGATACTTGGTCACCTTCCTGAGAGCCAGTGTGGCTTCAGAAAGGGTAGAGGAACAGTCTAAATGGTTCTTGCTTTCCCAAGTACTACATGAATGCCAGAAACAGAACAGAGATCTATATATAACATTTGTAGATCTGACAAGGCCTTTGATACTGTAATGATACTGTAACTAGGGTTTATGGAAAAATTATGTCAAAGTTGGTTACCAGGAGAAGTTTATCAGTGTTGTATGTCAATTTCTTGATGGCTTGATTGCCTGGGTTCTGGATAGTGGATGATGCTCCCCAGACTTCCCAGTCACCAATGGAGTAAAATAAGGATGTATCCTTGCTCCCATGCTTTTTAGCATGTTTTCAACCATGTTACCAAATTCTTTCAAGGAGGATTAGCTCAAGGTTAACTACCACACTGATGACAAATTCTTTGGCTTGAAAAGGCTACAAGTCAAGAGCAAAGTGCAGGGAGTGTTTGTGCATGATCTTCTGTTTGCAGTTGAATTTGCACTCAATGCAGCCTCTGAAACTGAGATGCAACAAAATATGGATTGATTCTTTGCTGCTTGTGCTAATTTTGGTCTAACAATTAACACCAAGAAAACGCAGGGGCTCCATCAGCCAGCACCACACCACCCATATGTGGAATCATCCATTACAGCAAATGGAGAAATTTTGAGTACTGTGGACAAGTTCACTTACCTTGGCAATGTCCTTTCCAGGGAGATATACATTGACAATGAGGTTGACATTTGCATTGCCAGAGCTAGCTCGGTATTTGAGAGACTCTGAAAGGAAGTATGGGAGAGAAGAGATATTAGACTGACTACCGAACTGAAGGTCTGCAGAGTCGTTGTGCTGACCTCATTTCTGTATGCCTGTGAAACATGGACAGTCTACCAGCGCCATGTCAGGAAACTGAATTGCTTCCATTTAAATTGTCTGAGAAAGATTCTAAAGATCACCTGGTAGAAGAAGAACCAGACACCGAGGTCTCTCTTGAGCTAAACTTTCTAGCATTCCAACATTACTGTAATATATTGCAAAAGGGAATGACAAGATCAGAATTTTGCTTTGGGACTGTCCATTTGCTAACTTATAGAGAATAGAATAGAAAAGGGAATAGAGCTGAGCTTGGTAAATTAATTGGGAAGTTAACTCAGCAGTCCAAGTGAGAAATGATGAGGACCAGCAGTAGGTAAAGGACCTTATAAGTGGAGATAAGGATTTGGATTGAGAGATTATGTAGAAGTAGAATCATCAAGAGACTGATTGGATATGTGGGGTATATGTAGTTCAGTGAAGAATCAAGGATGACTCCAAAGTTGAACATATGGGAAATGATGGATGTGTCTCTCTATAGAAATAGGAAGATTTGGAAGAGAGGCAGATTATTTTTAGGTTTTTTTTTCAAGGCAAATGGGATTAAGTGGCTTGCCCAAGGCCACACAGCTAGGTAATTATTAAGTGTCTGAGACCAGATTTGAACCCAGGTACTCCTGACTCCAGGGCCAGTACTTTATCTACTATACCACCTAGCCACCCCAGAGGGGCAGATTTTGCAGAGAAAGAAAACAGTTTTCATCTGAAAGATGTAAGGTTTGAGGTGCCTATAGACAATTTGAATTGGTCAATAATATTTATTTGGAAATGCAGGACTGAATCTCAAGAGACAAATTTGGGGTAATTATATATAAATCTAGAGAATCTATGTGGTATAGAAGATAGAACACAGGACCTGGAATCAGGAAGATCTGAGTTCCAATCTTGCCTCAGATACTTACTATGTTACAAGTCACTTTACCCCATGTGACTCAGTTCCTTATTTGTAAAATGGGGACACAGTGGGAAAGAAAATTGCAAACTACTTTAGTACCTTTGTGAAGAAAATTCCATGTACAAAATCCATGTGATCACTTCAAAATCAGATACAACTAAACAATGAACAATAATAAGAACAATAATATATAGATCTGGAAGTAATGTGAATATAGATTGACTCCATAGGAACTGGAAAATTCACCAAGCAAGGTAATTTAAAGAGAAGAGATCGCAGGGGATTATACATGGATAATAATCCAGCAAAGGAGCATTACAGAAACATGATGGCTTGCTTTTATTTTCTGAAATTATATACATCATTTAGCTTTTTTAAGTTGTTGCAAAAACAAAACAGTGGAACCCTTCTAGAATATGGTATTTGGATGAAGGATGAATTATACAGTTATCCCTTCCAGTTGAAATTTCCAATCTAATTTTTATATATCATGAGTAGGCATAAGAAATTAAATGGAATTTAGGGGGAATTTTGTGCAAGATACAGACCACATGAAAAGATATGGAAATGATAAAGAAAAAGGTTAAAAATTCAGAAATACATAAAATATATGTATAGCATTGTATAATATCAACCCAAAATTTACAATAATGCACTGTGAACACTCCATAAAAGAAAATGAAAAGAAAAAAGTTCAGAACTTTAGTATGAAGGGAGGCCCCAAAAAACTTAAGTCAGCTTTTTCAAATAGCAGGGGCATCACTCCCCTTACCCCCACAACGTGGAAAGGTTAATTGCATTTAGGGTGAGCAATTTAGTAAACAGTAAACTTAGAGCTAAAAGGAATCTTAGAGATGTATATTCAGTCCATTTTTTTCATATTATAGAGTGAAAACTATGTAATTTGTTCATTGTCTAATAGAAATTAAAGCCTATTTATCCAATGGGGCTTTTTTAGTTTGTTTGTTGGTTACTTTTCACAATACAGTGCTTATGGTCTATCAGACTCTATATGGGCTATATTCTAATGGACATAACTGAAGCTAGTAGGTGTCAGAACCTAAGTTCTGCTTAATATTAACCTTTCTGAATCAAAAAGTAAAGGTATCAATCAAGCAGATGACTAAAGCACCAGAAGGGTGCAGAAACCAATGCACCACTTTTCTTTGGTTTCCCTTAGATGGCACCATTTGGCTGCAGTGAAACTCCATGAAAACTTTTTCCTGTCTTTCTTTCTTTCTTTTTATTTCCTCCTCTAACTTCTCTAAGAAGGGACCATTCCAAACTAAGGAAATTCCATCATGACCTAGAGTCCATTGACTATCTGATCACTAAGGAAGCATCAGTATTTTGATTAAGAACCACTTTTCCTCCCCAGGCTTATAACTCAAAAATAAAAGCTTGCTACCTAGGTCTCCACTTCAGGATATTAAAAAAAAACACATTGCATTTAGATTTGATTGGGCTTATTCCTTTTTTAATTCCTCTGTTCAAAGTAATATAGAAAAATGATTTTTTTCCTTTACTCTCATCATTAGAAAAAAATCATGAATTTTGTCTCAAAGTTGGTAATTGAGACAGTAAACCTCACCCCCAAGGAATTTTATTACACATGACACTAGAAATGAAAGGATATAGAATCCTTTGCTTTCCTTTCCTACGACAGGGAATGTCTTATTCTGATTTTCACTATTCCTTTAATTTTTGGCACATCTACCCTACAACTGATTCTTAAGAAAGGTACCTAGAGAATTCCATTAAAAGGGTCTTTTCTGATAATTAATAGAATAGGGTTTTGGGGGGATTTTTAGTGTTTTAACATATTAAAACAGACCCATATGTACTGCTAAAAAAGAGGAAAGTTTACAGTATAATAAATGGGCCTTCCATGGAGGATTTATGGAAAGAGGGAGCCTGACAATATTGAAAGAGAATGAAATTTAAAGTAAGAAAACTTGTCTCTATATCTATCTATGTGAAATTGAGCAATTCACTTAATGACTCAGGGTCTCAGTTTCCCTATTATTTTAGATTTATGGTCCTTAACCTTGAGCCTACATACTTTTTTTAATATCTTGATAATTATATCTCAATGTCATTGATTCCCTTTGATAATCCATTTGTTTTATGCATTTTTATATTTTATTTATGCATTTTATTTTTATTTATACATTGTTATCATTTTAAAAGGGAATCCATTAGTTTCTTTAGACTGCCAAAGGGTCTTTGCTACTCCCACCCCCCTCCCAGTTTTAAATGATCTCTAAGGCTTAGTTCTAAATTCTAGAGTACCTGAGTTGAATCCAATCTTAGCTATTTTCTGATTTGGGGCAAATCATTGAACCTTTCTGAGTCTCAGGTTCCTCATCTGTAAATGAGTTCATAAATGAATTCTGGATTAGGAATCAGGAAAATCTATATTAAAATCTAGCTTCTTTCACTTATTACCTGGGTGATGAAGGTTAATAATTAAGTCCTTTGCACCTCAAGCAATACCCCAGAGACCAAGCTACTAAATTATAAGCATTTGCAATTTGGGTAGGTGGAGAGATTTAGCATACTAGGAGTTCTCTATGACAATAAAAGCAGATTCTTGGCTTATTGTAGTATACCATAGACAACAGGAGCAGGGAAAATAGTTAATATGGAAAACTCAAGAGAAAGGTTCAGTGGAAAGAACACTAGGTTCAGAATCCAAGCACTATCTCTTACTACTTTTGTGATGTTGGGAAAGCTAGGACTTCTCTGGGACTATTTTCTTATCTGTTAAAAAAAAAACAGGGTTGTTGACCAGTAGTCTTCTAAGATCCTTTCCTTCTCTAAATTGAGGATCTCTGATTTCACCTGGGGTCAAAAGCCAAGGCTGTTCTTTGGCTGTTCTTTACTTACCTGTATGACCTTGGAAAAATCACTTAATCTGCCTGAGTTTGTTTCCTAATCTATAAAATTAGGGGTGTGGACTAGATGACTTATAAAGTCTTCTTCCCTACCCCTAACTTTAAAGTAATTTTCCTGTTATCCTAGAGTGGACAAAAACCTCGAATGATGCATGATGCAAGGAATAATCGTATGGCTAAATTAAACTCCCATTTTATGTAACAGTTTCAACATCCTCTCAAAATGGTTAAACCTTTTTGTCAGAGTAAAATGAACTAGTTTGAGTATCTTTTCTGAGGAGCTCCTTTTAAGGGCAGAGAAGGTACCTGAATAATAGAAATTGCTGATATATCCTGCTCCCCTTTAACTGTTTTCTGCTGACTCTTAATAATGTTCACCCCACTCCAGTTAAGTCAGTAATGGGAAAATTGGAATGGGATTCCCCTTTTGTTGCTGGATAATATTCCACAAGGACATATGCCCCCGCCCCATTAATGTAACTCCTATTTCTTTGTAGATGAAATGGTGGCCTTTAGAAATGCTAATGTAATGCCACTTCAAGATTGATTTATAGGCAGCTATGCACTAGTTGGGATCTGAAGGCCAGGATGAGAGAGTGGGAGCAGGTCTGTGGGGAGCAACATGTAGAAGTCAAGCAGATTGGGGAAGTATGCAGGGATTGTGCTTGAGAAAAACGAAATGATTTTATATGGGCTGGAACGTACCTTGTAGATCAGAAGGAAGCATTTCAGATGATTACAGATACAAAGATATCAGAGCTAACTCTACTTTTACAGAGTTCCAAACAAAGTGAATTGTCTAAGATCACAGAGCTAATGATAAACCAGAGGAAGGTCAGTTAGGAAAGTTTGGAGCAAGGATCAATCCATTAGAGATTTTTATTTTTTTGGAAAAAGAGAAAAAGACTAGAGAAGACTGTTGAGATAGGGACTTGGAGAAGCCAGGGAAGTCAGCAAATTTAAGATTCAGGTAGCCAGAAACAATTAGTAATTTTAGTAAAGTTGCAAGATATAAAACAAACCACATAAATCCTCAGTATTTATTTATATTATTAACAAGATACAGTAGCAAGAGACAGAGAAATCCCATGTAAAATACTTCAGACAACATAAAATACATAGGAGTCTACCAAGGCAGTTATTTATGAAAATAATTATAGAACACTCCACACAAATAAAATCATATCTAAATAATTGGTCAAATATCAATTGCTCATGAGTAGGCCAAGTTAATATAATAAAAATGACTATTCTTCCTAAATTAAATTACTTATTTGGTACCATATCAATCAAACTTCCAAAAAGCTATTTTAGTGAGCTAGAAAAATTAGTAGCAAAATTCTTATGGAGGAAAAAATATCAATGCCAACTACTGGAAAAATGAAAATGGTGATGTCCTAGCCATACCAGATCTCAAATCATATTATATAGCATCAGTCATCAAAATGGTCTGGTACTGGCTAAGAAATAGAGTGGTGGATCAGTGGAATAGATCAGGTGCAAAAGAGACAGTGGGAAAAGACTATAGTTATCTACTATTGGATAATTCCAAAGAATCCAGTTTCTTGGGTAAGAACTCACTCTTCAATAAAAACTGCTGGGAAAACTTGAAGATGATATGACAGAAACTAAGAATAGATTAATACCTCACATACCCTATATCAAGATAAGGTCAAAATAGGTACAAGATTTAGACATACAAGATAATATTATAAGACAAATTAGGAGAACAAGGAATAGTTTATCTGTCAGATCTATGGGAAGGGAAGCACTTTATGACCAAAGAAGAGTTAGAGAACATAATAAAAAACAAATTGAATAAGTTTGATTTCATTAAATTAGAAAGTTGTTTCCACAAACAAAACCACTGAAACCAAGACTAAAAGGATTATAATAAATTGGGATAAAATTTTTACAAATAGTGATTCTGTCAAAGCACATTTCTAAAATATATAGAGAACTGAATCACATTTATTTAAAAGACAACATTTCCCAATTGAGAAATGGACAAAGGATCTGCAAAGGCAGTTCTCAGACAAAGAAAGTAAAGGTATCTATAGTCATATGAAACTTGCTCTAAATCAGAGAAATTAGAGAAATGCAAAATAAAGCATTTCTGAGATTTCATCTCATACCTTTCACATTGGCCAATATGACTAGAAAGGGTAAAGATCAATGTCAGAGGGGATGTGGAAAAACTAGAACACTAATGCTTTGTTGGAGAAGTTGTGACCTGATCCAACCTTTCTGGTGAATAATTTGGAATTATACCCAAAGGGGAATAAAATATATACCTACCTTTTGATCCAGCAATACCCTTACTGGATCAGTATCCTAAAGAGATCATGAAAAAGGGTAAAATCCCATAAGTAAAAAATATTCATAGCAGTTCTATTTGTGATGGCAAAAATTAATATTTTTTTTATTTTTTTGCAAGTAATGGGGTTAAGTGGCTTGCCCAAGGCCACACAGCTAGGTAATTATAAAGTGTCTGAGGCTGGATTTGAACTCAGGAACTGCTGACTCTAGGGCCAGTGCTCTATCTACTGCACCACCTAGCTGCCCCTCAAAAATTAAAAATTGAGGGGATGTCCATCAATTGGGGAATGGCTAAGCAAATTTTGGTACATGTATATCATGAAATATTATTGTTCTATAAGAAATCATGAGGGACAGTACTTAAGAAAAGCCTGAGGGGCGGCCTGAGGGGCGGCTAGGTGGCGTAGTGGATAAAACACCGGCCTTGGAGTCAGGAGTACCTGGGTTCAAATCTTGTCTCAGACACTTAATAATTACCTAGCTGTGTGGCCTTGGGCAAGCCATTTAACCCCGTTTGCCTTGCAAAAACCTAAAAAAAAAAGCCTGGAAAGTCTTACATGAATTGTTGCTGAGTAAAATGAGTAGAACCAGAGGAACACTATATATATTAATAACAACCTGGGGTGATGATCAACCATGATGGACTTGTTCATTCCATCAGTGCAATAATCAGGGACAATTTTAGGGTATTTGTTATGAAGAATGTCATCATATCCAGAGAGGGAACTGTGGAGTTTAAATGAAGGCCAAAGCTTATTATCTTCAATTTTTCAAAATTGTCTTGTATTTGTGATTTTTTTTATCTCTGTTTTCTTTCATCCTTTTGGATCTCATTCTTCTTTTATGATACATTCAATTTTGATCTTAGTTTAGCATGGTCACAAATGTAAAGACTGTCAGATTGCCTTCTTTTGGGTGGAGGGTAGAGGAAAAGAAGGGAGGGGGAAAATTGTAAAACTTAAAAATCTTGCAAAAATGGTTGATAGAAACTACCATTGCACATAGTTTGAAAAATAAAATATTTATATAATTTTAAAAAGCACCTGCAAAACTTTGACCATTTGTTATGCCATGCCAAATTGTTTTAAATAATAAGACTGTGGATTTCCAACTTGAGTCCTCAGAGCTATTCATGCTGAATTAAAATTATTTTTTGCAGCCTGACTATTATCAGTTACTGTGCTAAAGATCAAGCAAAGGGAAAGGCTATGGTACCAAGGTCATAGTAGAAGGAAAAGATAGACTGGACAGCTTTGATTATGGAAACAGAAATAACCAACATCTAATACCAACAAGAGTTTTATACCAGGGATTTGTATGTGTGTTGTTTTTGTTGTTATTTATTTGTTTTGCATTGATTTTTCTGAATATTATGAGCTAGAGAGAGTCCATGAACATAAAAGAGCACTTAGTAATTAAGTGGAATGAACCTGGGTGTGGATTTCATTCCATACCTTGCCCCTAGATTTATGTCAATCTACCCTTCCTGTCCCTTTACTGATTGAGACTGACTGAGAAAATAAGACTGTTTTGAGGTTTGGAGATATGGTCAGTAGGTGGTGAATTGCCCCGTTATCTGGTACTAGTTACCAAAGAGACCAAACATCATGTACCTGATGAATCATGAACTTCGGTTTGATAACAAACACCTAACTGACAAGTTTTAGGGAGTGGGTAGTGTCGTGGCAGAACCCTAGCAAACAAACCTCAACTGCCTAATCTAAAAGATCTGGAAGAATGAAACTGAACTATATCACTGGAGTCAATGACATGGTATTTGGGGGAGGAAAGGAGGATTGCTTGAATGAGAATTGACTATATTCAAATGAGGAACAGGCAACCAAAGGTCTTTATTTCACTGATTATTAATGAATAGTCTAACATTATGAAGTCTGATTTTGTTACAATATGGGTAATATGTTCATATAAGTATATTCATTTAGATAAATTGTTGGTATAGTGGATGAAAGACTGGTGTTGAAGTCATAAAGAACTGAATTCCAATTGACTCCAGGTCTGATACTTATTGGGTAACTGTTGGCAAGTCACCTAATCCCTTTATGCCTCATCTGTAAAATGGAGATATAAAATTAACTATCTCCCAGGACTGTGGTGCATATAAAATGAGATGAAGCTTATAAAGTACATTGTAAGCCATAAGTGTTATATTAATTCTAGGTTTTAGTATTAGGTTTAAGACCTTTTGTCTAAGAAGATGAAAAAGGGTATATGGTGGCAAGCAGAAAACTGAAAATGTAAAATCCTTCAAATTCTCCTAGTTAGTTGAAACAATTAACTTTTTGATATTTTTTCTCTTAAGAAATATTTCATTGGGTGTCAGAGAATTGGGTGGACTCATTCCAATGAAAATAAAGGAAATAATATTATAATAGAAAAAAAGTGGGGCAGTTAGGTGGCATCAGCCCTGGAGTCAGGAGTACATGGGTTCAAATACGGTCTCAGACACTTAATAATTACCTAGCTGTGTGGCCTTGGGCAAGCCACTTAACCCCATTTGCCTTGCCAAAAAAAACTAAAATAAAAAAAAGAAGAAAAAAAAGCACAAATTGGGAATTTAGCAGGTAAATAGGTATGTGGCAAAAGTCAAAAGCAAAGTCCAACCCCATGCCCACAATTACCCCTTAGTAATTTGTAATGAGAAGTTTAATGTCGTCACTGAAGATCAAAGACTAGGAAATATCTATAAAAGAATGAAATTTAATTAAGATAACAAGGGCAGAACAGTGCTAGTATTAGAATTGATTTATATATACTATATCTGTGTTTCCTCTATGGGCATTTCAGCAGTCTCCAGGCTTTACTTCAGGCTCATTTATATGCAATAATGTAGCAAGAAGTTAAGATTCATCTGAACTGTTATTCCTCAACCAGCAGACCAATATTCCAGATCTGTCTTGAGCTGCTATTGAATCTGACAGTCCTATAAGTAGAGGAGTTCCATTAAAGTTGCCAAACCTTGCAAAACTCTCTTTGGTTCCACATACAATTTGTTAAGCTAACTCCTCCCCTTTTCCATTACTACGTTGATATAAACATGATTTATTTTCAGAATACATATTTGTAAATTAACAAATATTATGTTATGAAATAAATATTCATTGTTGGCAATGGTGAGAGTTAAAGTGGTATATTAGTATAAGAATTGGTGATGAGAATTTCCTCACTGAAGATGTCCTGATAACAATAAAATCTCTGTCCCAGATCACAAAAACAAACAAAAACAAATATTACTACAAAATAAACCAAAAGTTTTGACTCGTGATCTACTTATCCTATATAATGGTAATAGTCTCAACTTCTTTATTACCCCTTCCCCACTTTAGAAGGCTTCAAGAGGTAAGTATTTTGTCTCTTGAGGTTGGAGTCTATGTTTTATTGATAGCTCCTAAATTAAGAATAGTCTCCTATCAATATCTCTTCCAAAATCATCTTTAAAAGAGCAGCATATACTGTTTTCTATCAAATCATATGTTTCTTCATTCCTTCTATCACTCTTCCCTATTAGTATCTCTAACCTCTTTGTTTTTTAGAAATGCATTTTATAGATCTCACAATAACACTTAACTAAGAAGAGCCAATGAACATTGCTCAGGATCTATCCTTACTTGGACTGGGTCTCATTCAAAATGAGCTATTGTAGAATTGTTTTTAAATGACTTGCTTTTGTTCAAATGTTTCAAAATATGCAAAGAAAAAACTCATCCAAATCTATAGTCAAAAGCCATATTGGTTCCAAGTAAAAGATCGGACTTGCCAGCAATACCTAAGTAAGAGACCCACCTTGTGTTTGTCACAAGACAATCTATTCCTTTTACTTTTATTAAAGAGAGACAATGGAGGCATTCGTGAACTCTTGAGGATAACCTCCTCTTGCCATATAACCCCAAAAATTCCAGACTGGAATACAGTCAATATCATGTGCTTTGCTACATGAAAGAAGCCCAGTGACATTCAAAAATACTTCTTCAGTTGAAATGTCAGCTAGGAAGGGATAGACTTCAACATGGGGTAAACAGTCATTAGTTTCATCATTGATTGATGGCATTCTGTTGAGAACACTATGGAAGTATTCAGTTCATCTGTTCTAGGATCTTGTCCTTAGCACAAATCAATGTAGCTCCATCAGCACTGAGGACTTGACATGCCCCATATGTCTTTGACTCCAAACATGGCCTTCAGGGCCTCAAAAAAGGATTTAGGATTATTACTATTAGCTTAAAAATTAATTTTATCTGCTTTTCTATTGAGCCAAGAATCTTCCATCTCTCTGAGCTTTACTTGTACTTTTTTGGATGGAATTAAATGCTGTCTTCTTAGAAATGGATAAACTAGGGGTGGCTAGATGGCACAGTGTATAGAGCACCGACCCTGGAGTCAGGAGTAATTGAGTTCAAATCTGACCTCAGACACTTAATAATTACCTAGCTGTGTGGCCTTGGGCAAGCCACTGAACCCCATTTTCCCTGCAAAAACCTAAAAAAAGAAATAAATTTTAAAAAATAGAAATGAATAAACTAGACTGCTGATACACTCTGTGGAATTCTTGTTTTTCAGCTTCTGAATTTTCCCATCATTTTTATCAAACCAGTTTTGACATTTGTGAGTTTTCTGACTCAGATAACCAAATGTAATACTGTCCCCCAGATCTCTGAATGCTACCCACTCCTTTTCTTCTCCACTGTTGCCAACTGTGTGTTCACTCAACATTCGCTCCAAGTAGACAACAACTGTTACCACTCAGAAAAGTAATCTGCTGACATTAATTCTTCTGGGAGTCATTTTGCCTTGGGGTTGCTGCTATCCTTGAATGCAGATATTTAGCTTATAGAGGATGTCTATTATAAATCCAGTACTCTGCATCACATATTACCTTCTTCACTCTCACATGCTATCTGTCTCTTCTCCTTAAAATCACGTAGTCTATTAAATGCCAAAGGGTACATCCATGAAGTTTTATTGTGTTTAGAGAAATGGAAGACTATGATGGTGATGAAAAGGTCATAAGATGAACAAGTCTTCAGTGTAGGTGACCATTGTTGTTTCTGTTTCCAACCCCATTCCTCCCAAGGACTCCCTGCCATGTTTGTTAATCTGAACCTTCTCTAGCATTGTCGATCAGAATTATAAGCTTGTCTTCTCTTGACACATTGATGACAATGGTCTCCAGTTCTTCATAAAACTTTTCTTATGGTGGGAGCACTGGTACCGATGAAGGTGGTCTGACATTTCCTCCAAGTGGTAACCATGTTGTCATGAGCCTATTAGTCACTCTTTTGGAAAGCAAACAAGATTAGTTATGATAACCAATTTCATGACAATCCCCTTAACTACAACCACTCTAGGAAAAAACATGTATCTGGTTTCACATTCTGTAAACTAGTCTTCATTTTCCAGTTGCATTTCACTCAGGGAAGCTATTTCAATACAATACCTGCTGACTTCTCTCATAATAACAGCTGTTCATCTTTCAGGTCTACTGGTTTTTGTGTTGTCGATGACTGCATACATTACTTACAGTGATTGTGTATTTTTTGCTGAAGATGTAGAATTTTTTTGCATGTTTTTATTTTATTTTATAGGGTTCTTTTGCAAGGCAGTGGGGTTAAGTGGCTTGCCCAAGGCCACACAGCTAGGTAATTATTAAGTGTCTGAGGCCAGATTTGAACTCAGGTACTCCTAACTCAAAAGCTGGTGCTCTATCAACTGCACCACCTGGCCACCCCACATGTTTTTATTCTGACAAAAGGATCAAGCCAGGATTGAAGACAAAATTTAGGGTTCCTTTCCTAGCCACTTTGTCAAATCGGGAGATGAACAGTACTATCCTAAAAAAGGCTACTCAGACACTCAGGGGTCGGCTGAATCCTATTGCTCTTCCAGTGAGAAAATAATCTATGACCTGGCCCGCCTGTGAGCAGGATTGTAACTATAGCCCCACTGTATTCATACCAGCTGCTTTGTCACTTACCTGTCACCACAGGACTTAGCGATAGGTAAAAATGGTAAAATGGTATGAAGTATGTCTTTCGATTTGGGAATAAATTAAAATTGTATCAGGCAACCTTACAGATTCATCAGAGTCCAGAAGAATGACAGAGTCAAAGCAACTGGTGATGAATCTAAATGCAGTAGATGACCTTGGAATCTTAGGGGAAAAATTGCCCATTCTATATGCCCATTCCACCCAGGGAAGTCTTCACATGCTTAGGGTAGAAATTCCCCTAACTCACCAATAGATTTGAGAATCCTTGGTTCTCCTCAACTTGTTTTAGTCTATCTGCCAAAATCATTTACCAGGGTGTGTCTGCTGTACATGCTATAGCTTCTTTGAACCACAGGTGAAAGTTAGGTGGATCAGGTGAACATCAAAGGTAGAAATCATCCCTGAAAAAGGTTCAGCAGCCATCACACCAGAGATACTAGTGTTCCCTGTATACACCCTATATCCCTACACAGTTCAGTCCAGAACTGAAGATAATATTTTAGATGTGGTTTGATCCAACTGTCTCTCAACATTGCAGTCTCAGATTGAGTTTGGTTTATAGGTATTTGAACAATTAAGACTGTGAATCAGTAGAGAAGATAGGGATGAAAAGGTTTTCAAGTGATTTGCATAGAGGTAGTAATTAAAACCATTAAGACCATGAAGAAAGAAGATGATTAAGGATGGTCACAGTTAGGTGTCAAGAAGAATGAAGAGGAGTCAATGAACAAAATGGAGAAAGAGAAGTAAGAGAGATAGAAAAATAAGATGGAATAACTGGAGAAAATATCAAAATCAATAGTTTCAAATTCTGAGGTCAAGAATGATAAGGAGACATAAAACACCAATGGGATAAGCAATTAGGAGGCCTTTTCATAAAGAGTCAAGTTTGAAGGTAAAGTAAAATCTAGGCAAGAGTTTGTTTTAATGCTAGGGGTGACTGGTATATTTCTTGGTAGAAGGGAAGAAACCAGGAGGGAGAGTAAAAGCAACAATAGGAAAAATAGCTTCAACTGCACAGGTAAAGAAGTTAACTTTGACCACTAGGATTCTACCATTCTATGAACCCAGGAGAGAAGAGAAAGTGAGATTATATTTTGGAAAAAAGAAGGCTGGTAGCACTGAGAGCACTTTTTTGAGGACTAATCTCACTCATAAATATAGGGGGGGAAAGAGGATTTACCTGTTGTGAATACACCAGGCTTCACTTGATTTATACATTTCAGCAAGGACATAACAAGATGATAAATTGGTATTGTGGGAAGGAAAAAAATGATAAGAAAAATATACAGAACTCAATATATCCCATCACAAAACTGTCTTGAATTTGAAGGCAAACAAATAATTTTAAATTCAAAATGTACCCATTTTCTTAACAAAGAGGAGAAGGAGTTAAATATTCTTTAATAATTATTCTAGTAGCCACAACCACATAACCCTTTCTCAATAGGGATATTCTCATCTTCATCAACCCTTGAGTCCTACCCAGGAAAATGAGAAATTTTTCCTTAGTGTATAAAACCTAATTAGAGTGGCTGCTCATTCTTGTTCACATTTTAAAATATGTTTACACAAGACTTTATTTATAACTGAAATGGCTCATTGGCTGCCCCCTCCTCTTAGTTTTCTCTTAGGGTGAATATTATTGAAACAGGGTCTCCTACTTTGATTGGAACAAATTAGCAGTGACTGAGTAATTCAAGTGGTTTCCATTTGCCTCTCTTTCCCTATAGGATGGAATGCTGCAAATTCAAGAGGAACTCTGAAGAAAGAATAGATCATTTAAGTTATTGCATGATAGATAAAGATGGTTCCCTGAAATGCCTTTGCAGGACTCTAAGGTTCTTGCCAATGCTCTTAAACTTTACAAAACCAATAATGCGGCAGATTTAAAGAGCATAGAGACAGATTGACAGAGTGACTATAACTTAAATCTTGGTGTTAGAATAATAATAACAATGATTTTTGTCTTCATTCTCAAAGAAGACCACAACATCAGGAAGATGATGTCATGACAAGCAGGTAAATTGGATTTGAGTGAAGGAATTGTTGTGCTAAGTCACCAGCCTTACTTTCTCTGCCAGAGAGGGACCAGGGGCCAGATATGAATCAGGACAACTGGATGATCCTGGATATGGGGCAATCAGGTTAAATGACTTGACCAAGGTCATATAACTAGTAAATGGCAAGTGTCTGAGACCAGATTCAAACTCCCATCCTCCTGAATCCAAGGTTAGTGCTCTATCCAGTACACCACTTTGCTGCCCTTTGGGGTTAGAATGACTGGGTACAAATGATGCATCAGATACTTATTGTAATTTATGAGGGAAAACAATTAATTTTCCCTCAGTTTCCTCATTTGTGGAAAAGGAAGGAAAAAAAGCTACCCAACCAAGTTATGAAGTTCAAATGAAATGATGTAAGCATTTGACAATTTTAAAGCATTCAATGGAAAATGACATGAATTTAGATTCAAACATAAGAGACAGGATGTGATGTGCCCATTTTTCAGAAATGAAAACTGAGACCTAGATAACATAAGAGAATAATCTAAAACCATTGAATTCATCAATGATGATATTAGGACTAGAACTCCACAACTTGAACTCCTAGTCCAGGTTTACCCCAGCCCTGCACCTGAGAGAACCACAGAATGCAACCTCTGTAAGTCTCAGCAAGCTTTGGGTGTGTTTAATTAGTGCACCTGCACCTAATCTTGTGGGATCCACTTTCCTGACAACTGAAGGCAGAATAATCCTATCCCATCAAAGGGTAACAATAATGAAAGGACCTGTCTCCTGCTCCACCTCCTCCTGCTGCCCCATTCTGGGCCAAAGCACAGCTGCACTGTTTAGGAGTGACAAAAATCCAGGAAACTCATTCCATTTCTCCTTGTTTGTTTAAAAAAAGTGGGAAGCCACCTGTCTAAATGAGACTGCTGTTACTCCCCCAGTTAATACATAGGGACAATTCCACAGCCTCCAGGGGTGGGATACAACACATCTGGGAGGCTGAAGGGAAATAACTCTCTTCTGGAGACAGCTTGCATATCAGCATCAGAACTCAACCATTGTGAGGAGATGTTTTGGCCTTGAAGGTTCTCATCCAGGGCTTGGGTCCTGCTAAGAAGGGTAAACAACATGGGGTCCCTGTTCCTAGGAACAAACAGGACTCAGCTGGAGGACTTGCCAGGAGGAGGAGTCCATTCTCCTTTTATCTCTTGGTAGGAGAGAAGTTTCTTCCCATAGAAGAGGCCGATTATTTGGAAGGTAGAAACAATACTGCAATTTGTCCCAGAAGATGTGATGTGTTCCTTCTTTTTTTCCAACTTTCTGGAGTCTTACTACATGAGCTTAAAAAAAGGCCAGGGTATAAATAGTTCTTTCCCATGAAGTCTGTCAAATGCATCCCCGGTTGGGGGAGAGGGATAGATTATTCTGGAATTTAACATGTGTGTGTGGTTTCCATGCCAAGTTTATCCCTTGAATAATGTGATTCTCTGCCCAGAAAAAAAAGGGTTCCCCTTTGACACCAGAAAATTGAATTGTGGATCTGATCCTCAAGAGTTCAGCTTCTTGGTGTATTTCAGTCATAAATCTCTATTTTTAATCCATATGAGAATACCAAGGAATTATTAATTCACTCATTAAAACAATATTTATTGAATACCTACATAGAGAAAGTTAGGGAGCTAAAGCTCAATAGATGCAAAAGTTTAAGTGAAGTTTCTTTGGATCTTATAATGTAATTAGGGAAAAAACTAGTTGGGGTAGTAATAGTAGGGAGAGAAATGGTAATAGTAGCAGCAGTAGCAGCAGCAGCAACAAAATTTATAAAACGCTCTAAGGCTTGCAAAACACTTTACTTTTCTGATGTTCGATAAATCCAAAGATTCCAACTTTGGGGAAAGAAATCATTCCTTGATAAAAAATTCTGGGAAAAATGGAAGACAGTATAGAAGAAACTAGGCATAGATCAACATCTTATATCCTATACCAAGAGAAGATCAAAATCGTTACAGGATTTAGATATTAAGGATGATATCATAAATCAATTAGGAGAACAAGGAATAGTTTATCTGTCATATCTATGCACAGGACAGCAGTTTATAACCAAGGAAGAGATGGAGAACATTATAAAAGACCAAATGAATGATTTTGATAACATCAAATTGAAAAAGTTTTGTACAAACAAAATGAATACAACTAGGATTAAAAGGAATACAGTAGGGGCAGCTAGTTAGCACAGTGGATAGAGAACCAACTCTGGAGTCAGGAAGACCAGAGTTCAAATTTGACCTCAGACACTTTATAATTACCTAGCTGTGTGACACTAAGCAAGTCACTTAACCCCATTGCCTTGGAAGAATAAATAAATAAAAGGAATACAAGTAAATTAGGAAACAATTTTTACAATTAGTGTTTCTGACAAAGGACTCATTTCTAAAATATAGAGAACTGAGTCAAATTTATAAGAAAATAAGTCATTCCCCAACTGATAAATGGTCAAAGGATATGGAAAGGCAATTGTCAGATGAAGATATTAAAGCTCTAAATTGCTCTAATTCATTACTGATGAGAGAAATGCAATTTAAGACAATTCTGAGGTATCACTTCACACTTATCAGATTGGCCAACATTACTAATAAGGAAAATGATCACTATTGGAGGGAGAGTAGGAAATGCATTGCTGGTGGAGTTGTGAACTGATCCAGCCATTCTGAAGAGCAATTTGGGATTATCCTCCTATTTAAAATAGAAGGGAGATCTCTGACAACTGTCCATACCAAGCCAAATAAACAACGAACAAAGAAGAGGTGAGCAAGTCAAAGGTCTTAAATCCAAAAGAAACATTCTAAGTTCAAAATTCTAGCTATAGCCACTTGGAAGTTCCCCACCCCATCTTTAAAAAAGTAACTACCATTGAAGAAACTGAATCAGTAATTAATTTGTTTTTCAAAAACAGTCAGGGATTGTGGGTAATTTAGCATTTCTGCTTCCCCCATATTGAATGTTCTGAAATAATATGATCTCAATACTTTGACAAGTCACACTGGTTTTCTTCCCCATGACTTTTTAGCATGCACTGGATAGGCTGAATGATGAATGTGCTCATTTCCTTCCCCCTGAATCCTTATTTATCCTTCAGTTGCGCAATTATTTCTTGTTTTTCTTGCCCTCCTTTCCTATATCAAAACCTGATCTAAGTCAAGAATATAATTAATTCATTAAGTAGCCAGGACCTCTCTGGTTCTTTCTATTTCTCCCCTCTAATTCTCTTTCCCAGAAAAAAAAAAACTTTGCTTAACAAGTATTTTAAAAACTCATGTGCACCAAAATATAAATGACTGATAAGATAAAGTGTTACCTCTTATAGAGGTATTTTTTTGGCAAGGCAATGGGGTTAAGTGATTTGCTTAAGGTTATATAGCTAGCTAGGTAAGTATTATGTGTCTGAGGTCAAATTTGAACTCAGGTCCTCCTGACTCCAGGACTTGCACACTGTGCCACCTAGCTGCCCTGAGATAATTCTTTTTAATACATTTTTAATGGAATCTAAAAGGACAGAAAACAAATTCTTAATGTAAAGCCTTTGAACTTTAAGAAAACATTTTGATAATCATATCCCGATATAATTTATTTCCTATGTAATAATATGTATTTTACTTTCTATGTTAAAAAATTCTGAGAAGGGGTCCATAGGCCTTATCAGATTATCTAAAGACTTACATGACATATGCAAAAATTTAGGAATCACTATGATCAGAACATTTACTCAGATTTTACAATTACAAAACCAGTCATAGATCCCTAGATCTGGGAGTGAATTTAATGGTCATTTAATCCAATTTGACAGATCAATAACCTGAGGACTAAGAAAGTAGAGTGACTCTCCAAAGCCTTTATATATAAATTGTTTGAATCTCAAAATAACTGTGAGAGGTAAGAAAGACAATTGTTATTATTGTCCTTTTAATGATGAAGAAACTGAGATTTGCAGAAATTAAGTGATTAGTTTAAAATGAGGAAGATTTAAGTTTCAGTCAATAGTTCTTACTTGATTCAATATATTAAATGTTTAAAAATACGAGCCAATTATATACAAATTTGTATTATATTTGAAGCAATATGTCATGGGGAGGGGAGGGGGTGGAATACATTAGTCTTTCAAACATATTGAAGCCAAATGGAAAGACCTGACTTTCCAATTCAAAAGATGGTGAAATATTCTCTTTTCTCTTCTTTATAGTGAAGAAAAAGCTTTGGGGCTGGCTACTGAGCTCATGCAAAGAATGTATACATAAAGCCCTAATGAAGATTTTTTTTTAAAGTTTCCTTCTTAATGACAACAGGAAATAAGAAAATGTCTCTGATCTTCAGGAGATATGGAGAAGTGAAAAAGGCTGTCTTCCCACTGCTCCCACAGTGCCAGACTAGGAGAACAAAGCCTCTTGGGTAGCCTGTTTCTGGAATCATACTCTGGCTTAGGCTTTCTTTCTCTTGGTATAAGACCTTAAGGGAGTTTTGAAAGGTTAGAGAAATAAAGGTTCAGTTATAGGAGTCTATGCCAGAGTTTGTCAGCATCCAATTTCTATAAGGAACAACTGTAGCCGAAAGAAATATCTGTGAATTCCAGTCATAATGAGTATAAAATAATAATCGAGACCCTGTGTTCTGCAGTAATGAAACAACTTGTCCAATAGCTGTTTCATACAGCAATGAACTTGGTTGAACAAATGCTTTGTAATAGCTCTTTCTGATTGCAGCCCATTCTCAAACTGAGGTGACAGAGAGAAGAGTATATCTTTTGTATTTCTGTTCTTGAAAAAAAATTTTCACTAAGTATCTCTTTAAAAAGGCTAACTATCCGGCCTCAGGCACTTAATAATTACCTAGCTGTATGACCTTGGGAAGCACTTAACCCCATTTACCTTGCAAAAAAATAAATAAATAAAAATAAAAAAATAAAAAGGATAACAAAATCATATTTACCACAATCACTAAATCAATGAATTAAATAGAAGAGTTATTAACTGGCATAATTGGTAATTGCTATTGAAAATACACCTGAATGCTGGCTCAAACCAACAGTATTAGGACACTCCAGATGTACCCTTAGAATTCTAAGGATGAGTTGTAGCTACTTTCTGGAGGTCTGACTTGCCAAAGAGTGGGATTTGGGATAAGAACCCAAGAATATATAGATTTATGAGGTTTGGCTAATATAGGACCTCTGCCTTCAAGGCGCTAAGGATCTAAGAGAGAGGGATATGACATCATCATAATTATGCTGCCTGTCCATGAAAATGCTGCCTGAATGGGAAAATGGAAGAATAGCTGCAGAGACTTCAGAGAGAATCTAGTTCTTAAGTGGGGTTTCACAGAATACATAAGGTTTCAACAGACAGTACAGAGACAGTACATTTGAAGTACCAGGAAGTTTAGAATATCTTAGGGAAAAGGTAGCAATCCAGTTGACTGATTTTTTTAAAACAATAGAATAAATATTTATTAAAATGTGCTGTGTATAAAGCACTAGGGAAGATGCAAAGTTTAACTAAGACTCTATCTCTGCCTTGTCAAAGTTTACAGTTGAGTGAGGGGATGCAACATCCACACAGATAGACATAATCTATCATATCTGCAGTAAAGAATTAGAAAAGTAAAGTATAGTGTGACCTGTGCTAGAAAAATCATTACAAAATGGGTGATAGTTACAAAATCATAGACTCAGTGGAATTTTGAGAGCTGGAAATGATCTAAAAGGTCAGTAGGTTTCCAATTCATTCACTAAAGAAATCCTCATCTAAAATACATACCACAAGTGGTCTTCTATCCTCCACATGAAAGTCTCCTAGGAGGAGGAATCCTATTAACTATCAAGGTAATCCAGTCCAATGCAGATCTTTTATGAGCAAGTCACTGTTTTTGTTTGTTTTATTGTTCTTACAGCTATCCCTTCCACATTATGGAAATTAGGGGTAGGGTGGCCCTACTATCTAGGAAATCCTTGGAAGATTTTTGACCCTTCCTTCATAATAGAAAAACTTCGAATCAATATGGTCTTAAAAGATGACATATATTGCATCTAATAATTATATACATACATATATACAAATAAACATATATATAATACATTTCTGAGTTTCTAAACTTTTTCTGTATCATCTCCTAGCTTTTGCCTGTCATCTGCAGCTTCCACAAAACTCCGTCCAAATTTCCACAATTTCTTATGCTGACCCATGATATATCAAAACCTCAATGAAGAAAGTTGTGAGATGGAATAACTGTTTTTCTTCTTTTCTTCTGCCATCAAGTCTAAACTTGATTCTGTTCCTAGTTCAGCCTCCTTGGGACAAACAGAACAAATTTAATCTCTTTTTCACATGACAGTCTTTCAAATTCATAAGTCCAGTTATCATCTTCCCAGCTAAGTCTTCCCTTGTCTAGGCTAAACACCACCTCTATTCGACCCAGTTCTTCAGACTATTCTCATGTCATGAACTCAAGACCATTCACCATCTTGGCTGTAGTGCTTTGGACATGTTCCAGAGGAGATGACAATTGAGTTGAGCTTTAAAAATAGATAAAAAGGGAATAAGCATTTATATAGCACTTGATACGTATAAGACACTATACTAAGCACTTTTACCAAAAGTGTCTCATTAGATCCTCTACCAATCAATCAATAAACATTTATAGGTTATTTACTATATGACAGGCACTTTACAGTTATTTGATTCTTATCATAACACTTGAGCATTGTACTAAATCCTGGGCCAAAGCCAGTTCCTGCCTTCAAGGAGCTCACAATCTAATAGAGGCAGCTATAATTCAAAAGCTGGTTTTCCTTGCATGACTTACATCATTTAAAATCATTAAAATCTCAGCATTCTCTTTATCATGATCCATGATTATTTTAAGAAAACTGTTTCTGGTTGACCTTAATAAACATGAATTTAAGGTGGTATCTCTACATTGAAGTGAGGAACAATATTGAAATTGTGGTGATATTAGTTCATGAATTTCTTTATGAAAATTCTGGACTTAAATTTATTTACCTGTTTAATACTTGAAAGAAGTAGCAGTTCTGTGGTGATTATGTGTGTAACCACAGACAATTGTTGACCTGACTTTTTCAACAAAGAATCAGGTCTATTCTTTATTCTGTAATGTTTTCATAAGTTACCTGGTCCTTCTGAATGAGGGCAAACAACAGCTACCTCATACCTGTCCTGTGTAAAGGCAATTCTTATGGAAATGATGAGAGATTCCCTGCTTCTTTAGACTAATGCTTTTTTCCGTATATTGAAGTGGTTCCTCACCTCAGCTTTACAGCCTTTAGACCTTTGATTTTTAATTGTAATTAAAAAGTAAGAGAATTTGTATGCAAGTCCTTTGGAGTCTTTCTGTTTACTCTCAGCAGGGCTAGGTAAACATTTTATAGGAAAGAAGTGATATAGACACTTCCATATACATTAATATAATTCATATAATCCATATCAAGCATTTATTTTTAAATTGTCTATATTTTTTCTTACATGCAGAGTTTGAGAATATATTTTATTCTAAGTTAAAATTTAGTTAAAATTTGTCTTTTGTTTTGTATTTATATTTAGTAATATTGATCAAAATGTTCCAGGAAAGGTCAAATGTCAATTTTAGGATTCCTTTCTCTTTTGCCAGGGATCTCATCTTGTTGACTCCTTGTACACAATGACACAATGATGTGTGTGTGTGTGTGTGTGTGTGTGTCAATGAGAGAGAGAGAGAGAGAGAGAGAGAGAGAGAGAGAGAGAGAGAGAGAGAGAGAGAGAGATTGGAGAGAAATTGTCTCGGAATATTTTTTATTCGGCCTCAAGAGTCTCTCACTGTTATGAATGAATGTCTTATGCTTCTCCACAGTGATGAATATTGACTTAGCTTGTGGAGAAAAAAAAAACTAATTAAACATGTTGTAGAAAATGCTAATGCAGTTGGTTTAAACAGGAAAAAGGAATTATTCCCCCAAATATAACTACCTACCCAATGTAAAAGTTCCCTAAATCTATTAGAATTATGAGGATACAAGGAAACAAGTAATTCCATAACTTTTGTCCCAAAATTACAATGAGCAAAACATAAAAATAAAATCTACAAACCCCCTTTGGCTTCTGTTCTACTGAAATATGTGTTAAACATTACACAGGGGTGAAAGAAAAATAGAACAAGAAGAGACTTTTTCTCTCTCTTCATTAATATCTAATTCCTGAATTTCCTTTTGGAGTTTATCAGGAAAAAAATATTCTGTGGTAGCCAACAACTCCCCACCACCCCCACCCTCCACCCCTGTTTGCCCAGTTCCACAGGGTGTGCAGACAAGTTCTACTTGAGTAAATTGTATTTAGACAACAGTATATTTCATTCGGGTCTTTTGCAATGACTAGGCCAAGGTCAGTTTTATATTCTCCTGAAATCATAAAGTGACACTTGAGATAAACAGAATGTTTACTCTCTCTGTGTGAGCTGAGGCTGATATGTAAATTTATCCTTATTCTTTCATCAAATTTGCATTTACCCTCTTAGTCAAACACTACAGGGCTCCAAATCAAACAGTTTTAATGGTGGTCAACTCTTTATGACCGATTGCCATATCAGAAAAGAAGAAACAGCAATTTAGATTACAACGAACAGAGTAGCACAATGTAGCTATCATGGCAGGTTAACCATAATTGGATAAACTTTTCATACATATGTGGATGCTTGACTGCCTGCAAGCAATTGCTGGATTCATCTGTGCTTTGTTTTGGCTTTTTCTTATTATTACTATACTCCCTTTATCTACCACAAACAGACCATACTTACCTGTCATTATTTTTTTCTCATCAAACAAACCAAGTACCAATAAATAGAATCTTTTATTAAAAAATGATCTACATAAAAGACTTGATTCATCACGAAAATGGGCTATTTCTTTCTATCTTTTCAGCAAGCGACATAACAAGCTTTAACAATATACCGACTTGAAAGTGACAATAAAAAATCAAAGCCTGAGTTTTGATTGTCAAATACTTTTTTCATATATCTTAGCCTGTAGCTTAACAAAGGTTGATTGTTCATAGGAACAGAAGGTTTCCTTGGATTCTAAGCATTGTGTTTCTCTCTCTCTCTCTCTCTCTCTCTCTCTCTCTCTCTCTCTCTCTCTCTCTCCAAGGTGAGTCTCTAATAGGTAAGGAGTTGCATGTAGCCATATACCCTGGGGCTGACAAAAATCACTGTTGGAAGGCTTAGCCTCCCTAATGCAGTTCCCTAGAAGAGATAGGCTCCTAACCAAAGGGTGGGATAAAATGAGTACCTGTTTGCTCTCCTTTCTTTCAGAACAAAGGGAGTTATTTCTGTGTTATGAGTTTGCAGAACACAGCAGGGATTAGGAGACCACACAACTCATTTCATTTGTCTGGACTGAGGCAATGGACCTAGCTCCCAAGAAGGATTGGCAACTTTCTGCAGCTTTTCCTCTCTGCCTTGTGGGATATTGCTTTGGACTTGGTTTCTCCTGTTTTCCAGTAGTTAGAAACTTATCTCTCTGCCTTGCCCTAGCTCTTTTTGGTTTGACCTGGTTTTGTATTGCTGGAGTACAAAAGCACAATGTTAACAAGTTCAAAGCAAAAGGAGCTCAGAGACAAGCTGCCCAGTGATGGAAAAAGTACCATTCTTTAGGGGCTTCAGTCTCCGCTTCCTGTGTAGAATAAAAAAAAAAGGAATGTTGCCACTGAGTCTCACTAGGTTACTACAGGTTCCTGACTTGGAATGTCAGACACATTAGTAAATGACTCGATCCAGCAACACTACTGACATAATTCACACCATTGATGCAAAAAGCCAAGTATCTATCCCCAACTTTAGCACTTGTCCTAAAAAGAAGGGAGAGGATGAGAAGGAAAGGAAAAAAAGAAGGGGGGGGAAGGGAAGAGAGAAAGAGCCAAAGGGAATAGGGAAAAGCAGAAGGCAGAATTTCCTTTTCAGGGAGGCTGTCAAATGGCTCTGCAATAGTAGCAGGGCTGTAGGAGAACAGATATCTGCCTTTCTCTGGAGCCTGCAAGTATTTCTGCCATTCATGAAGCCAAAGGATGCCACACACATTCTGTTTGTTCAACATAAGCAAACAGATTGTAAACTGGCTGATAATTTTTGTACTGACAATGTCATTTACAGCTGTCAGCCTTTTGTCTGGCGTGTTTGCTTTATTCAAATATGAACCAAGTGGACCTCCCTTCCACCGCTTTCTTCTGCATTAAAATCACATCAATTCCCTTCCATTCTGTCTTATCTAAAATTCATTGGAGGCCAATCACTTGGATGAATGCTTTGTTGTTTCCATGGAGGCAAGAAGTCTAGTGTGGACTTCAGGGGATTAGGAAGTTTCAGATTTAAAGCCTTGAAGAGCACATTTCTTTCATTCCTTTTTCTTTTGATTGCAAGAAAGACAGGAAATTTCAACATAATTTTATTTTCTAAACTAAAGAAAGGGAGAAAAAATATTTCAGTCCTAAACTATGCCTTGCCACCCACCTACTTGCCTTTATCCCAGAACCCCAAATTATTCCTCAGAATTTATTTATGGTGTTGGAGCATTGCTCTGGCATGTATACCTTCTGAGAATCGTGAATAGCAATTTTCTCCCCTTATCCTGTATATGAAATTCAGACTCTTCTTCAATTAGTTTGATTTGGATCCAGCTGCTTCCCAGGGTGCTGCCCATGGATCTCAAAGCATCCTGCTTTGTTAACAGAGGTCATGGCACTCTCTGTTAAATAATTCACATCAGACCGTTTGTCTGTCTGGAAGCAGCTGCAGATGTTGTCACTTTGTGAAAACACTACACACACAACTTTAAAAATGAAGGTGCCGCCCAGACACAACACAGCCATGTCTGTCCACGTGGAGATGAGGACTTTTAAAACTAGCTGGCTTTAATTTCAGTAAGGAACGTAACTTTTTTTGAGCTCCTGCCAAAGGAATAAATTGACTTTCCAAGAGAGCATTAACAACAAACAATCTAGGTGCCAGAAGCAAAGGGAGAGATCTAGAAGTTAAATGAAAATAACCCCCTTCCTACTGCAGGCATCACGAAGCCATTGTTCAAGATGGCAAAACATTCACCTTCCTTCTTATTCCAAGAGCACAACTTAGATCCATAAGCAAATTAAGGAGCTGGTATGCTTGTGACTTTGATTCAAGGTAGAAATATCTGCTGCTCTCACTTTGAAAGCTTGAACTGAATCAGGTCCTAAATAAAAGTTTCCAACTTTGGGGATCATTTATCATATTTATCCTGTGCCTATGAAAGGACAAGGGTGATAAACATAAGTCCTTGAATTTTCATTTGTTAGATGATCCTGGGATAATCACTTAACTTCTCTCTACCTCATCTGCAAAATGGATCTGATGCAAAGTTGGTTTCACTTGTCAAAACTTAAGTCAACAAGCTATGTTGGGCTAAAAAGGTGTAAACAATTGCTGTCCTCCAAGTGTCCTCAGTCTAATAGGGGAAACAATATGCAAAGAATTACATACAAATAACATATACAGAAGAAACTAACTGAACTAGTTTGTAGATATAAAATACTACATAAATTATGCTAATTTTAATTAAGGTTTCTTCTAGTCTTAAAATTCACATTCTATCATTTCTTTCCAACAGAAATTTTTTTTGAATCCCTTTTCTATGCTGTGATGAGCAATGTGAGTGATACAAGATGAACAAATGAATAAAAAAATTATTTAGTGTTCATTATGTGCCAGGCAGTGTGAACATATAATTTAGTTAAACAAAACAATATTAACACATATCAAATAATTATTATACAATATGAAATATAAGTCATTGCTAATAGTATGGAGATAGTCATTAAAAGTTGGACATGACTGAAACTGCCCAATAATGATTATTGCCTTTATATATAGCTTTTAACCTAAATTCTGTTTTGAAATTTACAGCAATCCTCTCAGGCTAGAGTGTAGATAGAACACTTTAAATATGTAGCTTAAGTGCTACAAGGTATTATTCTCATTATAACTCAGCAAATAAATGAATGAGAAAGGACTTGAACCCAGATTCACATTACTTCACCATGCTCAGGAAACTTATTGAATATTTAAATTTCCCAGAGCTTTCATTAGATCTTTGACATCAAATCATTTAACTTCAATCAGGCTCAGTTTCTTGATCGGTAAAATGTGGACATTACTAATACTCATTCAAAGATCTGTTGTAAAGAACAGGTGATATAATATAAACAAAGCATTTCTCCTTAGATGTACCTTGCACTATCATCTGTGGCTTCAAGAAGCTGTAGCATACACAAAGGCCACAATCTGACAAAACTGTTTCTGCTAATGTTAAACCAGGTAGAACTGATAGACCTCAAACCCAGAGGTGATTTAACAGAATGTCTACCCCAAATACAGGAAAATTTCCCCAGGTGGTATGGGCAAATGAGAAGAATTTGTTGCAGCTGAAGCAGATACATTTAGAGCTTGGTTAGACATGGAAGATGCCAAGGTCATATGCTGCATCCTGAGGCATAATCAATTGTTTTATCTTACCATTGGACTTCAATGACTCTGGAAGAGACAGTAAGGCTGATGACTTTGTGCAGTTTTGACTCACTTAAATCAAATTTATGTGTACCTCAAGATATCACTGGTGATATCATTGTTTTTTTTAAATAAAGGACAAATAACAAGTAGTAGTAGCAGTAGGAGGAGGAGGATGAGGAGGAGAAGGAGGATGAGGAGGAGGAGGAGTGAAAATTAAAATATTTATATTAATTCATTTCTAAATATACTTACCACTTATTTTAATGACTTTGTGTTCCAACACTTTAATGTAGGCTTCAAGTTACAATTCCTTTTACCATGAAAAATAATTTCTAACATTAACTCTTTTTAAATGCTATCAGAGATAGGGACGTCTAGGTGGCGTAGTGGATGGAGCACCAGCCCTGGAGTCAGGAGTACCTGAGTTCAAACTTGGCCTCCTACACTCAATAATTACCTAACTGTGTGGCCTTCGGCAAGCCACTTAGCCCCATTTTCCTTGCAAAATCCTAAAAAAAATTAATAAATGCTGTCGGAGAATGCAGTATCCAAATCATTATAATTTATTTTATCCACAGCTTTCCCTTTCACTCCTAAACAATATATTCCCAAATCCACTTTACATTACCACATTATTTTTCTGAACTCCAAAATCTCATTACCAATCACAAACTGAAGGGCAATTGAGTGGTGTAGAGGATAGAGCACCAGACCTGGAGTCAAGAGGACCCGAATTCAAATTCTACCTCAGACATTTGATGCTTGCTGGCTGTGTGACATTGAGCAAGTCATTTAACTCCATTGCTTCACCAAAAAAAAGTTCAAATTGAAGGACTTTCAAGATTGTCTAATATAATGTCTTTAAAGACCAAAATAAGAGAAGAAATTTCTTAACTATCTCAGTAGTGGAGTTAAGATGTGACACCAGGTCCTCTGACTCCAAATCCATGGCAATTTCTGCTAACTCTCTGATATCTAAGCATCTCCTAGGTACCTATAATTTGATAAAAGGATGAATTTTTTTTATTTTTACTTACAGTTAATAGAGTACCAGATCTGGAGCCAGTAGGATCTGAGCTTAAACTTAATAGCTGTGTGATCATGGGCAAGTCACCTAACCCTAACTGCCTCAAAAGGAAAAAAAAACCCTCAAAAATATTTTCTCTTACTAAAATATGTTCCTAATCTTTGTTCTTTGTCTTTGCATCCTTCTCTCTCTCTCTCTCTCTCTCTCTCTCTCTCTCTCTCTCTCTCTCTCTCTCTCTCTCTCTCTCTCTCTCTCTCTCCATTATTTGCCCAATTTGCTATGTGCCAGATCATGATGTTGTGTTAGGTTTTTGTTTCTTTCTCACTTCTGACCTCCAATAGCTTTTGATTCTAACCTTTGAATCCATTTGAATCCATTCCCTTCTTTCTATGTCCATTTTCATAATTCTAATACAGAACCATATGACCACCCTCCTACACTTCTTGAGATAGTATCCTAACTACTGTAACTATTTTTTGTTCTTCTCATCTCTATTCTATACTTTGCATCACTTTCAGATTCGTTTATCACAGATATAAGTATGATAATATATTTTTCTGCTCAATATCCCTTAGGGGGTTCACCAACTACTTTCCATGCAAAGCACAATGGCACTAAAGGACTTCTTCAATTTAGTGTCTTGAACAATACTTCTCCCTACCTTCTGTAGCATGACTCAACTCCATCTGACACTATATTCTAATAAATTTACAAGATTCATTGTCACATGACTGCTTCCATGAGTGTCTTAAGCATATTCTTCTGCCTTTTTCCCTGCAATGCACTTTCATCCTGCCCCCATTTCTACCTGCTAAAATACTCTGCAGTTCAACCATTATCTTTTCCATGAACTCTTCCTTGGAATATTCCCTGGTTTACCCTTCTCAAATCGACATTTGTATAGAACTAAAAATTTGTAAAGCTCTTAATATATATTGTTTAATTTCATCTTCACACAGAATTCTAAGTAGTCAAGCTCTTTGAAGCTGAGACATTATTTTTGTTTGTTTGCTTTAAATCTTTGTATCTCCAGCCCCCAAATCATTGCCTTATTCTGAACATTGCAGGAACTTTTTTAAAAATTTATTTAATTGAATTTAATTGGGCAAAGATTTTTTTTAATTTCAATATCTACTGCAACTAAGATCATATCTCTTGATATGATTATCCTCATTTCTTAAGCAAACTAAAACTAAGAAATGCTAAGTAACTTGCTTTGGATCAAACAGCTCATAATTGACCCTGTCTTTCTGACTAAGTATAGTTTCTCTTTCTTCTCCTCTAACTTTGAATATCCCTTTAGCTTTCTTTTTTGAACTATTCCATTTCATATTTCAATAATTGTATAATAGGTAATATTTACAGAGTTAAGTTTTGCCAAGTGCTTTATGTATTCTGATTCAGGATATGCTGATAATTATTTAACAATTAGCTCTCTGAACAAATGTATTCACAACCTACTTTTTAGCTTGAGAAACAGAATTAACATTTTCTTTATCACTTTCTTAAATCTAGAAAGTTGATAAAACAGTACATCAAGTCCTCATTTTTAAATTTTACTGAATTCTTTTTTGGAGGCAATCAGGGTTAATTGACTCACCAAGGGTCACACTACAAGTAAGTATCTGGGCTCAGAGTTGAGCTCAGGTCCTCTTGACTCCAAGGCAGGTATTCTCTCTACTGTACCACGTAACTGCCCCAACTTATTGCTTTCTTAGCTATTAAACTCTCAAGAAAAATTTAACATGGCTCTCATAAATCAATTTGAGCTGTCTCTAAAACATATCTAAATTTGATCTCACAACCCTATAAGACAGATACTATTATTCCCATTTCAGATGATGAAAGTGAGACTTAGAGACATTAAGTGTTTTGCTGAGGAAGGCAATATTGGGTCTCTGACTCCAAATTAGCATCCTAACCAGGACCACATAGGTACCCATCTACTACATAGTAAGATTTCAGGGGGCAGGTATAAAAATTGCATTTACTATTGCATGAATTATGGCATTTAATAAAGATTTATTGAACTGAATGAAATTGAAAAATTGGTATCAATCTTAGAATTCCATATTAAGTAGATATTTTAAAATATTTGTTTCTGGAATGAGCTAAGAAAACTTTTAATGAAACTTCATGAAATAAAACTAAGCAATAAGTTGGAGCAGTTAGGTGGTACAGTGGAAAGAACACCTGCCTTGGAGTCAAGAGGACCTGAGTTCAACTCTGAGCCCAGATACTTACTTGTGTGACCCTTAGTGAGTCAATTAACCCTGATTGCCTCCAAAAAAGAATTCAGTAAAATTTAAAAATGAGGACTTGATGTACTGTTTTATCAACTTGCTAGATTTAAGAAAGTGATGGAGAAAATGTTAATTCTACTCCTCAAGATAAAAAGTATGCTGTGAATAAATTTGTTCAGAGAGCTAATTGTTAAACAATTGCCAGCATATCGTGAATCAGATCTATAAAACACTCAGCAAAACTTAAATAACTCTCTAAATAATGATGTTTGTCTTTCCTTCTCAAAGAAGACCATAATATCAGTGAGGTAATGCCATGACAAGCACATGAATTGGATTTGACTGAGGGAGGACTATGCTAAATCACCAGCCTCACTTTCTCCTCCATCCAGACTCATAATCCACTTTGTCTTTCTGGGAGAAATAGAGGACCCATGAAACTCTAATGTATACTAGCTGCATTTCTTTAAAATGATCAAGTAATGTTATTAAATGTACTAAGTATTCAGTGTCTATAAGGAAATATACCTTTAAACCAAGTACATATTAAGTCCCAACTATAGGCTCAATGTTGAAATTTTTTTTAAAAAATGAAATATAAAATGTGATCTCTGCTCAATTCAATCCAATTCAATTCAAACAATAATTTTAAAATGCCTACCATGTGAAAAACAAGACAATGATCTGTGAGCTGGGGATACAAGAATAAAAACTAAATGTTCCTTGCCTTTAAAGAATTTCTATTTTTATACTTTCAATATGCTTAAAATGTAGTTAAGAAGCCAAGACTTGAGGATGTGAAGCCATTGTGGAACCCTGGACTATAAAAAAAATGTTACTAAAGATATAGTATAAATGTGTGGGACAGAGAAGGATATAACTACAGTGCCTTAGGTGAGAAAATGTCCTAAATGAAAGCAAAAATTGTAGGAGGACAAATAGAAGTATAATTATATGGGTGCAAAAACAAGAATGAGGACATTCTAGTTGGATCTAGAAACCTGGGAAAAGGTGAATGTTCCAACTTAAGTCAAGATGAGATGATAAGATTTGAAGAATCAAATAATTCACCCAGAAGAATTTATAGAGCACCTAGTATGACTCATATTGGACAAGGATACCCATCAAAGTATCCTAGACAATTTATTCAAAAATATTTAATTAATTTTCAGATTAATTAAATGTCAGGCAGAATGGAGATAGGGAAGAATTTATAGGAAAAAAAACATGGTGACATATGCATATATAAATTTCTAGAACTTATCCAATAATGTAAATTTTAAAATGGATATGTTGCTATTAAGATGTTTTTCCTTTAGTTACTACTTAGTTTAATGCTTATTTTTCTCTCTTTCTGGAGTTGGACAAGTAATAAAGGACATAGTCCAATAAATTTGGAGAGAAACAAAAGAAAGAAGAGGAAACTCTGTTCATCTTAAATAGAGAGAGGAAACTATTCATAAACTTTCAACTACCTATGTGAAAACCCATGTCATGTGTTGATGATAATGACATTTCTCCTTCCTTTTCAGAGAAGACCATGACATCAGGGAGGTGATGCCATGACAAGCACATGAATTAGATTTGAGTGAGGGAGGGCTGTGCAATGTCACCAGCCTCACTTTCTCCTACAGAAGCATCTGTGTCCAGTGACCAGATAAGAATCTTGAAGACTGGAAATGGTCCTGGATATAAGACAATCAGGGTTAAATGACTTGCCCAGGGTCACACAGCTAGTAAATGTCAAATGTCTGAGAACAGATTCAAACCCCCTCCTACCTGACTCCAAGGCTGGTGTTACATCCACTGAACCACCTAGCTGCCCCTTGTCATACATTAATGCATTGTTGGTGAAGTTGAAATTTTAAAAAAATGAAATGTAAAATGTGATCTCTGCTCAATTCAATCTAATTCAATTTAAACAACAGTTTTAAAGTGCTTACTATATCAAACATAATGCAATTATCTATAAACTGGGGATACAAGAATAAAAACTATTTTGGAGAGCAATACGGAGCTATGTCTAAAGAGTAACAAAACTGTTCATACCCTTTTACCCCAATGATTTCAATTCTAGGCCTATAACCAGAAGAAATCATAAAAAATAGAAAAAATCCCATATGTTCCAAAAAAATTCATAGCAGTACTTTTTTGTGGTGGCAAAAAAAAAATTGGAAATTGAGAGGATGCTCATCAATTGGAGAATGGCTAAATAAGTTATAGAGTACTACTCTATAAGAAATTGTGAATGGTCAGATGCTAGAGAAGCAGAGAACAATTTACAGGAACTGATGCTGAGCGAAGGGAGCAGAACCAAGAAAACAATCTACACATTAACAACAGCATTGTGAGTTGAGCTGATCAACCTTGATGGATGCAGCTCTTCACAAGCAGTTCAGAGAGCCAAGAGAAACCTAGGAGGCCTGCTATGGATATTGCTATACACATCCAGAGGAAGAAAAACAAAACAACAGCAACAACAAAGTTCTGCAAAATCTGAATGAATATTACATTCACTTTTAAAAACTTTCTCTTTTGTATTTCTTTCCTATCTCATTTTTTCTTTCTTTCCCCTTAATACTAAATCCTCATACAGAAAATGACTAATTGTAACTTAAAAATATAAATATGCATGTGGATTAATGTTGAAAAACTTTCATAATATGTAATTGTAAAAATAAAATGAAATATTAATTGAGGGGGAAAAAGTAATCATGGCTTCACTGAGACCAAGAGCTAGGTCATAAGACTATATCATAAGACTAAATAATATGACTGTCAAGTGGAGACAGATCCACATCAATAAGTTGAGCATTTAATCAACAATTAGTTTCAAATATAAAATCTTGGTTTCCTGTTTTTCCTTGAATAAATCAGGGTAAAACCATCTAAATTCAAAAGTTCTAACACTTAGGACATTTTTTAAAAAATGTCAGTGTTTGTTCCTGAGGAAGCATCCTACAAGAAAAATTCCTCTCCAGACCCGCGTATATTCTTCGGCAATTCCTTCTTAACTGAGAATTAACTTTTAATGTTTCTCAGTTTTCCCATCAGTAAAAGAAGGATAATAATATCTGTCATACCAATGAATGATTTCAAGGATAAAATGAGGTAATGAATATAAATATTTAAAGGTGATATTGAGTTTCTCAAAATCTGTTTAATCTGTCTCTCTCTCTCTACATATAAGGCCATTATCCTAGTTCAATCCCCCATCCCCTGAGCTAAGCAATTTTCTAATTGGTCTGTTTCTAGTCATACCCCATCTCCAAGTTACTTTTCTATAGCTGCCCAAATAATCTTCAGAATGCATAGGTATGACTGTGTCATTTCCTTGTTTTAGAAGTTTAAGTAATTACTAATTGTTTCTAAGATAAACTATGGATTGGTAAACTTGGCAACCTTAATTCCTTTCCAAATCTGGCACAGTTTAGCATTTTCACATTATTCCCCTTTATGAACTTCCCATTTGAATCAAATGGTTGTATTTGCTTTTTTCACAAATGAGTCACTCCTCCATTCTTCTCTAAGCTTTTGCATTGTCTATCTCAGATGCCCTACTCCTCTCCTCTCAGAATCCCTAGCTTCTCTCTGAGATCTTCATCTCACTAATTGTTACAGTTTTTCCTTCCTTGAGTTATCTTGAATTTATTTACTTGTGTGAATGTTCCTGTTCCAGTATATTATAATCTCCTTGAGATAGAAACCTCTGTTTTTTTAATAGCATCTTTGTATCCACAGCACCTAAAAAGGCATCACCGTTTACAAATTAAGCATTTAAATGCATGGTGAATTGAATTGACTTTTCTAAGGCTTATTACAGTGAGTTGCACATCTCTAAAGGCCCTAGCAACCTAGAAAGGCCAGCAAGCCTTATCAGTTGATCTGTTCCCAATCCAGATACAAAGAACTTTTAAAGAGGTACATGAAGATTTTCTTCCCCTACCCCAATTAGAACTCACCCAGAAAGACACACCCCATTGAATAAGTCTGCGGCACAGATGATGGAGACACATTCTCCTGACAGTCATTGATACAGAGTCAGTCACTAATAAAAGGAAATAATTTTTCAGACTGGGACCCTGAATGAAGAGGAAAAGATCTGGCTATGGTTTCAGGGAAGAACTAGTCCAAGTAATTCAGAATTGATCATCAGATTCCATGGTAACATGAAATACATCAAAGACCTGAAGTTCTGAAGTTGTGAGTTTCCCTAGCCACATATGTTCCATTATGTGTGTGCAAAATGCTAAATTCATGACCATAAAAACTACAATTATTTGTGGGATATGATGGTCCAGATATGTGCTATTATTTCCATCATGCCCTCTTAGTAAAAACTTTTCATATGCATTATTATAATCAATCACAATGGGAAGAACATTTGTGGAAACTCATAAGCAGGAGTATCAAGAGTGCTTACCCCTTTGAATTCAATGTAGCAGTGGCATCAGTGAGGAACCAATGAGTAAATTCAAATGAAAATTAGAGGAGTATATTTATATTCCTTGCCTTGAAGGACCATAATTAATTTCAAGATAATCTACCTTATGAGGAGTTAAATCAAGAAGGATAGGTTCTATATCATAGCATCCTGGTCTACAATATACAAGTTCCTCACTCTAGTTACAGTCATGTTCTGGTCTAATAGGCACTTAATAAATATTTGATGAATGAATGATTGAATGTTAAATCTGTGGAAGCCTGCCCATGTGTGTCCTGGGGCCCATTCACAAAACAGAACCAACCTGACTCTGAATCAAGGCTTGGTGATGAGTGTTAAATGTTCAGACATGGGGGAGTAATTTGACCTTAATATTTGAAACAAAAGGAACCTGAGTTTTACAGGAGTATACAGTAAATGTCTTATTAATCATTACAGGAAAGTATATCCACAAACTTACTCTGGAATACTAAACTGACAAGCAAGGATTAAGGATGGATCAGTAGTTTATATTTTGCAAAAAGTGAGTTATGCCAGTTTCAGTTTGTGGTTTTGAAGGTGTTTAGTTTTGTTTATTTTTCTTTTTTTTTATTTAAATTATTAAGAAAGGCTTTTTCTCCCCTTTTCTGTTACCTTCTGTTTTAATGAGACTGGCATGCTCCAACCCATCCACTGCAACACATTAAATGTTTGGGACATTGAATGGAAAGGACATAGAATGAAATCTAATTTCCACTAAAATGATGAGAGGATAAGAGCTGATATTTGTGGAGGGCTTTAGAATTTCAAAAGCACTTTTCTTAAAAATATGATTGTTACAGAGAATCTCCTGAGATATTCTGTCCCATAGTCACTTAAGAAAGAAACAGTGCAATGATTTGAACTGAATTTTGTGAATCCAGTCTTATTGTTGCTTTTTGTTTTGGTTGTTTGTTTTTCTACTAGGATAAACAGACATTCTTGGAAGGATCCTTTGCTCATACTCTCCTAGGAAAATCTACTTCTAGACACTATCTCTCACCATTCCTATTAACTCAGGAAAATGAATGATAGAATACTTCTGGGGCTAATCAACAGCCTGAAAATTCAGAAACTTAGATACTATTTCAGGTTGATTAGCTCACTTAACCTCTGCAAAATGCTACCTATGCCTGTCAAGGGGTCCCAAGAGGTCAGATGTGAAGAATTTGGAACTTTACAGAGTTGGAACTATAGAATTGATTCAATATGGAAAGTTCTCCATGAGGAAGAGAATAATTATTGATTCTATGTCATACACATAGAAATGCTTAAAATGTTTAGCTCTTTTTTACATATATTATCTTATCGATCCTCATAACAACTCTGCAAGTTAGGTGCTTGAGCATAATTATTGTCTCCATTTTATAGTTGAGGAAACTGAGACTAACAAAAATTAAGTGAGTTGTTCAGGGTCACACAGTTAGAAGTGTTTGAGATTAGATGTTACTATAGGCCTAGTACCCTATTCACTATGCCACCAGCTACCTCCATGACTCCACCATTTGGGAGAAGAACAAAGGCTCACATGCAGGGGAAGAGTTCAAATACCTTGAATAATCCAATTAGAATATTGCTGTTTTAATTTTCCCTATCAAAAGGAGGGAAATTATATTGTCTATGAAGAATTTGCATACAGAAATTTTCTATCTTGCTCTAAATGTGCTTCTTTTTCATAATCTAGGATCTCCTTCTTGTCTTTTTGATGTTCACTTGTTCTAAGGAAACAATGTTGTATAGCTGAAAAAAATGGTGGATATAGAGTCAAAGACATGGACTGAAATATTTTTGTATTTCTATGTAAGAAGTTGAGTATCTTCATATCTTTGGACCTCAGCTTTCTAATATTCAAAATGAAAAGGGAATCACTAAATAACAACTGATGTCTCTCCTAATTTGAAAACTGTGATCTTGAAAGACAATACATGATTCCCTAATAGTGGATGTAAAAGTTAGTCTAGATATTTATCTCTCTGTTGATCCCTCATCTGCTGCTCATAATAGTTCTGTGATATTAGAAACAAAGAAAGGTATGGAAAACAGCTGTTGCTACCACTACTGCTACTTTAACTAGCATTCATCCTACTGCTGCTGCAGCTACTACTATAATATTAACAATGATATTTCACATTTACATAGAGCTTTGGTTTAATAAATAGTATTATGGATTATATATATATGTATATATACATATATATATATGTAATATATGTCATCCTGCTTCTCCGATCATCATCACCACCTGGAAAAGTAAATCCTATAACAACAAAAATGATCAGAAGGTGCAGGGGGCTCCCCACCCACTTCTTTCCAGAATTTTTAAGCATTCATTTGTATTCTGCTTGCATAGCAAGACCAGCCCCAAAGTAATAGATGAGCAAAAAGCAAGGGGCAACTGAAAAAAAGAGTCTAGAAATGATAAATGAAATGTTTCATGTCAGCAACTGGAATTTTCTTACAGGGCTTTAGTGTTTTGGTCTATTGACAGCATGATTTAATGTGGTGGTTGCTAGTTGGGTTGATATGGCAACCGTAGAATATGTCGTAAATATCTGAGTTGTGGACATGAATGGTATGTTTGCATTGTATGTAGGGCATTGTATGACATGTGGCAGGCTGTTATCCCATCCAGTTGGCAATGTCTGGGAGTGATAGCAACTTTTAAAAGTTACTTGGCTGAAACAACTGTCAGGTCACTTTTTTGGCATGACCAGAGTTGTACATTGTATGCCTTTCTGAACTTTGGAGAAATTGAATTCAATATTTAATGTGATGCTAATTTGTTGTAGAATTATAACCTTGATGCTCATTACATGTCTTTGTCCTCAAACCTCAAAGATATACTGATGTGAATGTTATTTAACATAGAAAGGAATAGATTTCCATATAAATCAGGAAAATTAAATAAAAGAACTTCAGACTCTCTAGTCCAAACTGCTCACTTTATGGGAGAGAGAATTTGGATTACTGGAAATTTTTTTTTTGAAAAAATTATAATACCTGATATTTATATAGTTCTTTTTATAGATATTATCTCTTTTGAGCATTGCAATAACCATGTGAGGTATATACTTTGGAAATTATAATTTACTTTTTTTTTACAAATGAGGAAACAATAGCTCAGAGATTTTAAATGATTTAAGTGTGATCACATAAAGAATAAGTAACAAAGTCAGAATTTGAATAAATTCTGAATATATGTTTAGTTATCCTGTCTTTCATTCTGTTATTTGCTAGTCTTCCAAATTAAATTATAGATTTATAAATAATGTATGCATAAGTCATCATGTAATATATGTATGCATATATAGCATGGGTGTATGCAATATATATGTTATATGTGTATATATCAAGTATATGCATATATGATTATAAAAAATTCAATGTATGATATAAAGAGGGATATATGCTGAAAAAGTATGGAACTGGGAGTTAAGGGATCTGAATTTTTAGTTACAACTCTGTCATTAGTTAGCTATGTGACCTTCAGCAAGACATTTAAGGTAATATATTTACAGAGGCTTGTAAATGTATGTATGTGATTTGATGTATTTTTATATATTTTGTTTTGCCTTTGTGGGTTATATGTGTTCATGTAAGTCTTTGTAGTTGTGACTTACAGAGAAATAAAAATAAATAATACCAGAATCTATTATCCCCACTTTTCTACAAAGAAAAACTATTCCTGACATTAAAGGAGTTAAAAACTGATACCAGAACATGACACCTCTGCTCTCCTAAGAGAGAAGTTGTGGCCTAGAATTATATCTCTCAGTTCTTTTAAATACTGTTATTCCAGAAGAAGTATTTTTTAAGATTTGAGTGTCACTCATGATTAATAGAGGAGAATCCCAAGTTATATTTGGCTAAAATGTTATTTGCTTCTCATCAAAGGCCAGTTTTGGCAGTGAACACACATAGTAAATAACAAGAAAGTCCTTTTATCCAAAACAATAACAAAACAAAATAAGAGATAAGATACTAAAATAAAATATACCTGTCAATATAGCATGAATAAGCTTTCTCATTTGGAATGAGATAGCTCAGCTTAATGGAGAATCTCAGATATCATACAAAGGAAAATTCCTCTAAGAATCTAGCGTAGCAACCTGGAGGTTGGAACATGATAGAGATTACAGATCCTCTACATGTTGGTTTCTTCCTGGAGTCTTTCTCTCCTTTCAGGTACCAGAATATAGGTTGAAAGGATGCACCTACTTTCTCAGACTTTGAAGTTACAAGAATCCAGATCTCTCTTCTCTCTAGGTCTCATCAACTTCACCATTTGTGGGAGTGCAGGACATTGTATAATTAGTGTTCACCAAATGAGGAAAAAGTTCCCTACAATTAAATCATTGAGTCAAGAGCTGCAGATTATTTAAAGTAAAATTTATATAGCACTCTAAGGTCTTTAATTATCAAGTATCATAGTGGGTAGAGAGATGACCTTAGAGTCAGAGAAAAACTGGGTTCAACTCTTGACTATGACACATATTGGTTGCATGATTTTCAGCAAATTATTTAACCTGAGTGCTCTAAGATATTCTCTAAGTCTTAAAGTTTCAAAGAAGATGCTGAACTATACTGGAAGAGGGAGTTTCCTCACGTAGGCTTTCCTATATCAATAAAATTACTGATCCAATGTTATTATTGTGTAAATTATTCTCCTTGTTCCACTCATTTAATTTTCACTCATTTATAAAATCTTTTATTCACTTTTCATATTGTCATTATGAATAATTCTTCTAGTTCTGCTTACTTTACATCAATTCATATGTCTTTTCATGTCTTTTTGAAATCATTTATTTCCTTATTTCTAATAGTACAATTGTATTTTGAAAGTAGCAATATTTATGATTAACATAATGACCATTCATGATTTCATAGGATTGAAGATTAAAACATGCAATTATAGAGAGATGATGATTTAGACGGAGAAATAAAAACATATACACATACTCATACATACCAAGCAAATATAGAACTATATGTGTGTATATGTGTATGTGCATATAAGCATTTATGCAATGTTGCATGTGTATGTTATATGTATATTTATGCATATTCATATATACAGCCATTCATATAATTTGTTTTCTTTGACTATACTTATTTGTTACAAGAAATAGATATTGTTTTCTCTTTTCTCAATAAGGGTAAGGCTTAGGGGAGAGAAAAATAGATTTCTACAGCTTTTAAAAGAGAGAGAAGAATGTACCATATACATATATATATATATATATATATATATGTATATATACTATATATGTATATATGAAATGTTTCATGAACTTACTAACATAATTATATTATATATTTTTCCAATTATATTGCTTTTTAAAAAAGATCCCTCAAGAAATTACAGTAGTCTTTAAATGTCTGTAATGATAAAACAATTCAAATTAACAAAACATAATTAAAATCAATTCCTCATGACAACCTCCTGAGGTAGGTGGGCCAAGTATTGTTTTTTGTCCATCTTACATAACAGGAGATTAAATTTTTAGTAGTTTGCTGAACTCCTCATAGTCATCCAACTAGTAAGCATAAGAGCAGTATTTAAATAATAGTTTCCTGACTATTTCTTAGATGTTTTACATTATTCGATGTTGTCAACCCTCAGTTTTCTCATCTAAAAATTAAGGACCTTAGATTATATGACTCCATGTTCCACCCAAGATTATATTCTAAATGTTCTGGAGGATAATACTGAGTCAAAATTGATTGGGATCTTTGCTCACTACAAAGTAGACTTATTCTCATGATTGATATCATTTTTGAGGCTTGCATAGAGAAGGTATAATATATGAAGAAAAGCGAATGTTAAAGGAAGAAATGGTTCCAGATAGAGTTATGATATATTTACCTAAAGAAAAAAACCATATATTAATTAGAAGTAATTAATATTATAATATAAAATATGCATATTATAGATATATCATACTGCTTATGTTATATTGTATATAATGCATATAAATAATTGCATATTAATTAGGATAAGTGTTATAATCCCATACAGATCATAATACTGTCAGAAACCAGGAAGTGATCATATGAGTTTATTATCTGAATAATAATTCAGTCAATAAACATTTTTTAAGTTTCAACTATATGCTAATCACTGTACTAAAAACTGGTAACACAAAGGACAGCAAAAAATAATACTTATTCTTTCAGAGTTCACAGACTAAGGTAGTAGATAACATGCAAACATAAACATATGCATAAACCAAGAATATATGGGATAAATTGAGAATAATCAAAAGAGAGAAGGCACTAGAACTAAGGGAGATACAGAAAAGTTTTCAATAGAAGACAAGATTTTAGCTTGAACTTGAAAGAATCCAGGTTAGTCAGGAGATGGAAATGAGGAGATAGATGCCTATAAAAATGGCTGGAGAGACAACTAGGATACAGTGGCACAGTGGATAGAGTGCCAGAAGCAGCAGAACCTGAGTCCAAATCCAGCCCCAGACACTCAATAATTACCTAGCTATGTAACCCTGGACAAGTCATTTAACCCTGTTGTCTTGCAATAAAGTTTAAAAATAAATAAAAATGTCTAGAGTCAGGAATAGTATCTTGTTCAATCACTGGATCAATAAGTACATTTGTAGGTTTAACATGGAAGAAGACTAGAAAGATAGGAGAGGGAAGAGTCTGAAAAGCACTAAATGCCAAAGGGAGAATTTTATATTTGATCCTAGAAGTGATGGTGGATAAGGAGTCACTATAGATAATTGAATTGGGGGGGATGTGTGGGAGTGATGTGACATACTTAGCATTAATATAGGACTTTAAGTTCTACAAAGTATTTTCCATAAGCAATTCAGTTGATCATCACAACAATCCTGGGAGGTAAGTACTATTATTATCCCTATTTTACAGATAAGGAAATGGATATAGAGGATAAGTGATTTGCAACTAATAAATGTTTGCATCAGGATGTAAACACAGGTCCTCCTGATAAATCTTTCAAATTATCCACTATAACACTTAGTTGTTTACCCTGATGATATGTGAGATTTTTTTAAAGAATTTTTTTTCCAATTACATGTAGAAACAAATTTCAATTTTTTTCTTTTTAATTTTTATTTTAAACTTAAGTACAAAAATGAAAAGAAAAATTGCCATGTCACAGCAGAACATGAGATGATTCAAAATATAAAAAGCAGTAAATTTTCATTTCAAAAAACTATATAATTAATATCATACTATTCAAAATTATCTATTTAAAGGAAACATGTTAACATGATTCTACCTACATTACCTATATCAGATTATTTGCTGTCTTAGAGAGGGGAAAGAGGGGAAAAATTTAAAACTCACAATCTTAGAAAAATGAATGTTGAAAACTGTCTTTAATCAGGAAAACCTATTAACAATTTTTAAAAGATGGGTACATAATTTAAGAAGAACAAGGAATCATCTACCTGTCAAATATATGGAGAGGAGAATTTATGACCAAAGAAGAGATAGAGAATATTATGAATTGCAAAATGGGTAATTTTTATTACATAAAATAGAAAAGTTTTTGCATAAACAAAATCGATACAACCAAGATTTAGAAGGAAAGGAGAAAACTGGGAAACAATTCTTACAGGGTTTTCTGAAAAAGTCCTCATTTCCAAATATATAGAGAATTAAATCAAATTTATAAGAATACCAGTTATTTCCCATAGTCATATGAAAAAAGTTCTACCACTATTAAATAGAGAAATGCAAATTAAAACAACTCTGAAGAACCCCTTGATATCTATCCGCTTAGCTGAAATGACAGAAAAGGGAAATGATAAATGTTGGAGAGGATGTAAGAAAATTGGGAAACTAATGCATTGTTGCTGGAGTTGAGAATTGATCCAAACATTCTGGAGAACAATTTAGAACTATGTCCAAAGGGCAATAACATTGTGCATAATTTTTACTTTACTCTAGCTATACCACTACTGGGTCTATAACTCAAAGAGAAAACAAAAAAAGGGGGGGGGAAGACTCACATGTAAAAGAATATTCGTAGCAGCCCTTTTTTTGTCGCAAAAAATTAGAAACTGAGGGCATGTCCATCAATGGGAGAATGACTGAACAAGTTATATTATATGAAGGTTATGGAATATTATTGATCTATAAGAATTGATGAGCAGGCAAATTTCAGAAAAAAAACCTGGAAGATATACATGAACTGATAGTAAGTGAAGTAAGCAGGACCAGGAGAGCATTGAAAGTCTTAACAGCAACATTATACAATGATCAAGCATGATAGATTTTTTTCTAAAGGTCACAATTCATTTTTCACCACAATTAAAATTGAAGGGCTAAAATCATTGAGAATAATGATGGATTACAGGCAACCATCATTTTGCTTCCAGCTAATCAGCTAGAACTTCCAAAGCTCATCTCTTTCTCCAAGAGATTCCCTAAAAGTAACGAGGGGACAGTAGATGATTTAAATGCATAGAGCACTGGCCCTGAGTCCAAATTTGACCTCAGACATATATTATCTATGTGACCATAGTCACATAACCCTAATTGCTTCAAATCCAGGGCTATCTTCAGTCATCCTGATTCTTATCTGACCACTGAAGCTAGATGACTTCAGAAGAGAAAGTGAGGCTGGTGACTTAGCACAGCAGCTCTAACTCAAATCTAATTCATGTGCATGTCATGGCATCATCTCCCTGATGTTATGCCTTCTTTGAAAACAAAGGACAAACATCATCATGATACATTCAGTTCTTCTTAACAATACAGCAACCAAAGACAATTCTAAAAGCCATGCCTTGGAAAATGCCATCCATATCCAGAGAAAAATTATGAAATCTGAATGCAGATCAAAGCTTACTATTTTCACCTTTTAAAATTTGCTTTTTGCTTTTTTCTTCTCGTGGTTTTCCCTTTTTGTTCTGACTCTTATGAAAATGCTCTGACTAAATTGGAAATATGTGTAGCACGATTATACATGTATATCCTATATCAGATTACTTGCTACCCTAGGGTGAGGGGAGAGGATGAGAGGAAGAAAACTTAACAAAAATGAATTTTGAAAATTATCCTTACATATAATTGGAAAAATAAATTTAAAATATGGTATTCCCAAGATATAGAGGTTGTTGATTCAGAGTGCAAATTGAAGTACACATTTTTTAACAAGACAAACTTGGAACTTTCTTTTGTTCTGTTATAAATATTTGTAAAAATTTGTTTTTTCTTGTTGCCTCACTGGTTAAGTGTGGGGGAAACATGGTAAGACATTGATTCTGAACTGAAACTAAACTTGAATTTTAAAGAAAAAGACAACATAAATGCCCCTCACATCAATGTGCAGTGGTGAATAAACTGTTATGTAATGTTGTCAAGCAATTAATTTGGAAAATAATAATAATGGGTAGCATTTATGTAACACTTTAAGATCTGCAAAGCACTTTACACATATTATCTGTTTATCTTCATAACATCTCTGGGTGGGAGATATATATTATCCACAATTTATAATTGAGGATTATACAGGGCTATACCTGATTTGAAATCAGGTCTTCATGACTCCAAGTTCAGTGAGCACTCTACCCCTTGTTCTACCATCTTCAATATGAGGAATATTAAGAGATTGGGGGAAATACCTCTGAAGAAATGCAAAATAGAGAAATATTGCAAAAATATTTCTTTTCTCCAAGATTTTGTGATTTCATCTGTATAAGTATGCTCTTCATTTATCATAATGATAAAATTTATTATCCTTTTACTAACCTGAAGATGAGCCTATCTGAATTTCTGAATTTAACTAGCCTAGTATCCAGACTTAAAACCTTTCTGATACAGAAACTATTGAGACCTTGTAATAGAGTAAGAGAACCCAAGAATGTTTCTGTCCCTCAAGGAGGCAAAAAGAGTGAAAGTCTTTGACAATATAAAAACACATACATAAATACAAGAGAGAGAAAGGGACAAACAGAAAATGGGAGAGAGACTGGAACTGATGGATTTATTGTAAGAATTTTATGTAGAGATTAAAATGCATTTTCATTATTTTGTTGATATTTAAAATTAAATTTATAATATATTAAAATAAATTTAGGGACCCCTTTCCATCAGATTTAACCAGGACTTTTTGATTTAGTTGCTTTGAATACCAGGACCTGACTGAGGAACACCATGACTTATAAAATTCAATTAAATAGGCTAAATAGCTCCATTTAATGAATATTCTATATTTCTTTCATTCTTTACCAAATGTTTGGGAGAGACTTTAATGTGGAAGATTAACTAAGTGGCACAGCAGTTTGATCTGTTCATTCCAGAGAATAAATTTGTTAAAAGATATATCATTCTTCTCACCTGTCTCTGAAATTAGTACCATATAAAATATGTCCCTAAAAGACTGAACTCTTCCTTTTATAATTTTGTGCCCATTTTAATGTAATTTCATAAATTAAAACTCTCCTTTGAAATAGAACTTTCTAATAATTCTTTACTTAGCTCCTAATTGGCTCAACATCAATATTCATGGTCTGCAAGCTCCCCCCCTAAATAACTTAACTCTTTTTCCTATCATCCTCCCCACCCCTCAACTATTTCTTGATTCTGTTTTTTGTTGTTGTTGCTGCTGCTGTTGTTGTTGTTGAAGTAGGTATGTGTGAGAGGAACCATGAGAACAGGACTTATGCCCAAAATGATTGCAAAGACACTCCTCTAAACCTAAAATTTCACCAACATTCTTCACCACTTTATCTAAAGTGCTGTCACCCTCACCTAAACTCTAATAGAGCTTAACATTCATAGAGTTCTTCAGTTCAAAATAATTTCCAAAAATATTTTGAAGATTATTTTTCACAAAGACCTGTAGATTATTTCATAATATCAAAGCTAGGAGCTAGAGAAACAAAAGAGAAAAAAAAATTCTGCCCTTAAGGAGATTAACATTCTTTTTATTAATACTTTATTTTATTTTTCCAATTACATGTTACTAAAGTTTTTTTTAACATTTATCTACTTGCATATTTATGTTACATATTTTTCTACCACCCTCCCCTTAGTGGTGAACAGTCTAGTAAAAGTTGTGCACATTCATTTGTGTTTAATATATTTACATATTTGTCATTTCGTGAATGAGGAATTAGAAAGAAATAAAACCATCGGATACAAAGGAAAAATTTAAGAAAAGTTTTAAAAATGTGAAAAGAGTATCCATTCAGGTTCTGTGGTTTGGGGTTTTTTTGGTTTGTTTTGTTTTGATATGGATGTGGATTTGGATGGTAGATGGTATTGTCCAAAACAGGTTTCCCAGGGTTGTCCTAGATCTCTGAACTACTGAGAGGAGCTGCATCCATCATAGTTGGTCATCTCACAGTGTTGTTAATGTGGACAATGTTCTTTTGGTTCTTTCCCTTCGATTAGAATCCGTTTGTGTAATTCTTTCCGTGTTCCTCTAAAATCAGACCATTCATGGTTTCTTAAGTAACAATGGATGGTACTACATATCATTCATACACCATAACTTGTCATTCATTCCCCAACTGATGGGCATCCTTTCAATTTCCAATTCTTTGCCACTACAAAAATAGCTGCTTTAAATTTTTTTTGAATATGTGAGACTTTTCCTGTTTTTTTATGATTTCTTCTGGTTATAGGCCTATTATTGCTATTGCTGGGTAAATTGATTGAATTAATTGACAATTTTACCAACAGTGCATTAATGTCTCAATCTTCCCACTACTCCAACACTGATCATTTCCCCTTTTAGGCATCTTAGTCAAGCTAATAGGTGTGAATAGCTTTAATTTCTTCATTTGTAAACTGTTCATTTCCATTGAACATTTTTCAATTGAGGAATGACTTGTAATCTTGTAAATGTGATGCAATTCTCTATATATTTTGGAAATGAGACCTTTAACAGAATTCCTAGCTATGAAAATTGTTTTCCAGCTTTCTGTTTTCCTTCTAAATTTGGCTGTATTAGTTTTATTAGTGCACAAACTTTTCAATTTATTATAGTAAAAATCATGCATTTTGCAATTTATAACATATTCTATTGTTTGGTTGCAAATTTCTCCCCTTTTACTTAGATCCATCAGAGAGAGTGATGATGATGATGATGTTTTTGTCCGTCATTCTCAAAGATTAAGGGAGATTATGCCATGACAAACACATGATATGGATTTGAGTGAGGTGGTGCTGTATGACTTTATATTATTTTTTTTAGGTTTTTTCCAAGGCAAATGGGGTTAAGTGGCTTGCCCAAGGCCACATAGCTAGGTCAATATTAAGTGTCTGAGACCAGATTTGAACCCAGGTACTCCTGACCCCAGGGCTGGTGCTTTATCCACTGTACCACCTAGCTGCCCCTATGTGGTGATGTATGAAATCACTAGTACTACTTTCTCCTCCAGAGCCATCTGGGTCCAGTGACCAGATATGAATTAGCATGACTGGAGATAGTTCTGGGTTTGAGGCATTCAGGGTTAAGTAACTTGCCCAGTGTCACATATCTAGTGAGTATCACAAGTTTCTGAAGCTAGATTCAAACTCCCATCCTCCTGACCCCAAGGTCAATGCTCTATCCACTGTACCATCTAACTGCCCCAATAGATAAGAGTATTACTTGATCTCTTAATTGTTCTATGGGATCATTCTTCATGTCTAAACCTTGTGCCCAATTTGACCTTATTTTTGCTATAGGGTCTTTGTCATACTATTTTCTTATTTTCCCAGCAGATTTTATCAGTGAGTTTTTATCCCAGAAGCTAATGTCTTTGGGTTTCACAAACAATAGATTACTAGAGAAAATTTACTGCAGTATCATTTATACCTATTATAATCCACTGGTCCATTACTCTATTTCTTAACTAGGCACTTTTGATGACTGTAGCTTTATTGTATAGTTTTACATCTGATATAGCTAGACTATCTTCCTTTATATTTTTTTAAGATTTTTCAAGGCAATGGGGTTAAGTGGCTTGCCCAAGGCCACAGAGCTAGGTGATTATTAAGTGTCTGAGATCAGATTTGAACCCAGGTACTCCTGACTCCAAGGCTGGTGCTCTAGTCTCCCCCCTTTGTATTTTTTTTTCATCAATTTCCTTGATATTCTTGATTTTTTGTTGCTCTAGATTAATTTTGTTACTTTTTTTTCCTAACTCTGTAAAAATAGCTTTTTGGTGTTTGATTAAAATTGTACTGAATGAATAATTTAATTTAGTTAGAATTGTCATTTGTATTACATTAGTTTGACCTAACCATGAGAAATTGGTATTTTTTTCCAATTGTTTAGATATGGTTTTATTTGTGTAAGAAGGTATTTTGTAATTGTGTTCATGTAATTTCTGGGTTTGTCTTGGGAAGCTGATTCTCAAGTACTATACGTCATCTGTAGCTAATTTCTATCTCTTGCTCTTGGGCTTTGTTGTTCATAAATAGAAATGCTAATGATTTATGTGGGTTTATTTTATATCCTGCTACTTTGCTAAAACTGGTTTTTTAGTTACTTTCTTAGGGTCCTCTAAGTATGCCAGCCTATCATCTACAAAGAGTGAAAGTTTTGTTTCCTCATTTATTTTAATTCCTTAAATTTCTTTTTCTCCTCTTATTTCTAGAGCTAACATTTCTAATAATATATTGAATAGTAATAGATGATAATGAACATACTTGTTTTACCCCTAATCTTATTAGAAATGTTCCTAGCTTATCCCCATTACACATAATGCTTGTTGATTATTTTAGATCTTATTATTTTAAGGAAAGTTACATTTATTCCTATATACTCTACAGTTTTTTTTTTTTTTTTACCGGGAATGGATATTGTATTTTGTCAAAAGACTCTTTCACTTTCAAGATCAAGATAATCATATGATTTGTGTTGGTTTTGTTATTAATATGTTTGGGCTATGTTGATTGTTTTCCTAATATTGAATCATTCCTCCCTACCTGGTATAAATCTGACTTAATCATGGTGGATTATCCTAGAAATAACTTGTTGAAATCTCTTTGCTAAAATTTTAAGATTTTTGCATTAATGTTCATTAATTTTCTTTAGTTATAGGCATCATATTTGTATCATAAAATGAATTTGGCAGAACATCTATTTTTTAAATGGTTTATGTAGAATTGGAATTAGTTTTTCCTTAAAATCGGAATTAGTTGTTCCTTAAATGTTTAGTAGAATTTACTTATAAATTCTCTTGACCTGGAGATTTTTTTCTTAGGGAGTATATTGATGGTTCTGTCAATTTCTTTTTCTGCAACTAAAAAAGCTAGAAAAGAGTACTTATTAAAGATCCTGGATTAAAACCAATTAGAAATTCTGAAAATCAATGAATAGTTTAATAAAATTGAAAGCAAAAAAGCCATTGATACAATAAATAAAACTGAATTGGTTTTATGGAAAAAAATAATACAGATAAACATTTGGTTCATCTGACTAAAAAAAAAAGAAAGACTATGAAATTACCATTATCAAAAATGAAAAGTAACAAGAAGGGAATTAAAGAAATAATTCAGAGATATTTTGTCCAACTGCATACCAACAAATTTGACAACCTGAGGGAAATGGATGAATATTGACAAAAAAAATTAAGCACTCAGATTAACAGAAAATAAAATACTTAACTAACATTCTTTTTTAAAGAAACAACATGTACACAAATAAGAAAATATAAAATACATTTCCCTTCAGATATCTCTTCTGGAGTACTTCATACTAAGCTGTGGTGTACATGGTATTACATAGAAAGACAATAGAATGTAATTTCGGAAAGTGCTAATAATGAGAAACATAAGAAAAAGCCTTATTTAACTTTTTAACTTCCAAATTCATTTTATGACACAAATATGGTGCTTATAACTAAAGAAAATTAATGACATGAACTAAGTTTTTCATGGAACTAGGAATCATAAAGGGGAGGTTAGGAACAAAGGCATTCCAAGGAAATGGTATAAAAATGGGGGGGGTGGGATATGTGCAGAGATCATTAAAAAGTGTAGTTTGCCCAGACTATATAGTGTGTGTAAGCATTCTGTATTTATCATGGAAAGGTAGAATGAAACTAGTTAATGAAGGCCAGAAGTTGACTCGAGGCAACAAGACATCTGTACAGATTTTAAGAGTAAAAACACCATATATAGTTTCATGCTGTCATCATAGTCTATGATCTCTCCTCTAAGTTTATTAGCTATATATATATATATATACAAAGTTGGCATGCCTATTTCTGGTTGATGAAACCCTCAGTTGCTGGGATCAACTGAAGAAAGGTTTCAGGTACAAGACATGTAAGGGGTCCCATAGTTCTTAGGGTGTAGCAGCAAAGCACAAGGTAATACCTCCTCTTTAATGTCATTTCCGTTGATATAATCTTATCAGTCTCAGATAATTAACTATTTGTCAGTGCTAAGGTCTTAGGTGACAAGAACTTTATTTAGTGGGTCTTCAACAGGTAGTCTTCACAGGGTCACAAACACTCCTCTTCTAAAGGTTTGGGGATAAAGGTCCTGGGCTATTTCTAACAATGGTAAAAGGGAAAATCATGTTTAAAATGATGCCTGACACATGTTACCTGCTAACTCGCTCTCAAAGTGTCTTGCTGATTTATGACTGGCAAAAATGGCAAAAGAAAGGATAAGAGAAAATGTTGGAAGGTATATGGGAAAACAGGTCCTCTAATACTATTGGTGAAGCTGAAAATTGGTCTGCCTATTCTGAAAGATAATTTGGAAGAATGATCAAAAAGCTACCAAACTCTGTATGTCTTTTGACTTTGCCATATCACTTCTAGGTCTATAACTAGGAATCAAGGAAAATAGGAAACTATATTGGTAAAAAAAATTTACAGAAGTTTTTTTTTGTGGTGGTCAAAGATTAGAAACTAAAAGGGAACCTTCCTATTGGAGATTAGATAAATGAATCATGGTATGTGACTTAATTGGAATTATATTGTGCCATAAAAATGATGAAGTGGACAGATTCAGAGAAACCTGGGAAGACCTCTATGAAGTGAAATAACGTAAGGAGAACTAGGAGAACAATGTAAACAATTATGACAATATTATAGAGAAAACAACTTTGAAAGTCGTTAGCACTCTGAACCAATTACTACCTGCAGCTTGTCAAATCAATTCCTTTACTAGGATCTTGACTAGAAAAATAGGAAGGTTTGGATAAGATGATCCCTCATGATCTTATCATTCATAATCTATGATCCTTTTTTACTAATTCTTATGATTAATGATTAATTATAATTTACATTTATGAAAAGGAATACACCATAGCAGATAGAAAACTGACTCTATTGCCTTTTACAAATACAATGAGCATGAAATGTACTTCTCATTATTTCTTATATATATATATATATATATATATGTATAATATATATAATATATATATATATACAACACATTTTCAGAAAGAACATTGATAAGCAGAAACTATCCTAGGGAAAGAAGAGTCCAGGAATTGAAAATACACATACACAGGGTAAAGGACCTGGGGAAAAGGAAGTAGATGTTTAGCCTGGCGAAGACATGTTTAGTCAACCTAGAATGTGGCAACTTATATATCCATGAAAGTCTATGATATGGAAGAATTACTTAAGTTTGGCTTCAGAAACATGCATTAGACATCTATTGTGAGCCAGTCATTGTGCTAAGGAAGCTATGGTGGCACTAAAAAGAAACCCAACAAAAAGAAATAGATTCAGCCCTGTCTGCTCTGAGGAACTTGCAGTCTAAAGAGGAAGATAATATGCAAGCAATTAAAGTCCAACTATATATTGATGGCATAGAGTTGGGAAAATACTAGTATCCAAAGGAAAACACTACAGGAAGGATAGGAAATGTTTTCTTGAAAAAGAGAGCAGAAGTGAGAATATATTAGGATGACAGATAGTGAAACTATCCAGATTCAGGAGGCAGTGTCATGTGTTAAAAGCAACAAAAAAGTAATTGTCCATATATTTCAGAACTAGAAAAAAATAAAAACAAGTTGTAGAGAGACAATTCAACTTTGGTTAAGGGAAAGTTTTCTAAGAATTATAGATATCAAAAATCTATCAGGCTACCTCATAAGTCTATTCATCAGTGCTCTAAGCTTTCAAGCAGTGATTGGATAACCATTTCCCAAGGATGATGCAGAAGGGGATTTTTGCTCAGGTTAAGGTTAAATTATATGATCATTCATTTCTATATCAAATTTAAATTTCTCCAATGTTCAGAAAGAATAATTACTACACTGAGCTACAAAATAGATTACTGAGGCATAGAGAACTATTTGATGCTACGTGAAATGACCTCAGATGCCTACATCTCCCTGGGTTCTCGTCTGTCTTTAATTCATTCTGAGTACTCCTTTGCTATCAGGTCTCTTATTACTGTTAGAATAACTGCCTAAAGCAGTTCTCTATTCCTCCTTCTAATTTGCATTTGGAAAACAGGTGGAAAATGTTGACTTGGTAACATCCATTTTTACCAGTTCTTAAGTTTTGCTTTGGCTTGCTTTCTGGTTCTAAGTTTCATTCCAAATAGGTGAAGTCAGATGACAAACAGGATCTGCAATCCTATTCTCTGATTTCAACCTTCTGGGAGTATGTTCTAAGACTTCTTGCAGGTACCATGTTTTATGTAAGCTTTTCAAAGAAAAGGTAAGTTTCTTGGGATCAGGGATGAGTTCCCTTTTGCCTTTGTATGCCTAGCTTATAGGACATTACCTGATAAAGAATTGGTACTCAAAAAAAATTTTATCAATTGGTTTATTGAAGTTTGTACCAGCATCAGGTTCTACACATGGTAAACATGTAATAAATGGTTTAGATTGAATTGAATGTCTGATCTTCCTCACTGGAGCCCAAGAAAGAACAGGTGGGGTGGGGCAGGTGTGTTTGAAATAGTTTTGCCTTTGTTGAATATTTTGGAGGCTGTTTTTCCTCTTTTCTAAATCATTTGTCAGCTCTGCTTCATGAACAGCAGCAAGAAGATTCTTACTATATTAATAATCATTAAACCTTTAATATTTTTGATATCCATTTTTTTTCCTTTTTCATTTTACCTGTCTTCCTTTTTACCAATAAAAAATCCTCTCAAACACTTTACTTGCAGCAGTCCTGGGAGGAATATAGTCATATTTTGTAATTAGGAAATCCAGAGACAATGAGAGAATAATTTGTTCAAAGGCACATAGATTATGCATTAGAATAAGAATATGAACCCAGAGCTTCTGAAATGAAGTTTAGATAGAAAACAAATTTTCTCTAGTATATTCAGGATGATCAGGAGAAGCATTACATGATGTATAGTAGGTTGAACTTACAGTCAGAAAAATCTAAGTCTTGTCCTTCCTCTGACTCAAACTAGTTATGTGACCATGAATAAATTGTTTAATCTCTCAATGTTCTCATCAAATGGAGGTAGAGACAAGTCACATTGCATTAGTTAATGAACACTCTCCATAGGTAGTTCCTTACACCAATATAATTGAAGTAATGCAAAATCAGCAAGACAGCAAATTAGAATTCTAAGGTTATGTCTGAGACTGTAGTAGTAATTTATAGACTGATTAAAAGAAAAGTTTGAATAAGGACACAAAATATCCAGATTCATAACTACATTAACTTATTGATGACTCACTAATTCACCTTGTGTGGCATAGACCTGATCTCCTATGAACAAATTCTAGTCTATTGCTTATTGGATTTTTTTGTGCACTTCTTTTCCACAATGTTTTGTACCTAATAGGCATTCTGTGAATTCTTGCTGATTTGATCTGTCCTGCTCAACAATTCAACACATATAACTGACAAAGAAAATCTGATGCCTTGGTATCAGTCTTAAAAGAAGACCAAGCTGCATGCCTGGGTTGGAGGACCTGCCCCATTAATAATTCTACTCTGAAAGCATACCTTTTATTTTATTTTATTTTTCTTTCTTCTAATTTTTCTTTTCTTCCTTCCTTCCTTTCTTCCTTCCTTCCTTCCTCCCACCCTCCCAACCTTCCTTCCTTCCTCTCACCTTTCTTTCTTTTCTTTCTTTCTTTCTTTCTTTCTTTCTTTGTTTCTTTCTTTCTTTCTTCCTTTCTTTCTTTTCCTCCTTTCTTTTGTTTTTTCCCTTTTCTTCTTTCCTTTTCTTCTTTTATTTTTTATTGGGTTTATGACTATTCTTGATTTTTGTATGCTTTGGTCATTATAGTGGTTCCTCATTTTTTAAAAGAAAAGTTGGATTTTGTCCTGAATTCACTTCAACTCAGTAGTGCAGATTAAGAAACAGATGGGTTACTAGTTCATTTCAAATGCTTTGCCATTTTGCAAGATTCAACTGTTAATCCTTTATTTCATCCATGGTTATTTACCACAGATGACCAATCCTATTGATCTGCTATATGGCCAAGGACCTCAATGATAATGAATCATAATGCTTCAAGTTTTAACTTCCCAGAGCAAATGGGAAGAGGACAGAGAGTTATCTGGGTGAACAGGACAGTCCAGAATTGCTAGAAATAAAATAGCCCTGCTGGTTTTTTGTAGGCACAGATAGGACACTTATCTTTAAGGGATATGGGGCGGGGGGAGGAATCAAAATCAGTAAGATCGGATTGGAAAACTTGCAAAAGAGATCAGAATTCGGACCAAATGTCCCACTCCGAGGTCTCCCAAGCTTCATCTTTTGTGTCCCCTCTAAAGGCTTTGGGAGAATCACAGACCCCATCCTAGTGCTGTTTGCTTTGGGAACAATCAGTAATGTATGAATAATAATGCCACCCTCTGACCATGACTAATTGAATTGCAGCATGCTGGGGAGGCGGAGAGGAAGCTTTGCTGGCTATTAGTCTATCTATCTGACTTGTTTTTTAAGGAGCCCTGGACAATGATTGATGCTGATGTATTTTCCAACAAGGATCCTTGAACACCTAATAGTAGGGGTATGAACCTGCATTAAGAATTTCTATTAAACTGGTTCCCAGAGAAGAAATGAATATGACAGGCAAAAGACCAGTCTGGGTCCTGAAAGGCAAGAGGTGAGGTAGATTGTACTTCTGTCAACAAACTGACTTTCTTTTTAAACAAAAGAGACAAAAAAATTTAAAAATCAAAACCTTTGTCACAAAGACAAATGAAAATATATTAGGTCAATGGCAATTTACATTTGCTAAGACCATGAAGCTAACAGGACCTTTAGCTGGGATATTTTGTTTTCTTCCAGGGAGACTCTGAGAAATTAATGTAAAATGTGATTTTATTCATGCTATTCACATTATTGTTATTACTAAATTTTAAAAATTATTATTTGGTCTCTTTCCTCACACAACTAGGACTATAGTACACTAGACACAGAAAATCACTACAACTGGAGGATGAAGAGTGCTATAACTTGCAAATATTCTTATAAAAGCTGATGCATACATGAAGGCAGCAGTTAAATAGAAGGGAGACATGAAATCCACCAATTAGTTAAATGTGTAGTCTATGGCCATGTCTATATTCCAACAGAGAAGCAAACTAGACACCTAACATTCAGCCAACCCTGGCTGTCTCAAGCTTATTGACACAGCAGCACCATGCTGGGGGGGACTGAGAGCCAGAATTTTTGCCCTGGCTGCTATCACAGCATGAAGATGACCCCTAGCAAACCAGGCCAGCCTAAGCGTATGCTTTCACATCTGGTTCACTATGCCTATATAGACACAGTTTAAGTTTTCCAATTAGGGGGTTGCTGCTTACAATCTAGCCTGGGCCAGGTCCCAAACTGGCATATTCAGATAAGAGCTTTCCATGGGACAAGTGTTCCTGTTAGCAATTTGGCCAGACAGAGTCCCAGAGGGTACCAGATGTAAGTTACTTGATCATTTCCACAGAGATGAGAACATATCTTGAATTTGTTTGGGCCTTGGAAACCCCAAAATTACATTTTAGATCCAATACTTCATTTCCACTTGGAAATCCTACCTAACAAGTCTATTCCTAGGGTGTGATGAGGGGGATTTTGTATTCTTCTGGAAGCGCTCTGAGGAATAAACATGAAACATAATTTTATTTATGATGGTTACATTGTTATTACAAACTCCATTAGATTATTATTTGACTTTTTTTGTACAAAGAAAACAAAGGTATCAAAAATTAATACTGAACACAGTTCTCACAGAAGTAGTTCTTTTGGGAGAAAAAAAACGAAGAGAAAGGAGAGTTCAGATTAAAGATCTAGAGAAAATGTAGGGGAAAAAATAATATATCTGGAGTCAGAGGACCTGGATTTGATGGCTGACTCTGCTAAATATGTGTGACCTTTCATAAGTCACTTTAACATTCTAGCAATCTATTTCCTTATATGTAAAGCGAGAGGTGAGGTTAAACTAAAAGTTCACTAAAATTCCCCTCCCAATCGAAATTTCTGTTCCTCTGATTTTGTGGGATTTTTTTGTGTTTCATTTCATTTTTTAAAAAAATAAATTCAGAAAAACCTGGAAAGATTCATATGAGCTAATGCTGAGTGAAGTGAGCAGAGCCAAAAGAACATTATGTGAGATCAACTTAAGAGCAACATTTTGAGTGATGATCAACTATAACAGACTTAACTCTTCTCAACAATACAGTGATCAAAGACAATTCTAATAGACCTGCCATGGAAAATACTATCCACAAACAGAGAAAGAATTATGGTATCTGAACAGAACAAAGTGTACTATTTGTCACCTTTTAATTTTTTTTTCTTTCTCGTGGTTTTTCCCTTTTTGTTCTGATTCTTCTTTCACAGCGTGACTAATATGAAAATATGTGTAGCTTGATTGTACATGTATAACCTATATTAGATTACTTGCTATCTTAGGGTGGGAGGAGGGAAGGATGGGGGAGAGAAAACTTTACAAAAATGAGGTTGGAAAATTGTCTTTACATATAATTAGAAAAATAAATTTTAAAAAGAAATTCAGATTCAAAAGCACCTTATATAAGTCAACTCTCTCATTTTTAAAGATGAAGAAACTAAGAAAGATTAATGATTTGTCTAAGGTTTTATAGGAGCAAACAAAAAACATGAACTTGAACTGGGGTCTTATGATTCCAACTGCAGCAATGGTCTTTCCCACTGTTTCTCAAAAGTTTTCTCAAAAGAAACTTCATATTCTTCAGATGGGGACTAGTTTAAAATACAGACAATGGGACATTATTCTAAACTTTACAATAAGAATCATTTTTCTGAGAATTGCCTACTTCCTAACTGCACTTGACCACTGTATAATGTGCAGTAAAAATACTGTTCTTCTAATCTTGTCTATTCTCCCCAATGAGAAATATTTTTTTTCAAATTTCCCAAATCCTCTGTATTCTAGGGAAAGAGTCACTTCTCTATTCACCAGCCTAACCTACTAAACTAGCAATATGACCACCCTGGAGCAGAACATGCTCCTTGGGTTAAAATATTCCACCTAAAATCCCTTTGCTCTTTCTTAGCTTATATTCATTGGCACTATACTTGTGCTTTGAATACCAAATGAAAGGAAAGGGGCTAACATAGCAGAAGTATAAGAGGGGGGGAAAGGACAGATAAAGAGAAATCTCTTTTTGAAAATATATAGAACAAAGATCCTGTCTCAGAAGACATGTTCTGCCCTTAGTGAGGACTGCAAATAATTACAAAATACTTTCTCTATACACCATATAATGTCTTCTGTCAGTGACTAGGGACTGCTTTTGAGCCCATATTAACTGTCTCCAAGGTAGCCTAACAAGGTAAAGATAGCTTGGTTTCATAGATAACAAAAGGAATCACATTTAAGAGGTACTGAGCATACCCTTCCCCTTTAACATATCTACCCACCAATAGTTAATGTCTAAAATCCCCTCATTGTAAATTTATTCATTTAGATCTAGAGGTGTTCCAGTGTTTCCTGTGAAAATACAACTTCACCAAAAAATAGTTTATCTGAACCAGTAAAATCCTTGGGCAAGATTCCCAAGGAATTGAGATGAGGAAGCAAGAAGTTCAGACTAGGAGAGAAGAGTCACTTAAAAAGAGATGGGATGGCGGCTAGGTGGTGCAGTGGATAGAGCACTGGCCCTGGAGTCAGGAGTACCTGAGTTCAAATTTGACCTCAGACACATAATAATTACCTAATTGTGTGGCCTTGGGCAAGCCAATTAACCTCATTGCCTTGCAAAAAAAAACTAAACTAAAAAAAAAAAGAAGATGGGAGACCTCAAATATAAATTTAGGTGTTTGTTTTCCTGTTTTGGAGAAGGACCGCCCTAGGCAGGTTCTAATATTTATAACAGTATAAGTGTAGGCATTAAAAGTTCTGATAAGAAAACCACAAAAGTTAGCTTCAGCTATAAAAGAGAACTAGTATGGACAATATGAATTGTTGAGACAAAAGAAAGGGTATAATAACTATTGAATCCATTTTTTTGGTTGAATAATTTTTCAGATGTGTCTGACTTTTCATGACCCCATTTGTGTTTTCTTGGCAATAATACTGGTGCAGTTTACCATTTCCTTCTCCACTTCATTTTACAGATAAGGAATCTAAGGTAGACAGACTTAAGTGACTTTCCCAGGTTATCCAGCTAGCAAGAGTCTGAGATTGGATTTGAACTTGTCTTCTTGATTCCAGGTCTACTTCTATCCATGGTAAATGCAAGAATAACACACACTCTAATAATAATTTACAAAGCTCTAGGAACAGATGAAATCTTCAAAATCTTCTCAATTCAATTCAATATGATATTTATTAAGTAACTACTATGAATTAGACATTGGTAATACAAAGATGTGAATAAAACATTTTCTACCTTCAGGAAGCTAATTTTTTCCTGGAGCAATGCAACATCTACACAAATTGACCAGGTCACTATTTTTGGTTTGCTTATTTGTTGCTTCTTTTCTTTTCTTTTTGTTGCAAGGCAATGGTGTTAAGTGATTTTACCAATGTTACATGGCTAAGTAACAATTAAGTATCTGAGACTGGATTTGAACTCAGGTTCTCCTGATTCCAGGGCCAGTATTCTATCCATTGCAGCACCTAGCTGCTCCTACCAGGTCACTTTTACTGCTCCAAAAGCTCTAAATTTTCTAGTATAAAAAACAAAATCCTCTATTTAATGATTAAAGCCCTCAATTTCCAACTTTATAAAGCATTTCCCCTCTTCATCCACTCTAAATGCAACCAAAATGACCTCTTTACTTCTAGTTATTCATGACCTTCCAACTCCTGTATCTAGATCTCTGTCTAGACTGTGTACCAGAAGAATCAAACACAGACTAGTAAACCAAACATAAGGATCCTAGCAGGCTGCATGTTGACTTAGGAAATATTTGTTAACATGAACTATATTCTATTTTATTTTTATTTATTTTGTTAAATATTTCCCAAGTACATTTTGGGGGAGGGTGCAAGGTAATTAGATTAAGTGACTTGCCTAAGGTCACACAGCTAGGTAATTATTAAGTGTCTGAGGTAGGATTTGAATTCAGGTCCTCCTGATTTTAATCTAGTTTGAACTATACTTAGTTGAAGTGGATAACATAGTAGCCTGTAGACATATTTAACACCTCAACTGTACCCTAGCAGCTTGGTGCCACGGTGCATAGAGCAGTGGAGTTATAATCAAGAAGACATGATTTCAAATTTGGTCTCAGAAAATTCTTAACTATATTACCAGAATAAATCGCTTAGAACTATTTGCCATATTTCCTCATCTATAAAATTAACCAGAGAAGAGAAATGGCAAATCACTTTAGTATCTTTATCAAGAAAACCTCAGAAATAGGATCATGAAGAGTAGACACAACTAAATCGCAACAACTACCCTCTATTTAGAAGACACTCTCTCCTAATTTCCATCTCTTAGAATCTCTAGTTTTATATAATAGATTCAAGAATGTTTTATGTTTTCAAACAAGTTAATTGATAATAATTTAATTAAATTCAATAAGTATAAGTAGACAAGAGCTTTTTAATTAAATGGATTATCCAAAAAGATATTCACAGTTGTATTCTCTCTTTTCTTTCTCATGCTTTAACCCATTCACTACTTATATTCAAAATTCTGACAACCTCAGGTACTCAGAAATTTAGAATAGGTCAAATAACTTCATTATTTCCCCTATTTTAATGTTTTATGATAGAAAATTACATATTAATGTTCAATAAATCAAAAAACATTTATGAAATGTCTATTATGTGCCCACCATTGTATAAAAGGTTGAGATTTCATAATAAAAATATAATGGTCTGTTTCCTAAAGGAACTGGCATTGTAAAACTTGCATTTTGATCTATATGTGGGAGACATTCTTCCAGTGATTTCAGGTATTCATAAATATTATAACATTACATTTTCTGAAGAATTGAAGTCGAAGATCACCCAAAGAACCACAGAGAGGAACATAGTATAAATGAATGGATTGTGTTACATTACATCTAAAGAATCATTGAGAATAAAAATCAGTGAAAATTGTCAAAATAAATGACAACTAGGTGACATGGTGAATAGAGTACCAACTCTAGAGTAAGCAAGATCTGAATTAAAATTCAGACTTATTAGCTTAATCTTGTTTGCCTCAGTTTTACCTCTATGAAATAGGAAACCACTCCAGTATCTTTACCAAGAATACCAGAAATGGATCACAAAAAGTTGAACATTGCTGAAATGATTCAGCAACAGCCTAAAAATAATGTAAAAGACTGAACATCAGCTAAAACAAGTAGCCCACCCTACTTAAAGAAATGATAAACCATACTGAGCATGGATTTTATAAAGTCCATCAGAAATGTACTTCAAAGCTAAGGATAGCTTCCAGCAAAAAAGGACTTCCAAGAATTTGTGCTTTGTTTATTTGGTTTTTTTTTGCAACAGATATTTGCTAAATCTATGTCCACTTCTCCCACGATTCCATAAACACTGGTGGGAGAATATATTGTAGAGTTCAGGGGGATTTTTTGTATCAGCTCTTCCTATATACTACTTTAATAAATAACTTTCTACAATCAAGTTTAGTAATTACTATCAATTGAATATGAAAGAGCTAGTACACCAGTAGAGGACCATAAATAATTATACTTGAAAGACACAGGTACACCTGTCCAACCTATCAGGACTAACTTTATAGCCCTAAAGGAATTTTAGAAACCTTGTTCTGGGACCTTATCTGTCAGTGATTGTAGAAGTTGAGGAAGTAGCTATAAAACCTGTGCTCTAAGTAGATTATCAAAAATAAAGGTGAAAGTGAGAGATAATTGAAAGACTGTCCATGTGCTTTATTGGTATTATTGAAATGTCAGGAGAATTTTTAAAAGGCCAATAGCATGTTGATAGATCCCCTTTGCCAAATTTACGAGAGAATATAAAGTCACACAAATGTTACTGAATTAAGGAGATTGCCCATATCAATGAAATCATAGATCTATTTGAATTTAAATCAGCATTGTCACATTAAATCTTGGTGTGTGGGGTGTGATGAGGTGGGTATTAGGGAGCAGGAGGAAGATATTCTCAACATTAAGTAACTTCCTATCTGCTTTCATTACACTCTCTAGCCAAATGTAGAGCACTTCCTTATTTGGATTGATTTACTCAACCCCCTTGTAGACACTGATTTCTCTGCCAGCCAGGTTTACATGAATATTTCCATTCTATGTCCTCTCCTTAACTCTCCAGAAAACTTTCCACAGGGAAATCATCATCTTCCTTTAAGTTTATTTGTTTGTTTTTTGAAGTCAGGTGGATGAACTTTGTTTATCATCTCATTGGTTTTACACATATAGTTAGACAAGTACAGAAGTATATTGAACAAAATGTGTTTTCTTACAAGTCTTTTTTTTTGTTTTTTTTTCATAATTCCATGATTAGGGTTGAATTTGGGGGATTGGGGACACTGACCAGGATGAATATACATTTTATTAGCAGCTATTTTAACTTTAAAAACAGAGACTGATATGTTCATCCTCACTTTGCACCAACTTAAAAAAAAGCCTCTCCTGGAGTGGTAGGGCAGAGAACATAAGTGGATATGTACTACTGTTGTACTGCCTTCTGGTGCAATGGATAGAGTACTGGCCTTGGAATCAGGAGGAAGGGAGTTCAAATGTGACTGCAGATACTTAATATTTACTAGCAGCTGACCTTGGGCAAGTCACTTAACCTAACTGCCTCACATTCAGGGTCATCTCCAGTCATCCTGATCCACAGACCAAGACCAGAGTCTTGGATCCAAATGGCTCTGGAGGAGAGATTGAAGTTGGTGACTTAGCATAGCACCAATTCATGTGCCATGGCATCACCTTCCTGATATCATAGTCTTCTTTAAGAATACAGGACAAACAGCACCTACCCAAAGCAATCTAGGTAAATTCCTGTGATGTTAGACTGCTAAGTAGAGATAACAGGAGTATCAGAACAGTTTTTCTGTCATGAGCCTACAAAAGGTGCAGGTTAGCCACTTGCCTTTGGAAAAGTCTCTAATTTCAATGATCTTATAGGATCTCCAAAATCAAAATCATCTTACCCTAGAATTATTCTTTTTTTCATTTTTGGTTTCCCATTCTTGAGAGTCATTGTTTACTACCTTCCTCTCCATCATTGCCTATATCAATCACATCATCTTAAATGAGGTCTTCACTATTTTTTTTCTATTTCAGCTGCAACAACTTGAACAAAGTTCTGCTCACTTCCCATCCAGATTGATCTTATGTGGTGATCATTAGTCTTCCTGCCTTCACTCACTCCTTCAGCTGTTCTGAACAGTTAATATTTAATCTTCCCTTAAATATGACACCTTCCTATTTAAATAAGCATCTATAGTGGTCTACAGCTATCATGACAGCTAGCAGGAAGTCTGAGGAGAGTAGATCTCTCAGGAATTCTGAGCTGCAGTTAATCATAGAGGCAGGCTGTCTCCATCAAACTTAATGTCAATATGTTGAGGCCCCAAGAGCAGGCAAGCCAATAGGTTGTCAAAGGGGTGTGACCCATATTAGGAGTGGAACAAGTCAAAGTTCCTATGCTGACCACTAGAAGAATTGGACCCCTATATTTCCAACATGACAAAGATGGAAAGACCCATTTATCAAAAAAATACTATAGTTAATTTGAACTTTTCATTATTCTTCAAACATTCTAGTGCACAAATCTGCCATTTCCCTTGTTCTTCCCCCTATGTGCATTATATTCCCCCATTCTTTTCCAATAATCTAAAACCTGTTTTTTTCTTCCCAAGGTCAATATTTTTCTCTACCAAGAAAACTCTCTAATAAAACCTAAAATGACACTTATCCTTCCTTTTTCTTATTATCTAATGATAGTGCCACTGAACTCTGGCCTAATCAGATCAGATACAGAGTATAGTTTTAATATTTGATTAACATAGTAAAAGAAAGTCATTGACAAGCTGGAGAGTCTTAGTTTTATTTGTCCCTAGAGAACAAAATTTGGAGCAATGAAAGAGAAATACAAAGAAGCAAATTTGGGATTGATGTCAGCAAAACATATGCTCAGGAGCTTTTCCAACCTCCACTCACATCTGCAGGCTGTTTCCAGACAGTAACTACTATGGCTTTCTTCAGAGTTATATGGAGTAAACCTGATAGTTTAGCCATTATTACTAATACTATAAATCACCAGCCCTCACCTATATGCTTCATCCTCTCATGATTATTGGTTGATGCCAATTAGCCACCCAGATTTAACTTTTTTAAATTTTATTTCTTTAAGGCAATGAAGTTAAGTGATTTGCCCAAGGTTACATAGATAGGCAATTATTAAGTGTCTGAGTCCACATTTGAACTCAGGTCCTCCTGACTCCAGGGTCGGTTCTCCATCCACTGCACCACTTAGCTTTGTGTTAAAAATATTTGGTATACAATATCTATGACAAATTATCCCATTATACTGGAATTCTAGAATTAAAACTTGCTTGTATAATTTTATATATGCTCCACATACTATGACCGAGTCTCTGAACCAATAAAAATGAACCCCTATTCCAAAAGTTCAAAATACCTTTAATTGATTAATTTAGTTAAAGGCAGTTAACTTATTTAAGACCTGGAATATTTTGTTAGTGTTATAGCAATTTATTGGAGGAAGAAGAGGAAGTAGAGAAGAAGAACAAAAGAGTAGGAGAAAGAGGAGAGACATCCTAGCAATTAAAAACTACTCAGAGCATATGAATTGCTTAAGAGGAATTCTTGCAAAAGCTGTGTTCTATAAAGGACAACCTTACTTTAAATGAGGATTGAACTGGATAGACTGCAATGTCCCTTCCAAACCTAAAATTCTATGAGTCTACATATGTTTGAGTTTGGTTATGTTTTATCTCATGTCATTTTATTCTCCAACTTAACTTGAAACTTTTTTGAGGAATAGGGCCAGGATTTATAATAAAGCCTTTGTGACATGGAGTGACTCTGAGTCTATTAGAGTTTTCAACTAATTACAAGCTCTGGGTTCTCCTATGATAGAAGGGGAAGCAGGAAATCTCCCAGGAGGCTCTTAGCCACAGTGGAATTCTGCCTGGCTCAGGAAAACATTATGATAGCAAGTCAACAAGGAGGGTCCCAACACCAGATCAGAAGACAAAGTCTGAACCCTGGGACAAACAGGATTGGGTTGGGAAGAAACCAGATCCTGGTCCCAGCACAAAAAGCTTGGAACTTACTTCCTGTACCCCAGGAGCAGAGTTCAACTATCAAAATGAGCAGAAAAACAAAAAAAGAATGCTAGTTATAGAAAGCTACTATTGTTGCTAGGGGATCACTAATTACATCCTAATTTTATTAAGTGACATAATCTTCAGTAGCTTTTACTGAGCTTTCTTTGCATCATAAATATAGAAAAAACCAAATCCATAGCAGTTCTATGTCCCCCCCTACACTAACTTGGTCTCTAGTGTTTGGGCAAGTACACATTTTAGTACTTTCCTACATAGTATAACCCTTCCACTTCCATCCCTAGTTCAAATCCAAATGTGACATTTTTGTCAGGCTGTGGTCCTAAAGGTCACTCTATTCCTTCCTTCCTATTTGAGGTATTGATAAAGTTTTTTCATCAAAACTGATCTTGGATTTGTTTGCTATGTTTCCTTCTTTAAGCATGATCTACAGCATCCTCTACCTAGAGAGGTTGCATCTGTAAGCTAATGGGGTCTGTATGTACATTAGATCACCCACCCTGTCCTATTATCTGTATGCTAGAAGTCCTTTCTCATTAGTACATAGAACAATCAGGTAGCACAGTGAATGGTAAATACCTACTAGATATGCAAACCTGAGAAGTTACAGTATAAGTGTCATATTTAAAATGTTGAGAAAATCTACCTCACAGGATTGTTGGAAAGATAAAATGTAATAAAATTTAAAACAGTCTGCAAACCTCAAAATGGTGGTTATTATTATCGTTGTCATCGACATCATCATCATAATCATCGTCATCATCATTATCATCACTTAATGAGAGCCTTTCTATCCAAGTTTTTGTTAGGATCCTTTCCCCTCCAACATACCTTCTTCAATTCATCCTTCCTCCTATCTTCTTAAAACATCTTGGTCATCATGACAATATCTCCTCCAGTCAAGATGATCATATAATTTACCCCTAAATAAACCATCTTAGCTACTGCCTATGTATGTTTATTCCTTCTGCCCCCCTATTTCTCCGCCTCCATGCTCCATATCACATAAACATACATGCATATACCTACATACACAGACACATACACTTTTTCATCTAAATCTTATCCATCATTCAGAGACCAGCTAAAAATTTTTAATCGTATGAAGCCTTTGATAACAACTCTGACCTACAATGATCTCTCACTGCCCTTACTTTCCAAATAATTTTTTCCTGAGTTGCCTATTTTAATATTATTAATAACACACTTTATTTCCTATTTAATAGCCTCAAATAGAAGTCAGGTGACAAACATTTATCAAATCCTTACTAAGTGTCTAAAATTAAACATATATATAGATATTTCAATCCATGTAAAATAATAATAGCTAGCATTTATACAATACCATAAAATATGCAAAACACTGTACAGTTATCTCATTTGATCCTCACAACAACCTAGAAGGGAAGAATTATTATTAATTCTATTTAATAGATGAAGGAACTGGGGCAGATAGAGGTTATGACTTGCCCAGGGTCACATACTTATTAAAAGCCAGAGTCAGGTTTTAATCTAAGCTCTTCCTGACTCTAAGTCCTATAAACTTAAAACTGAACCACCTAGATGCCTCTGGAACGTTTAAATGCCTACAAGATACATTCAGAGTAAGAAGTGATTTTAGAAACAAAGGACCAAGTCGTTGAGGGGATTTCTTGTTTAGACAGTGAGTTGGGGTTTGAGCTGAGTTTTGAAGAATGTCAGAAAAGCCTAGAGGTAGAAAAGAGATGGTATAACATCTCAAGCTTTGGAAGATATTTATTTCAAAATAATGGAGAAAGGAAATCAGGTATTGTATTTAAGAAATTACTATTAGATCATAAAATGTATGGAGAGTAGAGCATAAAAGTGAAAAGGTTGGAAGGGATGCAGTCATGAAGTGCTTTTAATGACTAAAGGACTTTACCTTGGGACTTGGAAGTAATAAGGAACGAACTAAGTAGGAATCAAAGATATGGTTAGAATTGTACTTTAGAAAAATCACATCGAAAGCTCTCTGGAAAATGTTTTGGAAGAAGGAGAAAGTTGAGGTAAAGAAGCCAATTAAAAGATTATTGCACTGTACACAGTAAAAGCAACACTGTATAATGATTAGTTGTGAATGGCAAGTATTTCAGCAATACAATTATCCAAGACAACTTCAAAGGACTCATGTTGAAAAATGCTATCCACCTTCAAAGAACTGATGAAGACTCAATGCAGATTAAAACATACTATTTATCACTTTCTGTAATTTTTTGTTTTTACCCTTTGGATGTATCTTCTTTTAAAACATGACTAATATTATAATATGCTTTGCATGATTGAACACGTATAACCAATATGAAATGGTTTATTGTCTTAGGGAGGAGAGGAAGAGGTGAGGGAGAGAAAGAGGGAGAGAGAGAAAATTTGAAATGCAAAATTCATTTTAAATGAATGTTAAAAACTGACTTTATAGGGTGGCTAGGTGGCACAGTGGATAGAGCACCATCCCTGGAGTTAGGAGTACCTGAGTTCAACTCCAGCCTGAGACACTTTCTAATTACCTAGCTGTGTGGCTTTGGGCAAGCCACTTAACCCCATTGCCTTGCAAAAAAAACCTAAAAAAAGAAGAAGGTGATCAAGTGTCATATGCTGCAGCAAGGTCAAGAAGACTGAGGAATGAGAAAATTCCATTAGATTTTACCATTGTTAAATAACTCTTGACTTTGGAGAGAACAGTTTCAATTAAATGATGAAGTTAGAGGCCAGATTAAAGAAAGTTTAGTGGAGAATAAGAAAAGTGGAGGTTCTAGGTAAATAGCTTTTTCAGAGAGTTTAGCTATGAATGTAAAAAGCAATATAAACTAATAGAGTGGGATCAAGAAGTTTTTTTTTAAAGTTTTTGCAAGGCAATGGGAGTAAGTAACTTGCCAAAGGTCATACAGCTAGGTAGTTGTTAAGTATCTGAGGTCAGATTTGAACTGACTCCTGACTCCAGGGTTGGTGCTCTAACCACTGTACCACTTAGCTACCCCAGAATCAAGGGGTTTTTAAGATTGACTCAAGATGGTGGAGAGAAGCCAGGCACTGTTTTAAGCTATCCTGGCTTTCCCTCAAAACCAACATGAATCAAGTCCCTTGACTTGGAGAGGCAGAACCCACAAAAGAACAGAGTGGAACATCTTACACTTTGTCACAAGGAGACCATTGGTATGTCCAGTGAAGAAAACAGAGATCCAGTGCACCAGCACCAGGATGAGAAGGAGGACTAACCTGAGAAGCTTGGCTGTGGGAGCAGAAGCCTTCGTAATGTGGGCAAATTGGGAGAGCTAAAATGCAATTGCCCAGGACATCTATTCATCCAGCAGTTGGTCTGGATAGCCAGTGAGCCCCTAGAATTCTCAGCAGAGTCCCTGACATTCCAGTGGTAGTACCTGATGTTCCCCAGTGCAAAATAACCCCACAGAAAAAGTCCAAGGTGTTCACACCTTTACTAAAAGCCCAGGGTATGGGTCACTAACTTCTCCAGGACTGACCATCCAGAAAGTACCTCTAGTGTTTCTAGCCTTGCCAGTCTAGCCAAGCAACTGGGTTCCTGAGATGAATAGATCAGATTCAGCCACAAAGTAGAGAGTGGGGAAACTGACATTCCAGGAAAGATAACCAAGAAGGAACCTCTGCTGGTTGCTTCAATGAGTAACCCCCTGGAATTCCTAATTTGTATAACCTAAGGTCAGTAAGTAAGCCTCAAGGGATCTCAACACTGAAGGTCTGTGAGCAAGTCTCTCCTCTAACAGGATAGGTAACAAATCACAACATGAATAAGAAAGTCAGAGAAAAGCAGGGTCTATTGAATGATACCTTGGAGTTAAGAATACTGGCTCAGAAAAGGAGGACAGAAGAGAATGCAAAATGTGAAGTTTGACAGAAGAATATGAATTGATCTCCAGCCCAGAAGAGATCATAAAAGTTTAAAATTTAAATGGCAAATTGGGGGAGATGAGAAAATACAAGAGAAAATTAACATCTTGCAACCAAAATAACAGAATAAAATAAAGCCTTTAAAAATACAATTGAACAAATACAAAAAAGAAAACAATTTCCCAAAAACACAATTGGGCAAATAGAAAACAGATAACTCCTATAAAAAGAGAATTGAACAAGTGGAAAAGGAGATGCAAAAGCTAAATGAAGAAAATATCTTTCTGAAAAATAGTTTGGAGCTAATGAAAGCTAATGACTTAATGAGACATCAAAAATCTGTTAAACTAAATCACTAAAATGAAAAAAAAGAAAATGTAAAATGCCTCATTGGTAAAACAACTGACCAGGAAAATAGATCCAGGAGAGATCATGTAAAAGTCAGAGGAGTACTAGAAAGCCATGATAAAAAAAAAAGAGTCTAGATAACATTCTTCAAGAAATAATTAAGGAGGACTGCCCTGATATCCTGGAATCAGAGGGCCAAAAAAGTCATTGAAAGAAACCATCAATCACCTCATGGAAGAGACCTCAACATGAAAACCAAGGAGTATTGTAGCCAAATCCCAGAATTAACAGCTCAAAGAGAAA